>NC_092580.1:2705500-3018500 GCF_037975245.1 Apostichopus japonicus
AGTGACGGATCAATGATTTCGTAAAAGTGTGCCTCACCCTACCCCTTACACCGACAACTCCATTTTTTTGACGTTTCCATTTTCCTCTCTCACTAATGATCTATATATATACTATATATGGTCTATCATAACGCGTGTGTAGAATTGTGCTATGAAACCAAATGTGGCTGGTCTCGAACTCGACCGTGTCGTCGGGGAACATGACGCATTTTGGGATGGGGGCGACCGCCCCCCCCCCCCATTCAGCATTTTTTTAAATGATATCGCTAAGTAATTTCAAAATAGAAAGTGCTTAGATGCAACTTACAAGGCCTGGGAAGTGTCATTTCCAGCGATCTGGGAGACATTTTCGGCCAAAATTTGCTTGTACGCTTCGCGCTAACAAATGGTCCTGGGTAGTGCCATTTCCAGCGATCTGGGAGGCATTTTCTGCCAACATTTTCTTGTACGCTTCGCGACAACCTATGGTGGCGCTACGCTTAGATAATTTGCCTACAGGCTTCGCCCCTCCCTTGGCAAATTCCTCGCTACGCGCCTGTTCGAATTTGTAAAGCAAACAGCAGATATCACATCATATCAGTGAGCATGAAAATGGCGTTACAGGATGAAAATCCTCAAAACTGTCCGACTTGCCTGAAAAAATAACCAAAAATTTTCGCGCGCGAAGCGCGCTTTCAACGTGTCAATGTCAATATCATATAAGCAAGCATCGGTTATTACATCGCATGCCATCATGTACCGTACGGTCCGTTCAAATTGCGCAGTATACCGCGGGATGCTAATGTAAACAATGACATGTCTCATGTAGATGTATAAAAAGCATGGAGGTCCAATTATGTCAAAAGTTTCTTTTACATTAGTAATGGCGAATTAGGGGCTGCACCCCCGCCGCGCAGTGGCGGAGCGTCCATACGGTCAGGGGGCGGGGAATGCCCCCCCCCCCCTGACGGACTCAAATGGACTGCTGGCGCCTTTTTCAGCTCTTTACCACTTTTTACTTATTCGCGATTATTGACTTTTTTATTGCGCTCTCATCTACTTATTGACATTTGTCACATTTTGTTGGTGTAATTTGGCGATGACACCCTATTCTTCGTTTATCTGCAAATTAGCCAGGCCCTGAAAGGGTCATTTCCGGCGATCTAGGGAGTATCTTTACTCAAAAATTGTCTGAGCGCTACGCGCCAACCAGTGGTGGCGCTCCGCTTAGATAGTGTCGAAAGCACCCCTACAGACCATTCTCGCCCCTCCTGACCAATACCCCTAGCTCCGCCACTGCCACCGCGCCTCCTGCGCCTATGTGTGTAGTGTTCGGTTGAAGGAAATATCTGCTATTTTTTCATTTCCTTCAACCAAGTTTTATAATAGCCGTTATAAGAGGTTTAATATTTGTACACCAATAAATTAACTGTGTCTGAATTTTAGAAAATTTCTGACCAACATTCTGCATCACACTTCCCTCTACTCGTGCAATTTTGACCGGTCAGTTAGGGGTTGAAGGAAGTTTTTCTATATTGGTTGTCCATAGATAAAATTTTGTACAACATTATGGGTATGTTTTGAAGTGAGTTTATTCACGAGAAATGTGAATTTTCAAATTCTGAACAAATTTGGGGCTTAAAACCTTGAAAAGTGGGGCTGACGGGTATTGTGGGCGGCGACGTAGAATCACCTACAAAAGCAAAGACCCACAGGACATGCGATCAGGTCGAACATGATGTGTGCCGGGTTGACAATATTCAAAAAGGTTATGGATGGAAAAAAAAAACTATTACGAAATACTTGGTTCTCAGGCAAAAAGTGTACATCTGGTTGGTCATTTCAAGCCCGAAAAGTGCCGTTTCCGGTGATCTGGGGGGGTATCAAAACAAGAAATTTTCTTGTACGCTGCGCGCCAACCGATGGTGGCGCTCCGCTTAGATAGTAATGCGCGCCCCCCGGGTTAGAAAATCCTGGATACGCGCCTGAGAAAGGTAGCAGTTGGTGCAGGCGATACAATCATCATATATCATAGACGGTGCTTACGTAGCCTAGCCTATCGTTCTCATACTTAACTAAAGACATAACGTTAGGCTTAGTAGTTGTGTAGTACTATGATGGTCAACACATTGGTGTGATGAACTAACTTAAAAATGAGTAGCTTGTTGTCAATTAAGATGAAAAGGTAAAGGAAATAATAAGGAATAGACAATTGGTGCTTTACTGTGTAAAAAGGGCACTGAGATGATCAATGGATATGTACATAAAACATTGTGTCTGTAAAAACAAACGAATAACATAACAGAAAATTAAGGCAGTACTTCCTTCCATCATCTATGTGCATAATTAGCTAATGTGTATTCATAATAAGACTAGAATGAAGGAAGGACTTCCGTAGACTTTAAATATAAGTTATGATCTAGAATGGAACTTACAAACAAACGTCGCATAATTCTGGTCAATTTTTGTAAAAATTAGCACCAAATTGCATACAAAGCACATACGTTTGTAACGCACCAACTCAATTAGCTATCACGAACGGGACTTGTACAACACCAAGTAAGTAGGTGGACTAAAATATACTCTTAATATTTCAGTTTGAAGCTTTGAAATGATTAGGAAGTTCACTTGTTTCTGATACTGAATTCGAAATAAAATGACAAGTATGTTTACATCAAGTACGTCAATGGTAACAACTGCGTCGAGATACTGAACCTATATCTACAGTTTTGGGCACAATCAAAGAAAGTTCTGCAAATTCAACTAATTTACAAATTTACGAAATAACTTGACAATGTAATGTAATCTTACATTAAATTACTTTGGCTAACTTTGGCAAGCTGTCGTTCCCCGTTTTTCCAGTTACCTTTACCGATCATGAAGCTTAAAAAAACTAGTAACAACGCTCTGCAGTGATTGGAAAAAGAAAGCGAAAATGTACTCGTCGCGTGTTCAGAGTTCTACGTCTGGCCACCAAACTGATAAAAGGCTTCACGTGTATGTTTAGTGTTCGGTTTATGTTAGGTTAGCAAAAACAGTCGCCGGTTCAGGGAACTGATTTTGGAGTGTACACTCACTTTTTCAACCCCACACAGAAAGTAAATATAGCGCAACCTTCAGTGTAGATCTAACTATTTACCTATAATTTGTTGCCTGAATGTGCCTCGCATTGCACCATTTCATGTTCAAAATTTTATTTTCATATTTGTTTCTGGGGGAGGACCCCAGATCCGTACACGTGATACTGCTTAAACGAGACCAGAGCAACACCCCATCCTATTTAAAACCAGGATCGGCCCCTGGAAGATACTGGTACAAAGTTGTATGAGTGACCACAATGTCGATGAGTTGCCCAAATTCTAAAAGTCAAGTTCCTCTGGCCAATTGCGACTTGGCAGGCGTTTCAAGCACATACTGTATGCTCAATATAGTTTGCGTACGCAAACGAAAATATTCTTCGCAAAAGTGTGAAGCCCAAGAATCCAATCAGAGAATGATAAACAAGAAATTAATTTTGCACTAATGTATCATGTATACATAAGAGAAACTGTAGGTAAGCAAATCACAACGACATTACTCGGTCATATGACTTCCTTGTCCAATAAGATGATGGAATGAACATAAAAGTGTCGTGTGCAAATACTCCACATAAATCATTCGCAGAAGTGTTAAAACAATAACAAAAATCTGAAATGAACTTCATTAGTATAAGATCTGCTAACAAACAAATAAAACAAACTAAAATTGAAGTGAGAAAGTACAAATTCGAAATAAAGTAATATCCATGAGAGTTAGAAAATGTGGTACGTTTTACAAATCCATTCAAAATTCAAAGAAAACACTCTCCAGAAATTCAAAATGCGGGATATGTTACACGCGATGCAGATCAATCGGTACAGCTGTAGAAATATTGCTAGGACTCAATTTGCGTTTCGTTTTTGACCTGAGGTTATGATATATCAAGACTAAAATACTAACTGCAAGCATCCCCGAAACATAACCAAACTAAGTATAGTGTAGGCTACACTTTAAAGACGCAGTCAACTAACTCTTGTACACAGTTAACTATCGGCGACCTTCTTTATGTATCTCAATTAAAATTCGTTTTGCGTTTAACTTTGAGACACCCAATTCCTTGTTTAATATTTCCACGTCTAAATCATAGAGAAGCGCTCCGTCGACCCTTTCCTTTTCAAAATTCTCTGTTACGTCAGATAAGCCGATACTGCAGAGGAACTTTAACACATCTGCAACCGAACCCTCTTTAAGAGAAGAGGTTACGGGTTCGGGTTTCACGTACACGTGGTTTGACTTGATCTGTTTGTTTAACCGGGCGACTTCCTCCTCTAAGCTCGAAATTTTCAGCAAGTGTTGTCTTCTCTCCTTTTGAAGTTCCTGTAAGACAAAAAAAATTAATGTAGTTGCAAGATCGGAGCATCGTAACAAAGCATTGTTAGGTACCAGAATTTTCAGATTGTGGTGGGGGGGGGGGGGGCTGAGGTGGGGCAAGTGCATGGTTGAGTTCAGGGGCAAGGTTCAGTGCAAACTGCACATGTATATATCAGGGGCACATCAAGGGCACCCCTCTCCTTTTTTCGAAGCCGTCAATGGACATAATACTGACTATTTCTGTTCTGTTCGTTACATATAATTGAATATTGAACCTGATGCGAATGAATTTTTAACCATACCTTTCTTGTTTAAAATGAGTGATATGAAACGGACGAATTTATACTCACCGTAATCTTTGTTCTCAATTCCATCAGATCCTGTGTGAATAGAATACAAGATGTTGGGTGAGATGGATGAGATCTTCGCAACAGATGCTTACTGATTGAAATAAATATTGGAAAACAATATATACCTTCCAGAACCTACTGGTTTCGATATTTACGAGTGACGAGCTTACCTGTCTCCCCACAAGCTCAGCACCTCTTTCTACAGTGCCTAGAATGAACTGGTAACATTTCAATACTGTGCACCCTCTTTGTCCAGACCTCTCCTCCGGTCAATGTCCATCCCTTCTATGAAACCACCTCCCCCTTCCCGAAGTGATCCCTATCACACACCAGGGGCAATCTCGCCTAACCTCTTAGGAGATTCTACCCTCAATCCTTTGGCTTTTGTTCCAACCAGAGAATGAGATTACCTGTACGTCATGTGCAACATAAAATGTATAATACACATTAATAAATACATATATATATACACAGCTATACAACTCAGTAAGTTTAAATGTGCTCAATCGCAAATGGTATAATGACTTATTTTAACCATCTCTATAACCAAACATGCCAAACTTTGACTTGTAACAATATTGTTATTTTTTTTTTGTCTATGACATTATACCACATATGCGGATGGGGTGTCGGTAAGAATGAAAAGCTTACAGTTTTGTCATGTGATGGTGTATGGCTGTTCCTTCGTGGTGCTGGAACGGGCGGGTACTGTACACTATTGTACGTGTCGTCACTGTCAATTAGAAAATGAAAAATTTTGTTTCAATTAATTATTAACCTTACTTTAATTTCATAAATGATGCAAAAAATTTCCAATCATCCCCATCTCTTTGCCGCGAATATAGTCAATATAAGACTTGTCAATTAGCCAGTAACAATTTAGTTTAGGTTGCTTGACAGCATAAGGGGTCAAGAAACTACGCTTGACCCGAGGTTCAGCAAAAAGATATCGTAACAAGAATGCTATAATCGTCGGATGGACAACTAAAAACTCCCCTCCAAACCTACTCACTTTCTGGAAACATCGTAGGTAATTGCATAGTGCAACGGAAAGAATAGTGATGATGATTAACCCCTTTCTATTGATTATCAAGGTAACGGTAAACATGTGTTTACTAACCATACAAAAGTGGAAAGGTTTGAGTTCTTTACCTAAATGATGCGGCTCGCCTTTGTGATGTCGCTGGTTTTCTTGAAACAGCGGGCCTTTTTTTATCACGTGGGAGAGGAGTCGGTGGTGCTGTTCCGACTGTTTCCAGTTGCTTCTCTAACGATTTTATCCGTCGTGTTTGCTCTGCGATAGTGTCATTTTTAGATTTAACCGATCCTTCAGTTAGTCTTGCTGCTAGCTCATACCCTTTTAATAAAGATACAACAAATCCTTTTTTTTCATAAAGAAAAAAAAATGAAAAGATGATGTTTGCCACACATACATAAATCCATCGGAAGATAACATGAAAATTAAAGTGAGTGTCACCCGATTATAAAGAGCAGTTAAAAAATAATTAGAAATCCACTTAAGAAAACTAAAATGGTTTCCTTCATTGATAAAGCAATTCAAACCGGAAAAATTATCTTTATAGAAAATTCAATGAAAACAATACGTATGCACGCCATTGGCTTTTACCGTTCCCAATAACCTCGGTATATTGTAAATATTTATTTTAGCTAAAACAATAAAAAAGATCCCCTGTCATTTCCATAAGAACAAAATGTTATTTGAATTTTGAAAGGTTACAGAGTATACGAACAATTTTCTAGATCACTTCGGTTTAACGAAGACAGCTAATGAAATTATAATAGTAGGTCTACGAAACGACGTATATACAGGGAAATATGTCATTTAGCCTACATAAATCTTAAAATGACCAATCAAATCTTTAGTTAACGTTTAAAACACCTGAGTTTGAAAATTGCAAACATTTTGTGGTTTCTTTTTTTATGGTGTTCCACCCAATGAGGTATCGGTAAGAATGAATAACTTACACTTTGTATAATGCTACAAAATATGTTTACCCTCCAACTGATCATAATAACCTCGTACAGTTAAGAAAGGCATTCTGCAGATATGTTATAGTCTTGAAAGAAGAATCAAAGAGCCATAACAAAGTTTTTCGGAGTAGAACCACCGAAGGACTAACCTTCTTTACTATTCATCCATTCCCGCAGAACACCTAGTAGCGGCTGCGGTATGCCGGTTAGATTGGGAGGGAGCGGCGTCCGGTCAACTTCATATAACCCCAGAGTCCAATTAACTAATGGATATAATTGTGACACGCTGTCCGCAAGGATAGGACTTTGATCGGCGATGTACTCCACCATAACTGTTGAAGTAAGAGGGATAGCATACACTGCCTCAGCCAGGGGAACTGTGGCGATAACCTGGGCTTCGGCTTTGCACTCTTGAAGGGTGAAACAGCAACTCTTATCCTCTGTCTTGCGAACTCTCTGAAGAACAGAAACACAAAGAAGAGCGCCAATTTCGTAAAGTGTATAGCCTGCGAAATGTTTGTCACTCACTTTAAAACATCTTCATGTACAGTTTTATCGTCAAACATCGTTTCGTCTTATGGTGCTTTAAGTGTTCCCTGAAGTTTTTTTTTACTGAGCAATCTAGTCTGTTAACAGCTGAACTGTTATACATTTCGTATTAGTACCGTATTTAAGTGAAGCTGTACATAATACCATATACAATAATGTATAGGTTAAAACGTGTGTACTGTAGAATGATACGATACAACCAAGCTGCAATCATGTAACACCATAATATAGCGATACCATGGTAATAAAACGTCAGCAGTAACATACTGATACCGTAACAGTTTTGAATGCTTGCTTCTCAAAAAACTAACAAGTGTATACTTTTTGGTAGATCGCATAAATATCGATCTCTTTTCTTTTAAAGACAGAACTGGCGAGTCCATTTTATTGACTACAAAACTTCTGCACATAATTTTCTTATCGGATTTAATTGAAGCGGTGTCATTTGAATCTGTGAGAGGAAGTCGGATTGGTAAAGAATAGGGGTGATTATTAATCTTGTCCTATGTTGGTGGTCCCTTGGATTCGCCACCTTTTTCATTTTCCAGTGACAAATAAAATGTGCTTACCAATGGAAGGTCATATTTCTTCATTATTTCTGAGAGATGGAGCGGCTGCTTGGATATCATCGTGGTATACAAAGATGTCATTTTCTCAGAGAAGGCAAACTGTTTTCTTGTTATTGTACTTTTTCCAACAAGGACCTATCATAGAAAAGAAAAGATAAATCCGACCTTCAAAACATTTCTTGGGCATGTATCCCACGATAGACCTATACTTACAAGGTGAGTTGCTCTGCATTGCAACTACGCCCCTCCCCCCCCCCCCAAACTATGCTAAATAAAATGGAAATAAACGACCAAAGAAGATGATTATATAGATATATTTCAATTGAGTTGGAAAATTCAGAACAGTGCAAACAGGATGGATGTGGCATTGGTTGGAACGTAAACCAGGGTCCATGAATACACCATACTCCCTCCCCACTCAACCCAATAACTATCAACCTAAATTATATGTAACATGTCATTAGGTCTTGATCCTAACTATTTATAGGTATACAGCTGAGAGGATGCAGTAAACACTTATCAGTCAAGAAAGCATGTTGTGAATGATCTTACCTTTAGTTGCCCGCGACGTTCGATGTGACTAACGTCAATAATTTCTCCTGCCTCTTGGGATTCGTCTGGGTGACCCGAAGACACTGCAGCGAGAATCCGTAAACGTTTTGGAAGAGGCTTTGATTGGATGACTTCAGCTGTACCTTGAAACACTTTGTCATCGTGATGAGGTTCTGTAAATTAATGAAATTACAAATGATTTACCACTGATGATTCAAACACGTGTGCGTTACATACTATGTAATCTGCATGTAGGGCGATCAGGGGCATAATTTGCTACCTGGTCAGTGACCCCACCAGCGGAGTTGTGGACTTGGAACAAGGGGGAATCAGAGAGAAAATTTGACATTAATTCGACGTCTGCTTTATTTGTTGGTAAGACAAATATGTACCAAATAAAGATTCGGTTTGGGCTGTATTATTTTCTCTGAAAGATATAGTGAAGTACAATGTCCAGTATTTTACAGAAAGACAAAAATGATCACTATAGATTAGATGCCAAAATTCATGATCAAAAATCCAAATATTTGGCCCTGTTGCAAAAGTGTCTACATAAGGTTTGAGGCTAAGCACAACCTTTTTAAAAGAGTTGTTCGTAATATGAGCAACTTTACTTGTAATTACTTGTATTGTCAACTCGACACCAATTGATGCAAGCAACTCCTCATTATTTTTTGTCCAGCTGTTGTGGTTGAAAATGTGACTGGTTTAAATGTTTCGTTTCTTTCAGAAAGAAATGTTAAGGCAATACCAAGTGAAATTATGTCTTCATATACGGTTTCAGTCACATATACCATCACGTTTGATGGGACGGATTATCATAAAAATATCAATATCATAAAAATATCAAAATTTTTGTTGTTGTGATTGGCAGTGATAGTACGGTCATTCTGTACTAGCAGATATACCAGCCATTATAGTTGATGGACACAATGTATGGCTTGTAGTAAAGTTGCATAGCACTGTTTATTCAAAGCCACATTGGAGCATATAACGTGACAGAGACAGAAAACTATCAAGTTATTTGTCCAGGTAATCTTAAAGATAACTACACTCTGCCTTCTTACACTATCAGTATGAGCGATGCTAAGGTGGTTGTGTTGAGACACTGTATATATATACAAGAAGAACGGTAGGTGTTACCCTAATTTATGAGTTGTCTGTGATCATAAAAAAGAGCCTGACGTAAAAGTTTAAAGATGCAGTATATGAAATGTACATGCAAATTTTCTACCCATGCAAGTAGCCAAGAGTAGATATGCTGTAGATCATCTGCATGTCCTTGGGCAGTATTAATGCAGTGCATTTGGCGTACTGTAGATGAATGGGCTGTTACATTTATTGCTAAAATATAACCATGTTGTCCAGTACTATAATTCTATGGGGAGTGTAGGAAAAGATGTATCCAGCCTCTCTCTCACTTATATTGTATTTGTTATATGTTTCCTCTAATGCAGATAGTTGCTCATAAATTGATAAAATGTACAGAGTGAGAGTAATGTTGTCACCAAAGTACATTCAGAAAGTGTCCCTTGTGCACCATCCAGAGTCTGTTGAAACCTTTGAAAGAAATGTTAAGCCTTGAAGGTAGTTTCACTTTGCAATATGCTGATCCAGACTTTGATGGTGAAAATGGTGAATCTGACAAATGCAAATATGATTGACCAGCGACAAGTGCATCATTCCAATTGATGTACACTCGCTCACGGTCAGTGCTATCAGAGTAGTACACCCTCACTGCCATCTGTCAGTTCAGGCCATACTGAGACAAATATACTGAGACAAAGGTCTTGGACAGACGTTTTTGAGTTACCTAAAGTATGACTAGGGCTTGAACTAAACACTATTATGTGCAAAACTAGCTTACAGGCTTGTACAGTTAGCCACTCTTTGCTAAATCAACTCTTTGCATAGAAAACTTGATAATTATAACCAGTGTAATTTGAATTAATCCGTCTGGATTTACACAAACTCAGTTCTCAAATGTGTTTGCTTCAAGTTCGCTTTGGGTTGACAATGTGATAACTTCATCTGCTAATATGTCGAGAACCACATGTAGATAGGAACTGAACGCAACTTTCCCATTGCATAATGCTTATATTAAGTTCCTTTTTAACATATCAAAAGCGATATTTTAGCTTATACCCTTTTATTAAAAGAGTTTTGTTTGTCTTAATGTTAGGAGAGAAGGTTGTCTGAGTTCTCAAACGTTTCCTTTGTTTTAGTGGAAAAACACTTAACTTCTTCAGTAACAAGCCATCAATATATCCTTGAGAGAAAGGACCCCCTTTCGTTTTCGTAGCATTGTAAAGAAATAGTTCGCTAAACCTTGATGTTTGGTTTGGATTCAGTTTTCCATTCTGATGTTAAGCAACAACAAGAGCAGTTTATTTGAACCATCGAAAGTACAAACTATGTCATTGACACATTTTTCTTTTTTTAATGTTTCCACCAACAAAATTATGTGGTACATTTTATGTATTTGATGGTTTCCATGTCCTTGTTAAAGTACATTGTCATTGGTTCAAAAGTTAGAAAATAAAGTTGTGTTGTTAACGGAGCAATATCTAGTTGTCTTTGATTAAATTGGTCTACTAAAATCTGTTGATATAACTCAAAAGTGTTGAGGTAACCCGCAGCCTAGAATATGCTAAGTAGAGTCAACTTAAATATTCCAAGTTAACTCTAAAATTAATTGGTATTGGGGTGAACCTAAATTAGTCTTGTTAGTTTAAAGAGGAAAAGACGTGCTTTATCACCTCTAAACTTTTAGTAACCATAACTTGTCCAGCTTTTTCTCAAGAAAAAAAATTGATGAAGATTGAGTTTGACTTTGGTGATATCTGTTGCCATTATAACTTATGAGCAAACCAGTACTGTCAAATCTTACTTGAGGTGTGTCTGGGTTAGTGGAGTGAACTTTAAACGTTAATTAATTTGGCAGCGGGTTATCTCGACGTTTTCAAGTTATCTTGACATGTTGCGTTTGACAGTGCATGACTGACTGTATGATAATGTGTTGTTATATTGTTCCCGTTGTTTGTTGACCTTTGTTAATCTTTTATAGGCGAATCTAATATATTCACATATATACTAGATGCGTATTTGCTGGAGACTGCACAACAAATGAACTTAAGTATACTCTGTGTTAATCTGTACTTGGTATTAGATAAGGTTTACCGTAATGTATTCCGAGGGGGGAATCTTGTATAATTTCTTCCCCAATCACCATTCCCAATCACAAACTCTTTTGTGATTTGATGACGATTCACATTATATGAATAGTATGGCCTTGCAGGGAGGTGTTAGAGGTGTGATAGAGATAACTGTCAAAAGAAACTTTCCAAACAGCTAAGAAAAATATGATTTCATTTTTGAGATGTCACAGATTTAATGTTCGTTCACGCAAGACTGAATAATTGATCAAGTCAAATATGACATCTTCGAGGCAAATGTGGTTCAACTTTTTTTTTTTTTTTAATTTATTTATTTATTACACCTCCCTGGGCATACACACTTCTCATAGTAGTTGAAACCTACAATGTTGAATATATCTTACTCATCTAGTCTTTATTTGACCCACTATCTTCCATCCATTCCCCATCCCCATGAAACTTTAGCCAGTTAGTCTGCAACTCCCTTTATCACAAAGATGTTAATGATAAGTTGACACTATGTGCATGAGAGTCATTCCCATTCATCATCGTACTGGAGATAGACCCCAAGATTTTGGTTGTTGCTTTTATGTATATCTCTGATATGGAAATGAACGTTTGTAGGCAAACCTTCCGAGTGGGGAAATAATATACTGGGTGGGCATTTTCCCACCCAGTTAGTGTGTTATTTATACTTCCCAGGAGACAATGTCTCACTGATTGAATCCATTAACGCCAAGGAAAACGTAAGCCAATTTGGTGCACTGTCCGTCGTGTACTGTAAATTACCTTCCCACTAAACCCTATCCCTAATACCCCATAACATATCCCTTACACCCCGTAACACACCCGTAACACCCCATAACGCATCCCTAATAATACATCCATTACAGCCCCTGCATGCATCAGAAGAAACGTGCGGCTATGAAATTAACTTGAACATTACCTCTTGGCAAAACATCATACAGTTGTCGTGCATAGAGCGGTAGAACAATTTCCTTCCCATCTTTATCTGTAACGAAGACCTTCTTCGGTCTAATGATGAAATGTAACGTGAGTGTCCTTCCTCTCCTTACTACTTTGGTATCTCTCCTTTCGTCTAGTACTAACTCTTCTTTAAGTCTAACGAAGAAAGGAAGTTGCCGCTTGGACAACACCTCAGTTAATGGAGTATGGTAGACAGCGTTAAGTTCTTCCCCCGTTGGGACGAACTTTAAATCAACTTTCCTGACTTTCATCTGGCCAATCAGACGTGTATCTCTATGCTGCAAGATTTCGCTGTAGTACTCCGGTTCCGTGGAGCGAGTAGTGTCCCTACGCCGCGACATTCTGTCGAATGAAAACCACACTTTGATGAGAAATCAAGATATTTATCGACTGCAGTCCTTAAAAGCACCCACATTTGTACATCTATATCACAATGTTAACTGTTGTCTCAATAATGGTGTATAGCGTATAGTTCCGTCTTATGGCAAGATTTCCCATTATGTTTCGGCGCGATACTCAAAACAACCTTTATACATATATACATACACACAACACTCAATACATACGTGATTACAAACCAAATCAACATGTAATGGCAACGTTTGCAAAATACATAACTCTATATACGTTCACGATATGATTACTACTGGGGAAACCTGTCTTTGGCATGTAATTATAATGGCATTGCATATACATACAAAACTAAGAAAGTTTTTACCATTCACACACACACACATACATAGATGGATATTTTCAAATAGGTCGTGGCTGCACACAGCGTCCCAAATTACGGCCCAATAGGCCCTAAAGATGTGGGACGATTGGTCAGATACCTTGATGAGGTCCAGGACCTTCTGGTCGAACCAGTTTATCAAGGTTCGGTCCTTTGAGGACCCAGAAATTGTAAGTTCAATAGCGTTTTTTACAAAAATGGCTAGGCTAGGCCTAACGTTATGCCAACGTTAGGCTGTATTTGTAGAAAGTAAACAAAAGTAAACAACATTTGTACTAATAAATCAGTCATAACTCTGTCAATCCTCAACAGATTTCAGAAAATAAGGTATCATCTGAAAGAGCAGCCCCAGAAGAACCTTTATCATACAATTTGAAGTCAATTTTGAAGTCCGTAGTGATTTTATTGTATTTTGGTGTTTTCCAATTAAAATTAAATTGCGACCTAATTTGCATATTATAATTTGCATATATTTGGAATTTTTTATAAAATTATCATTCCAAATATTGTTCCCTATTGATCTAAATCAACTTCCTAATAGAGAAGTTGTCCCTAACCTTTATAGCCAGCCCTAACAAGATAAGTGCCCCCAGACCCTAATTGTTTTCCCACCCCCAATGCAGTAAAGGGTTAAGCAAGTTATCAGTTACTGTCATCGTTTGTTCTGCATGCCTTTATATGAAAGAGCATAATTTAAAGTACTAATGGTGTGAAAATAGGGAGGATCGAAGGTGATATAAGCCATTTTAGAAAATCTTTGGTTAAATGTTGATATTACTCCGAGCGAGCAGATGGAAGGGTGGGGGTTCAGTATGCTAAACTTGCTCCTCTTCTAGCTCAAAATTTAAACGGTCATGATGTGGAAGTTTGCAAATGCCATGATAGGCCAAGATCTTAGTTATCATGTGGTGGGTAGGATATACCAGCTGAAATGGTTTGGCAATGTATGCTTTATTCATGTACCCCTCTTGTAGTTTTTTATTTATTTGATTTAGAAAGAAAGTAAATTGCACGATCCTTGGCTAATCTGCTGCATCAAGGTACGCACTGCCAGTCCAAGTACATATACAGCGCCAACAGAGCGCCGGTTGGAATAACCGGTTGCAAGAATTTCAACCAGTATTTACTTCCCATGCGGTTTACCGTGCTCAAATTTGGTTAAGACTTTCACATCCAGTGTGTAAATTTTAACCAGTTACATTGTTTAATATGTTTTAAAATTTCAACCCGTAGTAAATCAAACGACCCCCGACTTATAGCCTACCAATACATTACAGGACCTTGTACTCTCACTACGAGGAATCTATGTACATATCATAAGTACGTGGTTCAATGTGTGATTTCTGTGGTAATCGACTTACTCCTGGCCTTACAGCGATTGTTTTACTTTGGGGATACCCAGTTTCTGTTAATTGAATCAAGTTAACGATCCAGCAAAGCTAAATAAATCAATTTTCAATGAGTTTTCTTGTCGGAGGGAGGCTTCGAAAACAGTATTTCCCAATCACTGAAAATACAAAGAATGACACTGCAGGACACGGTCAGTGACCTACTGTTTCAAAATAATTGGTATAGAAAGGTAGCAGTTGGTGAAGGCGATACGATCATCATATATCATAGACGGTGCTTACGTAGCCTAGCCTATCGTTCTCATACTTAACTAAAGACATAACGTTAGGCTTAGTAGTTGTGTAGTACTATGATGGTCAACACATTGGTGTGATGAACTAACTTAAAAATGAGTAGCTTGTTGTCAATTAAGATGAAAAGGTAAAGGAAATAATAAGGAATAGACAATTGGTGCTTTACTGTGTAAAAAGGGCACTGAGATGATCAATGGATATGTACATAAAACATTGTGTCTGTAAAAACAAACGAATAACATAACAGAAAATTTAGGCAGTACTTCCTTCCATCATCTATGTGCATAATTAGCTAATATTCATATTCATAAATAAGCTATGGTCTAGAATGGAACTTATAAACAAACGTCGCATAATTCTGGTCAATTTTTGTAAAAATTAGCACCAAATTGCATACAAAGCACATACGTTTGTAACGCACCAACTCAATTAGCTATCACGAACGGGACTTGTACAACAACAAGTAAGTAGGTGGACTAAAATATACTCTTAATATTTCAGTTTGAAGCTTTGAAATGATTAGGAAGTTCACTTGTTTCTGATACTGAATTCGAAATAAAATGACAAGTATGTTTACATCAAGTACGACAATGGTAACAACTGCGTCGAGATACTGAACCTATATCTACAGTTTTGGGCTCAATCAAAGAAAGTTCTGCAAATTCAACTAATTTACAAATTTACGAAATAACTTGACAATGTAATGTAATCTTACATTAAATTACTTTGGCTAACTTTGGCAAGCTGTCGTTCCCCGTTTTTCCAGTTACCTTTACCGATCATGAAGCTTAAAAAAACTAGTAACAACGCTCTGCAGTGATTGGAAAAAGAAAGCGAAAATGTACTCGTCGCGTGTCCAGAGTTCTACGTCTGGCCACCAAACTGATAAAAGGCTTCACGTGTATGTTTAGTGTTCGGTTTATGTTAGGTTAGCAAAAACAGTCGCCGGTTCAGGGAACTGATTTTGGAGTGTACACTCACTTTTTCAACCCCACACAGAAAGTAAATATAGCGCAACCTTCAGTGTAGATTTGATTATTTACCTATAATGTGTTGCCTGAATGTGCCTCGCATTGCACCATTTCATGTTCAAAATTTTATTTTCATATTTGTTTCTGGGGGAGGACCCCAGATCCGTACACGTGATACTGCTTAAACGAGACCAGAGCAACACCCCATCCTATTTAAAACCTGGATCGGCCCCTGGAAGATACTGGTACAAAGTTGTATGAGTGACCACAATGTCGATGAGTTGCCCAAATTCTAGAAGTCAAGTTCCTCTGGCCAATTGCGACTTGGCAGGCGGTTCAAGCACATACTGTATGCTCAATATAGTTTGCGTACGCAAACGAAAATGTTCTTCGCAAAAGTGTGAAGCCCAAGAATCAGAGAATGATAAACAAGAAATTAATTTTGCACTAATGTATCATGTATACATAAGAGAAACTGTAGGTAAGCAAATCACAACGACATTACTCGGTCATATGACTTCCTTGTCCAATAAGATGATGGAATGAACATAAAAGTGTCGTGTGCAAATACTCCACATAAATCATTCGCAGAAGTGTTAAAACAATAACAAAAATCTGAAATGAACTTCATTAGTATAAGATCTGCTAAGAAACAAATAAAACAAAATAAAATTGAAGTGAGAAAGTACAAATTCGAAATTAAGTAATATCCATGAGAGTTAGAAAATGTGGTATGTTTTACAAATCCATTCAAAATACAAGGAACACTCTCCAGAAATTCAAAATGCGGGATATGTTACACGCGATGCAGATCAATCTGTAAAGCTGTAGAAATATTGCTAGGACTCAATTTTCGTCAATTTTATATCAAGACTAACATACTGACTGCAAGCATCCCTGAAACATAACCAAACTAAGAATAGTGTACACCATAAAGACGCAGTCAACTAACTCTTGTACACAATTAACTATCGGCGACCTTCTTTCTGTATCTCAATTAAAATTCGTTTTGCGTTTAACTTTGAGACACCCAATTCCTTGTTTAATATTTCTACGTCTAAATCATAGAGAAGCGCTCCGTCGACCCTTTCCTTTTCAAAATTCTCCGTTACTTCAGATAAGCCGATACTGCAGAGGAACTTTAACACATCTGCAACCGAACCCTCTTTAAGAGAAGTGGTTACGGGTTCAGCCTGAGGTTTCACGTATACGTGGTTTGACTTGATCTGTTTGTTTAACCGGGCGACTTCCTCCTCTAAGGTCGAAATTTTCAGCAAGTGTTGTCTTCTCTCCTTTTGAAGTTCCTGTAAGACAAATCATTTAATGTAGTTGCAAGATCGAGGCATCAGAACAAAGCATTGTTAGGTACCAGAATGTTAAGATTTTGTGTGTGGGGGGAGGGGGAGGGGGGGGGGGCTGAGTTGGGGAAAGTGCATGGTTGAGTTGAGGGGGCAAACATTTTGAAGTGCAAAACTGCACATGTATAAATGCACATCAAGGGCATTTCGATGCCGTCAATGGACATTATACTGATTATTTATGTTCTGTTCGTTACATATACTTGCCTTTGAATATCGAACCTGACGCGAATGAATTTTTAACCATACCTTTCTTGTTTAAAATGAGTGATATGAAACGGACGAAATTATACTCACCGTAATCTTTGTTCTCAATTCCATCAGATCCTGTGTGAATAGAAAACAAGATGTAGGGTGAGATGGATGAGATTTTCGAAAAGATACTTACTTATTCAAATATATATTGGAAAACGATATATATTCCAAAACTTACTGGTTTCGATATTTACGAGTGACGAGCTTACCTGTCTCCCCACAACCTCAGCACCTCGTTCTACCGTGCCTAGAATGAACTCGTAACATTTTAATACTGTGCGCCCTCTTTGTCCAGACCTCTCCTCCGGTCAATATCCATCCCTTCTTTGAAACCACCTCCCCCTTCCCGAAGTGATCCCTATCACACACCAGGGGCAATCTCGCCTACCCTCTTAGGAGATTCTTCCCTCAATTCTTTGGCTTTTGTTCCAACCAAGAGAATGAGATAACCTGTACGTCATGTGCAACATAAAATGTATAATACACATATACACAGCTATACGACTCAGTAAGTTTAAATGAAATCATGTGCTCAATCGCAAATGGTATAATGACTTATTTTAACCATCTCTATGCCAAACATGCCAAACTTTGACTTGTAACAATATTATTTTCTTTTTTTTTCTATGACATTATACCACATATGCCGATGGGGTATCGGTAAGAATGAAAAGCTTACCGTTTTGTCATGTGATGGTGTTTTGTCATGTGAGGGTGTATGGCTGTTCCTTCGTGGTGCTGGAACGGGTGGGTACTGTACACTATTGTACGTGTCGTCACTGTCAATTAGAAAATGAAAAATTTTGTTTCAATTAATTATTAACCTTACTTTAATTTCATAAAAGATGCACAAATTTCCAATCTTCCCCATCTCTTTGCCGCGAATATAGTCAATATAAGACTTGTCAATTAGCCAGTAACAATTTAGTTTAGGGTTGCTTGACAGCATAAGGGGTCAAGAAACTACGCTTGACCCGAGGTTCAGCAAAAAGATATCGTAACAAGAATGCTATGATCGCCGGATGGACAACTAAAAAACTCCCCTCCCAACCTACTTTCTGGAAGCATCGTATGTCATTGCATAGTGAAACGGGAAGAATGGTGACGATGATTTTAACCCCTTTCTATTGATTATCAAGTTAATGGTAAACATGTGTTTACTAACCATACAAAAGTGGAAAGGATCGAGTTCTTTACCTAAATGATGCGGCTCTCCTTTGTGATGTCGCTGGTTTTCTTGATACAGCAGGCTTTTTTTTATCAGGTGGGAGAGGAGTCGGTGGTGCTGTTCCGACTGTTTCCAGTTGCTTCTCTAATGATATTATCCGTCGTGTTTGCTCTGCGATAGTGTCATTTTTAGATTTAACCGATCCTTCAGTTAGTCTTGCTGCTAGCTCATACCCTTTTAATAAAGATACAAATACAAATACTGTCTTAAAAAAAATATGAAAAGATGATGTGTGCCACGCATACATAAATCCATCGGATGATAACATGAAAATGAAAGTAAGTGTAAGCCGATTATATAGACCAGTTAAAAATTAATTAGAAATCCACTTAAAAAAACTAAAATGGTTTCCTTCACTGATAAAGCAATTCAAACCGGAAAAATTCTCTTTATAGAAAATTCAATGAAAAAATAGGCAGCACGCCATTGGCTTTTACCGTTCCCAATAACTTGAGTATATTGTAAATATTAATTTTATCTAAAGCAATAAAAAAGATCCCATGTCATTTGCATAAGAACAAAATGTTATTTGAATTTTGAAAGGTTACAGAGTATAAGAACAATTTTCTAGATCACTTCGGTTTTTATGACCATTTGTGAAAAATTCTATATCACAACGAAGACAGCTAATGAAAATATAATAGTAGGTCTACGAAACGACGTATATACAGGGAAATAATTCATGTAGCCTACATACATCTTAAAATGACCAATCAAATCTTTAGTTAACGTTTTAAACAACTTAGTTTGAAAATTGCACACATTTTGTAGTTTCTTTTTTATGGCGTTCCACCCAATGAGGTATTGGTAAGAATGAACAACTTACACTTTGTATGCTACAAAATATGTTTACCCTCCAACAGATCGTTATAAACTCGTACACTTAAAGAAAGGCATTCTTCAGATATGATATATACTTGAAAGAAGAATCAAAGACACATAACAAAGGTTTTCGGATAGAAACACTGAAGGACTAACCTTCTTTACTATTCATCCATTCACGCAGGACATCTAGTAGCGGCTGCGGTATGCCGGTTAGATTGGGAGGGAGCGGTGTCCGGTCAACTTCACATAACCCCAGAGTCCAATTAACTAATGGGTATAATTGTGACACGCTGTCCGCCAGAATAGGACTTTGATCAACTCTTATCCTCTGTCTTGCGAACTCTCTGAAGAACAGAAACACAAAGAAGAACGCCAATTTCGTAAAGTGTATACGTGTTGTATGGACAGCCTGCGAAATGTCTGTCACTCTGTACTTATCTCATCTTCATGTACAGTTTAATTGTCAAACATCGTTTCGTCTTATGGTGTACATAAATTATGTCTATTATATAAAACCCGTTTTTCGACAAGGATATATTAAACTGCACAAAACCTTGCTTTTAGTGTTCCCTGATGTTTTTTTACTGAGCAATCTAGTCTGTTAACAGCTGAACTGTAATACATTTTGTATTAGTACCGTATTTAAGTGAAGCTATACATAATACCATACAATAATGCTAGGTTAAAACGTGTGTACTGTAGAATGATACGATAATACAACCAAGTTGAAATCATGTAACAACATAATACAGCGATACCATGCTAATAAACGTCAGCATGCAGAAACATACTGATACCGTTACGTTTTAGAACGCTAGCTTCTCAAAAACTAACAAGTGTATATTTTTTGGTAGATCGCATAAATATTGATCTCTTTTCTTTTAAAGACAGAACTGGCGAGTCCATTTTATTGACAAAAGAACGTCTACCACATAATTTTCTTATCGGTGAGAGGAAGTCGGATTAGTAAAGTATATGGGTGATTATTAGTCTTGTCCTAAGTTGGTCCCTTGGATTCGCCACCTTTTTCATTTTCCAGTCACAAATAAAATGTGCTTACCAATGGAAGGTCATATTTCTTCATTATTTCTGAGAGATGGAGCGGCTGCTTGGATATCATCGTGGTATACGAAGATGTGGTCATTTTCTCAGAAAAAGCAAACTGTTTTCTTGTTATTGTACTTTTTCCAACAAGGACCTAACAGAAAAAGAGATAAAAATCAGCCCTTCAAAACATTTCTTGGGCATGTATCCCACGGTAGACCAATACTTACAAGGTGAGTTGCTCTGCATTGCAACTACGCCCCTCCACCCCTTCCCCCCCCCCAACACTGTATGATATTTATATATATATATATATTGAGTTGGAATATCCAGAACAGTGAAAAAACGTCCCACCTCCACCGGGATTCGACCCCGGGTCTCCCGCTTTATATGCAGACACCCTAACCAACAAGGCTATGAACGCTAAATGTATGTCCAGAGGTTCGAAACCAGTGAGGAAGGTCGTAATTCCACTGTAGGTGTTTGCCACCTGTATCGAACAATGCTAATTCTGTTTTGGTAACAAACACATTTTGCCTCATTTTAGAGATCAAATCAAGACGCTAACCAACTCGAATTCATCTGTGAATCCAATAGCCGGATCTCGAAAGAGATACTTTGGTCAATTTATCATAAATGAAATGGAAATAAACGACCAAAGAAGATGAATATACATATATATTTCAATATGAGTTGGAAAATTCAGAACAGTGAAAACAGGATGGATGTGGCATTGTTAACCAGTTAACGTTAACCAGGGTCCATGAATACACCATACTCCCTGCCCACTCAACCCAATAACTATCAACCTAAATTATATGTAACAACATGTCATTTTGTTTTGATCCTAACTATTTAAAAGGTATATAGCTGTGCAGATGCAGTAAACACTTATCAGTCAAGAAAGCATGTTGTGAATAATCTTACCTTTAGTTGCCCGCGACGTTCGATGTGACTGACGTCAATAATTTCTCCCGCCTCTTGGGATTCGTCTGGATGACCCGAAGACACTGCAGCGAGAATCCGTAAACGTTTTGGAAGAGGCTTTGATTGAATGACTTCAGCTGTACCTTGAAACACTTTGTCATCGTGATGAGGTTCTGTAAATTAATGAAATTACAAATGATTTATCACTGATGATTCAAACACATTATAACATATGTAATCTGCATGTGGGCGATCATGGGCATAATTTGCTACCTGGTCAGTGACCCCACCAGCGGCGTTGTGGACTTGGAACAAGGGGGAATAAGAGAGAAAATTTGACATTGATTTGTCTGCTTCATTGATGGTAAGACAGATATGTACCAAATAAAGATTCGGTTTGGGCTGTATTACTTTCTCTGAAAGATATAGTGAAGGACACAGTCCAGTATTTTACAGAAAGACAAAGATTACTAGATTACTGTAGATGCCAAAATTCATGATCAAAAATCCAAATATTTGGACCTGTTGCAAAAGTGTCTACATACTGTAAGGTTTGAGGCTAAGCACAACCTTTTTAAAAGAGTTGTTAGGAATATGAGCAACTTTACTGGTAATTACTTTAATGATTTTAATTACTATGTATTGTCAACTCGACACCAATTGATGCAAGCAACTCCTCATTATTTTTTGTCCAGCTGTTGTGGTTGAAAATGTGACTGGTTTAAATGTTTCGTTTCTTTCAGAAAGAAATGTTAAGGCAATACCAAGTGAAATTATGTCTTCATATACGGTTTCAGTCACATATACCATCACGTTTGATGGGACGGATTATCATAAAAATATCAATATCATAAAAATATCAAAATTTTTGTTGTTGTGATTGGCAGTGATAGTACGGTCATTCTGTACTAGCAGATATACCAGCCATTATAGTTGATGGGCACAATGTATGGCTTGTAGTAAAGTTGCATAGCACTGTTTATATATCAAAGCCACATTGGAGCATATAACGTGACAGAGACAGAAAACTATCAAGTTATTTGTCCAGGTAATCTTAAAGATAACTACACTCTGCCTTCTTACACTATCAGTATCAGCGATGCTAAGGTGGTTGTGTTGAGACACTGTATTTGTACAAGAAGAACGGTAGGTGTTACCCTAATTTATGAGTTGTCTGTGATCATAAAAGAGAGCCTGACGTAAAAGTTTAAAAATGCAGTAGATGACATGTAAATGCAAATTTTCTAACCATGGAAGTAGCCAAGAGTAGATATGCTGTAGATCAGCTGTCCTTGGGCAGTATTAATGCAGTGCATTTGGCGTACTGTAGATGAATGGGCTGTTACATTTATTGCTAAAATATAACCATGTTGTCCAGCACTGTAATTCTATGGGGAGTTTAGGAAAAATATATAGCCAGCCCTCACTTATATTGTTATTTTTCCTCCAATGCAGATAGTTGCTCATAAATTGATACAATGTACAAAGTGAGAATATAACCAAAGGACATTCTGAAGGTGTCCCTTGAGCAACGTCCAGAGTCTGTTGAAAACCTTGTTGAATACTTTGAAAGAAAAGTTAAGCCTCGAAGGCAGTTTCACTTTGCAATATGCTGATCCAGACTTTGATGGTGAAAATGGTGAATCTGACAAATGCAAATACGATTGACCAGAGACAAGTGCATCATACCAATTGATGTACACTGAAATCGCTTATGATCAGTGCTATCAGAGTAGTACACCCTCACTGCAATCTGTCAGTTCAGGCCATACTGAGACAAAGGTCTTGGACAGACGTTTTTGAGTTACCTAAAGTATGACTAGGGCTTGAACTAAACAATATTATGTGCAAAACTAGCTTACAGGCTTGTACAGTTAGCCACTCTTTGCTAAATCAACTCTTTGCATAGAAAACTTGATTATTATAACCAGTGTAATTTGAATTAATCCGTCTGGATTTACACAAACTCAGTTCTAAAATGTGTTTGCTTCAAGTTCGCTTTGGGTTGACCATGTGATAACTTCATCTGCTATTATGTCGAGAACCTCATGTAGATATGAACTGAACGCAACTTTCCCTTTGCATAATGCTTATATTAAGTTCCTTTTTAACATATCAAAAGCGATATTTTAGCTTATACCCTTTTATTAAAAGAGTTTTGTTTGTCTTAATGTTAGGAGAGAAGGTTGTCTGAGTTCTCAAACGTTTCCTTTGTTTTAGTGGAAAAACACTTAACTTCTTCAGTAACAAGCCATTAATATATATCCTTGAGAGAAAGGACCCCCTTTCGTTTTCGTAGCATTGTAAAGAAATAGTTCGCTGAACCTTGATGTTTGGTTTGGATTCAGTTTTCCATTCTGATATTAAGCAACAACAAGAGCAGTTTATTTGAACCATCGTAAGTACAAACTGTGTCATAGACACATTTTTCTTTTTTTAATGTTTCCACCAACAAAATTATTTGGTACATTTTATGTATTTGATGGTTTCCATGTCCTTGTTAAAGTACATTGTCATTGGTTCAAAAGTTAGAAAATAAAGTTGTGTTGTTAACGGAGCAATATCTAGTTGTCTTTGATTAAATTGGTCTACTAAAATCTGTTGATATAACTCAAAAGTGTTGAGGTAACCCGCAGCCTAGAATATGCTAAGTAGAATCAACTTAAATATTCCAAGTTAACTCTAAAATTAATTGGTATTGGGGTGAACCTAAATTAGTCTTGTTAGTTTAAAGAGGAAAAGACGTGCTTTATCACCTCTAAACTTTTAGTAACCATAACTTGTCCAGCTTTTTCTCAAGAAAAAAAAATGATAAAGATTGAGTTTGACTTTGGTGATATCTGTTGCCATTATAACTTATGAGCAAACCAGTACTGTCAAATCTTACTTGAGGTGTGTCAGGGTTAGTGGAGTGAACTTTAAACGTTAAGTAATTTGGCAGCGGGTTATCTCGACGTTTTCAAGTTATCTTGACATGTTGCGTTTGACAGTGCATGACTGACTGTATGATAATGTGTTGTTATATTGTTCCCGTTGTTTGTTGACCTTTGTTAATCTTTTATTGTCGAATCTAATATATGCACATATATACTAGATGCGTATTTGCTGGAGACTGCACAACAAATGAACTTAAGTATACTCTGTGTTAATCTGTACTTGGTATTAGATAAGGTTTACCGTAATGTATTCCGAGGGGGAATCTTGTATAATTTCTTCCCCAATCACCATTCCCAATCACAAACTCTTTTGTGATTTGATGACGATTCACATTATATGAATAGTATGGCCTTGCAGGGAGGTGTTAGAGGTGTGATAGAGATAACTGTCAAAAGAAACTTTCCAAACAGCTAAGAAAAATATGATTTCATTTTTGAGATGTCACAGATTTAATGTTCGTTCACGCAAGACTGAATAATTGATCAAGTCAAATATGACATCTTCGAGGCAAATGTGGTTCAACTTTTTTTTTTTTAATTTATTTATTTATTACACCTCCCTGGGCATACACACTTCTCATAGTAGTTGAAACCTACAATGTTGAATATATCTTACTCATCTAGTCTTTATTTGACCCACTATCTTCCATCCATCCCCCATCCCCATGAAACTTCAGCCAGTTAGTCTGCAACTCCCTTTATCACAAAGATGTTAATGATAAGTTGACACTATGTGCATGAGAGTCATTCCCATTCATCATCGTACTGGAGATAGACCCCAAGATTTTGGTTGTTGCTTTTATGTATATCTCTGATATGGAAATGAACGTTTTGTAGGCAAACCTTCCGAGTGGGGAAAATAATATACTGGGTGGGCATTTTCCCACCCAGTTAGTGTGTTATTTATACTTCCCAGGAGACAATGTCTCACTGATTGAATCCATTAACGCCAAGGAAAACGTAAGCCAATTTGGTGCACTGTCCGTCGTGTACTGTAAATTACCTTCCCACTAAAACCCTATCCCTAATACCCCATAACATATCCCTTACACCCCGTAACACACCCGTAACACCCCATAACGCATCCCTAATAATACATCCATTACAGCCCCTGCATGCATCAGAAGAAACGTGCGGCTATGAAATTAACTTGAACATTACCTCTTGGCAATACATCATACAGTTGTCGTGCATAGAGCGGTAGAACAATTTCCTTCCCATCTTTATCTGTAGCGAAGACCTTCTTCGGTCTAATGATGAAATGTAACGTGAGTGTCCTTCCTCTCCTTACTACTTTGGTATCTCTCCTTTCGTCTAGTGTTAACTCTTCTTTAAGTCTAACGAAGAAAGGAAGTTGCCGCTTGGACAACACCTCAGTTAATGGAGTATGGTAGACAGCGTTAAGTTCTTCCCCCGTTGGGACGAACTTTAAATCAACTTTCCTGACTTTCATCTGGCCAATCAGACGTGTATCTCTATGCTGCAAGATTTCGCTGTAGTACTCCGGTTCCGTGGAGCGAGTAGTGTCCCTACGCCGCGACATTCTGTCGAATGAAAACCACACTTTGATGATAAATCAAGATATTTATCGACTGCAGTCGTTAAACGCATCCACATTTGTACATCTATATCACAATGTTAACTGTTGTCTCAATATTGGTGTATAGCGTATAGTTCCGTCTTATGGCAAGATTTCCCATTATGTTTCGGCGCGATACTCAAAACAACCTTTATACATATATACATACACACAACACTCAATATATACGTGATTACAAACCAAATCAACATGTTATGGCAACGTTTGCAAAATACATAACTCTATATACGTTCACGATATGATTACTACTGGGGAAACCTGTCTTTGGCATGTAATTATAATGGCATTGCATATACATACAAAACTAAGAAAGTTTTTACCATTCACACACACACACATACATAGATGGATATTTTCAAATAGGTCGTGGCTGCACACAGCGTCCCAAATTACGGCCCAATAGGCCCTAAAGATGTGGGACGATTGGTCAGATACCTTGATGAGGTCCAGGACCTTCTGGTCGAACCAGTTTATCAAGGTTCGGTCCTTTGAGGACCCAGAAATTGTAAGTTCAATAGCGTTTTTTACAAAAATGGCTAGGCTAGGCCTAACGTTATGCCAACGTTAGGCTGTATTTGTAGAAAGTAAACAAAAGTAAACAACATTTGTACTAAGTTAAATCAGTCATAACTCTGTCAATCCTCAACAGATTTCAGAAAATAAGGTATCATCTGAAAGAGCAGCCCCAGAAGAACCTTTATCATACAATTTGAAGTCAATTTTGAAGTCCGTAGTGATTTTATTGTATTTTGGTGTTTTCCAATTAAAATTAAATTGCGACCTAATTTGCATATTATAATTTGCATATATTTGGAATTTTTTATAAAATTATCAATTCCAAATATTGTTCCCTATTGATCTAAATCAACTTCCTAATAGAGAAGTTGTCCCTAACCTTTATAGCCAGCCCTAACAAGATAAGTGCCCCCAGACCCTAATTGTTTTCCCATCCCCAATGCAGTAAAGGGTTAAGCAAGTTATCAGTTACTGTCATCGTTTGTTCTGCATGCCTTTATATGAAAGAGCATAATTTAAAGTACTAATGGTGTGAAAATAGGGAGGATCGAAGGTGATATAAACCATTTTATAAAATCTTTGATTAAATGTTGATATTACTCCGAGCGAGCAGATGGAAGGGTGGGGGTTCAGTGTGCTAAACTTGCTCCTCTTCTAGCTCAAAATTTAAACGGTCATGATGTGGAAGTTTGCAAATGCCATGATAGGCCAAGATCTCAGTTATCATGTGGTGGGTAGGATATACCAGCTGAAATGGTTTGGCAATGTATGCTTTATTCATGTACCCCTCTTGTAGTTGTTTATTTATTTGATTTAGAAAGAAAGTAAATTGCACGATCCTTGGCTAATCTGCTGCATCAAGGTACGCACTGCCAGTCCAAGTACATATACAGCGCCAACAGAGCGCCGGTTGGAATAACCGGTTGCAAGAATTTCAACCAGTATTTACTTCCCATGCGGTTTACCGTGCTCAAATTTGGTTAAGACTTTCACATCCAGTGTGTAAATTTTAACCAGTTACATTGTTTAATATGTTTTAAAATTTCAACCCGTAGTAAATCAAACGACCCCCGACTTATAGCCTACCAATACATTACAGGACCTTGTACTCTCACTACGAGGAATCTATGTACATATCATAAGTACGTGGTTCAATGTGTGATTTCTGTGGTAATCGACTTACTCCTGGCCTTACAGCGATTGTTTTACTTTGGGGATACCCAGTTTCTGTTAATTGAATCAAGTTAACGATCCAACAAAGCTAAATAAATCAATTTTCAATGAGTTTTCTTGTCGGAGGGAGGCTTCGAAAACAGTATTTCCCAATCACTGAAAATACAAAGAATGTCACTGCAGGACACGGTCAGTGACCTACTGTTTCAAAATAATTGGTATAGAAAGGTAGCAGTTGGTGAAGGCGATACAATCATCATATATCATAGGCTTACGTAGCCTAGCCTATCGTTCTCATACTTAACTAAAGACATAACGTTAGGCTTAGTAGTTGTGTAGTACTATGATGGTCAACACACTGATGTGATAAAAAGGCTTAAAAATGAGTAGCTTTTTGTTAATTAATATGAACACGAAAGGGAAATAATTAGGAATAGACAATTGGTGCTTGACTGTGTAAAAATGGCACTGAGATGATCAATTGATATGTACATAAAACATTGTGTCTGTAAAAACAAACGAATAACATAACAGAAAATGTAGGCAGTACTTCCTTCCATCATCTATGTGCAAAATTAGCTAATGTGTATTCATAAATAAGACTAGAATGAAGGAAGGACTTCCGTAGACTTTTAAATAAAAGCTATGATCTAGAATGGAACTTATAAACAAACGTCGCATAATTCTGGTCAATTTTAGTAAAACTTAGTACCAAATTGGCATACAAAGAGCATACGTTAGTAACGCACCAGCTACCGGTATCAGCTACCACGAACGGGACTAGTACAACACCAAGTAAGTAGGTGGACTAAAATAAACTCTTAATATTTCAGTTTGATCCTTTGATAAGATTAAGAATTTTACTTGTTTCTGATATTGAATTCGAAATACATGACAAGTATGTTTACATCAAGTACGACAATGGTAACAACTGGGTCGAGATAATGAACCTACCTACAGTATTGGGCTCAATCAAAGAAAGTACTGCAAATTCAACTTATTTACAAATTTACGAAATAACTTGACAATGTACTGTAATCTTACATTAAATTACTTTGGCTAACTTTGGCAAGCTGTCGTTCCCCGTTTTCCAGTTACCTTTACCGATCATCATAGCTTAACAAAACTAGTAACAACGCTCTGCAGTGATTGGAAAAAGAAAGCGAAAATGTACTCGTCGCGTGTCCAGAGTTCCACGTCTGGCCACCAAACAGAAAAAAAAAAGGCTTCACATGTATGTTTAGTGTTCGGTTTATGTTAGGTTAGCAAAAACAGTCGCCGGTTCAGGGAACTGATTTTGGAGTGTACACTCACTTTTTCAACCCCACACAGAAAGTAAAAATAGCGCAACCTTCAGTGTAGATTTGATTATTTACCTATAATGTGTTGCCTGAATGTGCCTCGCAATGCACCATTTCATGTTCAAAATTTTATTTTTATATTTGTTTCTGGGGGAAAACCCCAAATCCGTACACGTGATACTGCTTAAACGAGACCAGAGCAACACCCCATTCTATTTAAAACCTGGATCGGCCCCTGGAAGATACTGGTACAAAGTTGTTTGAGTGACCACAATGCCAAATTCTAGAAGCCAAGTTCCTCTGGCCAATTGCGACTTGGCATGCGTTTCAAGCACATACTTTATGCTCAATATAGTTTGCGTACGCAAACGAAAATATTCTTCGCAAAAGTGTGAAGCCCAAGAATCCAATCAGAGAACGATAAACAAGAAATTAATTGTGCACTAATGTATCATGTATACATAAGAGAACTGTAGGTAAGCAAATCACAACGACATTACTCGGTCATATGACTTCCTTGTCCAATAAGATGATGGAATGAACATAGAAGTGTCGTGTGCAAATACTCCACATAATATGTAATAAAAGTGTCGTGTGCAAATACTCCACATAAATCATTTGCAGAAGTGTAAAACCAATAAAAAACATCTGAAATGAACTTCATTAGTATAAGATCTGCTAAGAAACAAATAAAACAAACTAAAATTGAAGTGAGAAAGTACAAATTCGAAATAAAGTAATATCCATGAGAGATAGAAAATGTGGTACGTTTTACAAATCCATTCAAAATTCAAAGAAAACACTCTCCAGAAATTCAAAATGCGGGATATGTTACACGCGATGCAGATCAATCTGTACAGCTGTAGAAATATTGATAGGACTCAATATTCGTTTCGTTTGTGACCTGGGGTTATGATATATCAAGACTAAAATACTGACTGCAAGCATCCCCGAAACATAACCAAACTAAGTATAGTGTAGGCTACACTTTAAAGACGCAGTCAACTAACTCTTGTACACCAATTAACTATCGGCGACCTTCTTTCTGTATCTCAATTAAAATTCGTTTTGCGTTTAACTTTGAAACACCCAATTCCTTGGTTAATATTTCTACGTCTAAATCATAGAGAAGCGCTCCGTCGACCCTTTCCTTTTCAAAATTCTCCGTTACGTCAGATAAGCCGATACTGCAGAGGAACTTTAACACATCTGCAACCGAGCCCTCTTTAAGAGAAGAGGTTACGGGTTCATGTTTCACGTATACGTGGTTTGACTTGATCTGTTTGTTTAACCGGGCGACTTCCTCCTCTAAGCTCGAAATTTTCAGCAAGTGTTGTCTTCTCTCCTTTTGAAGTTCCTGTAAGACAAATCATTTAATGTAGTTGCAAGATCGAGGCATCAGAACAAAGCATTGTTAGGTACCAGAATGTTAAGATTTTGTGTGTGGGGGGGAGGGGGAGGGGGAGGGGGGGGGGGCTGAGTTGGGGAAAGTGCATGGTTGAGTTGAGGGGGCAAACATTTGGAAGTGCAAAACTGCACATGTATAAATGCACATCAAGGGCATTTCGATGCCGTCAATGGACATTATACTGATTATTTATGTTCTGTTCGTTACATATACTTGCCTTTGAATATCGAACCTGACGCGAATGAATTTTTAACCATACCTTTCTTGTTTAAAATGAGTGATATGAAACGGACGAAATTATACTCACCGTAATCTTTGTTCTCAATTCCATCAGATCCTGTGTGAATAGAAAACAAGATGTAGGGTGAGATGGATGAGATTTTCGAAAAGATACTTACTTATTCAAATATATATTGGAAAACGATATATATTCCAAAACTTACTGGTTTCGATATTTACGAGTGACGAGCTTACCTGTCTCCCCACAACCTCAGCACCTCGTTCTACCGTGCCTAGAATGAACTCGTAACATTTTAATACTGTGCGCCCTCTTTGTCCAGACCTCTCCTCCGGTCAATATCCATCCCTTCTTTGAAACCACCTCCCCCTTCCCGAAGTGATCCCTATCACACACCAGGGGCAATCTCGCCTACCCTCTTAGGAGATTCTTCCCTCAATTCTTTGGCTTTTGTTCCAACCAAGAGAATGAGATAACCTGTACGTCACATGCAATATACAATGTATAATACACATCAATAAGTACATATAAACACAGCTATACGACTCAGTAAATTTAAATGAAATCATGTGCTCAATCGCAAATGGTATAATGACTTAATTTAACCATCTCTATGCCAAACATGCCAAACTTTGACTTGTAACAATATTATTTTCTTTTTTTTTTCTATGACATTATACCACATATGCCGATGGGGTATCGGTAAGAATGAAAAGCTTACCGTTTTGTCATGTGATGGTGTTTTGTCATGTGAGGGTGTATGGCTGTTCCTTCGTGGTGCTGGAACGGGCGGGTACTGTACACTATTGTACGTGTCGTCACTGTCAATTAGAAAATGAAAAATTTTGTTTCAATTAATTATTAACCTTACTTTAATTTCATAAATGATGCACAAATTTCCAATCTTCCCCATCTCTTTGCCGCGAATATAGTCAATATAAGACTTGTCAATTAGCCAGTAACAATTAGTTTTGGTTGCTTGACAGCATAAGGGGTCAAGAAACTACGCTTGACCCGAGGTTCAGCAAAAAGATATCGTAACAAGAATGCTATAATCGCCGGATGGACAACTAAAAAACTCCCCTCCCAACCTACTTTCTGGAAGCATCGTATGTCATTGCATAGTGAAACGGGAAGAATGGTGACGATGATTTTAACCCCTTTCTATTGATTATCAAGTTAATGGTAAACATGTGTTTACTAACCATACAAAAGTGGAAAGGATCGAGTTCTTTACCTAAATGATGCGGCTCTCCTTTGTGATGTCGCTGGTTTTCTTGATACAGCAGGCTTTTTTTTATCAGGTGGGAGAGGAGTCGGTGGTGCTGTTCCGACTGTTTCCAGTTGCTTCTCTAATGATATTATCCGTCGTGTTTGCTCTGCGATAGTGTCATTTTTAGATTTAACCGATCCTTCAGTTAGTCTTGCTGCTAGCTCATACCCTTTTAATAAAGATACAAATACAAATACTGTCTTAAAAAAAAATATGAAAAGATGATGTGTGCCACGCATACATAAATCCATCGGATGATAACATGAAAATGAAAGTAAGTGTAAGCCGATTATATAGACCAGTTAAAAATTAATTAGAAATCCACTTAAAAAAACTAAAATGGTTTCCTTCACTGATAAAGCAATTCAAACCGGAAAAATTCTCTTTATAGAAAATTCAATGAAAAAATAGGCAGCACGCCATTGGCTTTTACCGTTCCCAATAACTTGAGTATATTGTAAATATTAATTTTATCTAAAGCAATAAAAAAGATCCCATGTCATTTGCATAAGAACAAAATGTTATTTGAATTTTGAAAGGTTACAGAGTATAAGAACAATTTTCTAGATCACTTCGGTTTTTATGACCATTTGTGAAAAATTCTATATCACAACGAAGACAGCTAATGAAAATATAATAGTAGGTCTACGAAACGACGTATATACAGGGAAATAATTCATGTAGCCTACATACATCTTAAAATGACCAATCAAATCTTTAGTTAACGTTTTAAACAACTTAGTTTGAAAATTGCACACATTTTGTAGTTTCTTTTTTATGGCGTTCCACCCAATGAGGTATTGGTAAGAATGAACAACTTACACTTTGTATGCTACAAAATATGTTTACCCTCCAACAGATCGTTATAAACTCGTACACTTAAAGAAAGGCATTCTTCAGATATGATATATACTTGAAAGAAGAATCAAAGACACATAACAAAGGTTTTCGGATAGAAACACTGAAGGACTAACCTTCTTTACTATTCATCCATTCACGCAGGACATCTAGTAGCGGCTGCGGTATGCCGGTTAGATTGGGAGGGAGCGGTGTCCGGTCAACTTCACATAACCCCAGAGTCCAATTAACTAATGGGTATAATTGTGACACGCTGTCCGCCAGAATAGGACTTTGATCGGCGATGTACTCCACCATGACTGTTGAAGTAAGAGGGATAGCATACACTGCCTCAGCCAGGGGAACTGTGGCGATAACCTGGGCTTCGGCTTTGCACTCTTGAAGGGTGAAACAGCAACTCTTATCCTCTGTCTTGCGAACTCTCTGAAGAACAGAAACACAAAGAAGAACGCCAATTTCGTAAAGTGTATACGTGTTGTATGGACAGCCTGCGAATGTCTGTCACTCTGTACTTATCTCATCTTCATGTACAGTTTAATTGTCAAACATCGTTTCGTCTTATGGTGTACATAAATTATGTCTATTATATAAAACCCGTTTTTCGACAAGGATATATTAAACTGCACAAAACCTTGCTTTTAGTGTTCCCTGAAGTTTTTTTACTGAGCAATCTAGTCTGTTAACAGCTGAACTGTAATACATTTTGTATTAGTACCGTATTTAAGTGAAGCTATACATAATACCATACAATAATGCTAGGTTAAAACGTGTGTACTGTAGAATGATACGATAATACAACCAAGTTGAAATCATGTAACAACATAATACAGCGATACCATGCTAATAAACGTCAGCATGCAGAAACATACTGATACCGTTACGTTTTAGAACGCTAGCTTCTCAAAAACTAACAAGTGTATATTTTTTGGTAGATCGCATAAATATTGATCTCTTTTCTTTTAAAGACAGAACTGGCGAGTCCATTTTATTGACAAAAGAACGTCTACCACATAATTTTCTTATCGGTGAGAGGAAGTCGGATTAGTAAAGTATATGGGTGATTATTAGTCTTGTCCTAAGTTGGTCCCTTGGATTCGCCACCTTTTTCATTTTCCAGTCACAAATAAAATGTGCTTACCAATGGAAGGTCATATTTCTTCATTATTTCTGAGAGATGGAGCGGCTGCTTGGATATCATCGTGGTATACGAAGATGTGGTCATTTTCTCAGAAAAAGCAAACTGTTTTCTTGTTATTGTACTTTTTCCAACAAGGACCTAACAGAAAAAGAGATAAAAATCAGCCCTTCAAAACATTTCTTGGGCATGTATCCCACGGTAGACCAATACTTACAAGGTGAGTTGCTCTGCATTGCAACTACGCCCCTCCACCCCTTCCCCCCCCCCCCCCCAACACTGTATGATATTTATATATATATATATATTGAGTTGGAATATCCAGAACAGTGAAAAAACGTCCCACCTCCACCGGGATTCGACCCCGGGTCTCCCGCTTTATATGCAGACACCCTAACCAACAAGGCTATGAACGCTAAATGTATGTCCAGAGGTTCGAAACCAGTGAGGAAGGTCGTAATTCCACTGTAGGTGTTTGCCACCTGTATCGAACAATGCTAATTCTGTTTTGGTAACAAACACATTTTGCCTCATTTTAGAGATCAAATCAAGACGCTAACCAACTCGAATTCATCTGTGAATCCAATAGCCGGATCTCGAAAGAGATACTTTGGTCAATTTATCATAAATGAAATGGAAATAAACGACCAAAGAAGATGAATATACATATATATTTCAATATGAGTTGGAAAATTCAGAACAGTGAAAACAGGATGGATGTGGCATTGTTAACCAGTTAACGTTAACCAGGGTCCATGAATACACCATACTCCCTGCCCACTCAACCCAATAACTATCAACCTAAATTATATGTAACAACATGTCATTTTGTTTTGATCCTAACTATTTAAAAGGTATATAGCTGTGCAGATGCAGTAAACACTTATCAGTCAAGAAAGCATGTTGTGAATAATCTTACCTTTAGTTGCCCGCGACGTTCGATGTGACTGACGTCAATAATTTCTCCCGCCTCTTGGGATTCGTCTGGATGACCCGAAGACACTGCAGCGAGAATCCGTAAACGTTTTGGAAGAGGCTTTGATTGAATGACTTCAGCTGTACCTTGAAACACTTTGTCATCGTGATGAGGTTCTGTAAATTAATGAAATTACAAATGATTTATCACTGATGATTCAAACACATTATAACATATGTAATCTGCATGTGGGCGATCATGGGCATAATTTGCTACCTGGTCAGTGACCCCACCAGCGGCGTTGTGGACTTGGAACAAGGGGGAATAAGAGAGAAAATTTGACATTGATTTGTCTGCTTCATTGATGGTAAGACAGATATGTACCAAATAAAGATTCGGTTTGGGCTGTATTACTTTCTCTGAAAGATATAGTGAAGGACACAGTCCAGTATTTTACAGAAAGACAAAGATTACTAGATTACTGTAGATGCCAAAATTCATGATCAAAAATCCAAATATTTGGACCTGTTGCAAAAGTGTCTACATACTGTAAGGTTTGAGGCTAAGCACAACCTTTTTAAAAGAGTTGTTAGGAATATGAGCAACTTTACTGGTAATTACTTTAATGATTTTAATTACTATGTATTGTCAACTCGACACCAATTGATGCAAGCAACTCCTCATTATTTTTTGTCCAGCTGTTGTGGTTGAAAATGTGACTGGTTTAAATGTTTCGTTTCTTTCAGAAAGAAATGTTAAGGCAATACCAAGTGAAATTATGTCTTCATATACGGTTTCAGTCACATATACCATCACGTTTGATGGGACGGATTATCATAAAAATATCAATATCATAAAAATATCAAAATTTTTGTTGTTGTGATTGGCAGTGATAGTACGGTCATTCTGTACTAGCAGATATACCAGCCATTATAGTTGATGGGCACAATGTATGGCTTGTAGTAAAGTTGCATAGCACTGTTTATATATCAAAGCCACATTGGAGCATATAACGTGACAGAGACAGAAAACTATCAAGTTATTTGTCCAGGTAATCTTAAAGATAACTACACTCTGCCTTCTTACACTATCAGTATCAGCGATGCTAAGGTGGTTGTGTTGAGACACTGTATTTGTACAAGAAGAACGGTAGGTGTTACCCTAATTTATGAGTTGTCTGTGATCATAAAAGAGAGCCTGACGTAAAAGTTTAAAAATGCAGTAGATGACATGTAAATGCAAATTTTCTAACCATGGAAGTAGCCAAGAGTAGATATGCTGTAGATCAGCTGTCCTTGGGCAGTATTAATGCAGTGCATTTGGCGTACTGTAGATGAATGGGCTGTTACATTTATTGCTAAAATATAACCATGTTGTCCAGCACTGTAATTCTATGGGGAGTTTAGGAAAAATATATAGCCAGCCCTCACTTATATTGTTATTTTTCCTCCAATGCAGATAGTTGCTCATAAATTGATACAATGTACAAAGTGAGAATATAACCAAAGGACATTCTGAAGGTGTCCCTTGAACAACGTCCAGAGTCTGTTGAAAACCTTGTTGAATACTTTGAAAGAAAAGTTAAGCCTCGAAGGCAGTTTCACTTTGCAATATGCTGATCCAGACTTTGATGGTGAAAATGGTGAATCTGACAAATGCAAATACGATTGACCAGAGACAAGTGCATCATACCAATTGATGTACACTGAAATCGCTTATGATCAGTGCTATCAGAGTAGTACACCCTCACTGCAATCTGTCAGTTCAGGCCATACTGAGACAAAGGTCTTGGACAGACGTTTTTGAGTTACCTAAAGTATGACTAGGGCTTGAACTAAACAATATTATGTGCAAAACTAGCTTACAGGCTTGTACAGTTAGCCACTCTTTGCTAAATCAACTCTTTGCATAGAAAACTTGATTATTATAACCAGTGTAATTTGAATTAATCCGTCTGGATTTACACAAACTCAGTTCTAAAATGTGTTTGCTTCAAGTTCGCTTTGGGTTGACCATGTGATAACTTCATCTGCTATTATGTCGAGAACCTCATGTAGATATGAACTGAACGCAACTTTCCCTTTGCATAATGCTTATATTAAGTTCCTTTTTAACATATCAAAAGCGATATTTTAGCTTATACCCTTTTATTAAAAGAGTTTTGTTTGTCTTAATGTTAGGAGAGAAGGTTGTCTGAGTTCTCAAACGTTTCCTTTGTTTTAGTGGAAAAACACTTAACTTCTTCAGTAACAAGCCATTAATATATATCCTTGAGAGAAAGGACCCCCTTTCGTTTTCGTAGCATTGTAAAGAAATAGTTCGCTGAACCTTGATGTTTGGTTTGGATTCAGTTTTCCATTCTGATATTAAGCAACAACAAGAGCAGTTTATTTGAACCATCGTAAGTACAAACTGTGTCATAGACACATTTTTCTTTTTTTAATGTTTCCACCAACAAAATTATTTGGTACATTTTATGTATTTGATGGTTTCCATGTCCTTGTTAAAGTACATTGTCATTGGTTCAAAAGTTGGAAAATAAAGTTGTGTTGTTAACGGAGCAATATCTAGTTGTCTTTGATTAAATTGGTCTACTAAAATCTGTTGATATAAGTCAAAAGTGTTGAGGTAAGCCGCAGCCTAGAATATGCTAAGTAGAGTCAAATTAAATATTCCAAGTTAACTCTAAAATTAATTGGTATTGGGGTGAACCTAAATTAGTCTTGTTAGTTTAAAGAGGAAAAGATGTGCTTTATCACCTCTAAACTTTTAGTAACCATAACTTGTCCAGCTTTTTCTCAAGAAAAAAAATTGATAAAGATTGAGTTTGACTTTGGTGATATCTGTTGCCATTATAACTTATGAGCAAACCAGTACTGTCAAATCTTACTTGAGGTGTGTCTGGGTTAGTGGAGTGAACTTTAAACGTTAGTTAATTTGGCAGCGGGTTATCTCGACGTTTTCAAGTTATCTTGACATGTAGTGTTTGACAGTGCATGACTGACTGTATGATAATGTGTTGTTATTGTCCCCTTTGTTTGTTGACCTTTGTTAATCTTTTATAGGCGAATCAAATATCAGCACAAATATATATAATGAACTTAAGTATACTCTGTGTTAATCTGCACTTGGTATTAGGTAAGGTTTACCTTAGTGTATTCCGAGGGGGGAATCTTGTATAATTTCTTCCCCAATCACCATTCCCAATCACAAACTCTTTTGTGATTTGATGACGATTCACATGATATGAACAGTACGGCCTTGCAGGGAGGTGTTAGAGATGTGATAGAGATAACTGTCACGAAAAACTTTCCAAACAGCTAAGAAAAATATGATTCCATTTTTGTGATGTCACAGATTTACTATTCGTTCACACAAGACTGAATAATTGATCAAGTCAAATATGACATCTGCGAGGCAAATGTGGTTCAACTTTCTTCTTTTTTTAATTTATTTATTTATTACACCTCCCTGGGCATACACACTTCTCATAGTTATTGAAACCTACAATGTTGAATATATCTTACTCATCTAGTCTTTAGTTGACCCACTATCTTCCATCCATCCCCCAACCCCTATCCCTATGAAACTTTAGCCAGTTAGTCTGCAACTCCCTTTATCACAAAGATGTTAATGATAAGTTGACTGACGTTCATGTGAGTAATTCCCATCCATCATTGTACTGGAGATAGGCCCCAAGGTTTTGGTTGTTGCTTTTATGTACCGCAGTATATCTCTGATATGGAATGAACATATAAAGCCAAACTTTCCGAGTGGGGAAAATAATTTACTGGGTGGGGCTTTGTTTACTGTAGTTGTCAAAATCATTTAATTGGGGGGGGGGGTATTTTCCCACCCAGTTAGTGTGTTATTTATACTCATTGGCGTAGGAAGGTACTTTTGAGTGTGGGGGGAGGGCTGAAGACTGATGGCCGACCTGGGGGAGGGGTCTAAGGAAGGGGGTGTCCCCCTCCCCCTTTGGATTTTTTTTTTGCATTTCCAGGTGGCCTCAGATGCAATTTGGTGCAATATAGCACACTTCAACACCCACTCCTTTTTGTAAACTTAATTTTGTATTTTCACCTGGCCATAGATGCAATTTGGTGCTCCAAATGAGTTTTGTTTTCTCATTTGGAAATGAAAAAGGGGTTTTCTGACTTGCGAAGCGCGGAATGATACTTCCGCCCCTCCACATTTTTCACTGGGGGGGCTGGCGCCCCCAGCCTCCCGGTTCCTACGCCCTTGTTTATACTTCACAGGAGACAATATCTCACTGATTGAATCCATTAACGCCAAGGAAAACGTAAGCCAATTTGGTGCACTGTCCGTCGTGCATTGTAAATTACCTATAGTTCCCACTAAAACCCCATCCCTAATACCCCATAACATATCCCCAACACCCCTTCACACACCCGTAACACCCCATAACGCATCCCTAATAATACATCCATTATACAGCCCCTGCATGCATCAGAAGAAACGTGCGGCTATGAAAGTAACTTGAACATTACCTCTTGGCAAAACATCATACAGTTGTCGAGCATAGAGTGGTAGAACAATTTCCTTCCCATTTTTATCTGTAGCGAAGACCTTCTTCGGTCTAATGATGAAATGTAATGTGAGTGTCCTTCCTCTCCTTACTACTTTGGTATCTCTCCTTTCGTCTAGTACTAACTCTTCTTTAAGTCTAACGAAGAAAGGAAGTTGCCGCTTGGACAATATCTCAGTTAATGGAGTATGGTAGACAGCGTTAAGTTCTTCCCCCGTTGGGACGAACTTTAAATCAACTTTCCTGACTTTCATCTGGCCATTAAGAAGTTTATCTCTATGCTGCAAGATTTCGCTGTAGTACTCCGGTTCCGTGGAGCGAGTAGTGTCCCTACGCCGCGACATTCTGTCGAATGGAAACCACACTTTGATGATAAATCAAGATATTTATCGACTGCAGTCCTTAAACGCACCCACATTTGTACATCTATATCACAATGTTAACTGTTGTCTCAATATTGGTGTATAGCGTATAGTTCCGTCTTATGGCAAGATTTCCCATTATGTTTCAGCGCGATACTCAAAACAGCCTTTATACATATATACATACACACAACACTCAATATATACGTGATTACAAACCGAATCAACATGTTATGGCAACGTTTGCAAAATACATAACTCTATATACGTTCACGATATGATTACTACTGGGGAAACCTGTCTTTGGCATGTAATTATAATGGCATTGCATATACACACAAAACTAAGGAAGTTTTTACCATTCACACACACATACATAGCCATAAATATATATATATATATATATATATATATATATATATATATATATAGTTATTGCAGGTGCGTAGCGTTATAGGCGATTCATTGAACCGTAACACCCGAATGCAAAGGCAACGGGTTCCAACATTTTGATCGAACGAAACACTCTAATATGAACTGCCAGTCGTGTTTTCGCACGAATTGAAATGATTAGTCATATCCTTATGCCACAACCTGTCTTGTTTCACTTTACAACTGGCCTATCAAGGTGGGGGTATAGGGCGAGCAGAAAATCGGTTGCCAGTTTGGGGATCTTTGAAAAGAAATGTTTCTACTTTTTGCAAACGCTACTGTGACTCTGGAGGGACTTAGAAATTTCAACAATTTACCCTTAAAATTCGACTACTTTGTCACAAAATGTCAACTTTCGATATGATGATTACAACATCTTGACTTTTTTTAAAAATTTTTTAAACCGTCGTATATGTTTCTGTATGATTCGCGAAATGATTCTTTCAAACGCACTTTGTTCCTGGTTCGATGCTAATACCAGTGTTATATTGAACTTCTTGAACTTCTATATTTATGGGTTTAGATTCAACTTTTGAACAGGCCCTTGAAGCTCAAGCTATGCCACTCTTCCTATTGTTAATATTTCTTCACTTGTTGACAATTTGTCGTCCAGTTGGGTATTTTTCTGAAACAGTAAAGGAGCACTTACGTCACTGATGCACAAACGTAATCAGTACAATACATGAACAGTTTGGTGGAACAACGCCCTCTATTTGATTGTCACTTCATATTGATTTGAACCCGTCTGGCTAGGTAACATATACCACAATTAGCAATGAAAGGTTAAAGCTCTACTAAAGGCACACATTTAATTTAATTTAATTGTTGTAGGCCGTTGAACAAACACTGCCATCTGGCACGAAATGACCCTTTAAGAATCCGAGGGTCATCAATTAAAGCGGCTGGATTTTTGCGTCTAACACAACTGAGACCATTAGTCAGCCAGTTCCTCAGATGCAATACGAACACGGAATAACGCCCTTAAATTATGCATTACAAATTTGATGAGGACAAATCATGGGTATTTCGCGTCTTCCAATGGTGCTCTATGTGTGCGAAATCAAAATGTGTATTGGTTGAGTTATTAAGATGTATAACACATTGAATTAACAACATTAATAACATCACGGCCTGTACTGAGAAGTCAATGTCATCATAAGATTAGCCTTAAATTAGCATTCCAGAGATGAAACTTATACTTGAAAGGTGACTATCATGAAACCGGAATCTCGATAGAAAAGTTACTAGCACTCAAATCGTTCTGTTCTGTTAGATCGGGGAGTTGTTATGGAACAACTCTCTGGTTAGGCTGTCACTTATCAAAGACTAAAAGTCTTTCTTAAGGCACCTTATCGAGGAAATCACTAACATCGACTGACTGAAATTATTTGATTGGCATAGTGTTCAGTCATCATCATGATTCCTGATGTTTCAATGTTAAAGGGGATAAAATAAACTACTGTTGGCTGAAAAATAAGAATTGGAGGCGAATTAAGAAGACGTGTTATAAATAATTGGTTTGTGAACCGGCAAGGAACCCACAAGGAGGTGCTTGCATATAGGTTCGGGAGTATAATGCCAGACTTTCACCTCTTTTAGCTTAAATCTAAACGGTCATGGTGGCTAACTTTTGACAGCCATCATACTCCAAGCCAGGAAATAAATAACAAACTAAGTGAGTGGAAAATTGCCCACCAGGTCAATTATTTTGGATGTGTTATGGGGTGTTAGGGATGGGGTTTTAAGTGGCAACTATAGATAACTTACAGGGCACGACGGACAGTGCACCAACTTGGCTTCAATAGATTCAATCTGAGACATTGTCTCCGGAGGAGGAGGGGGGGGGGGGAGAGAGGCCGGATCTGCGAAGTAAACAACACACTAACTGGGTGGGAAATTGCACACCCAGTAAATTAGTTTGCAATGGTATTGGTTCCACCTCATCAACCGTTAAACTTGGGGGGGGGGGGGTTATGATGTAGCCTAAGAGCCATGATATACTCCAAGCCAGAGATCAAATGGTGGGAATAGGACGTGTGTGTAGTCAATTGAAAACTTAAAAAGATGCTCAGAAGACCTTTAACGAAAGGTGACGAATTCAAATACATAGTCCAACGAAGCAATTTATTATGGTGCGACACCTATACATTGGTTTTGACCATGCAAGTGTTACTTTCAAACGTTAACTATATGATCTTTCGTGTGTGAACTTGGAAGAGGAAGTATGGCAGTTTACACAGTTAAACGGCAAACGACGAGAGTATTGTTTGCATGGTGAGTGGTCTTCCTTCTCATAACTTTGATAAGTGATTATTATTATTATTATTATAACAGGCAGGGAAGTTAGTGTCAGGGAGTATCAAGAGGCATAGGTGTTAGTGTCAGGGAGTATCAAGAGATATAGGTGTTAGTATCAGGGAGTATTAAGATGCATGGATGTTAGTATCACGGAGTATTACGAGGTATAGGTGTTAGTGTCAGGGAGTATCAAGAGGCAAGGAGGTGAGTATCAGGGAGTATTAAGAGGCATGGATGTTATAAGTGTCAGGGAGTATCAAGAGGTATAGGTGTTAGCATCAGGGAGTAATTAAGAGGCATGGATGAAAGTGTCAGGGAGTATTACGAGGTATAGGTGTTAGTGTCAGGGAATATCAAGAGGTATATGTGTTAGCATCAGGGAGTAATTAAGAGGCATGGGTGTTAGTGTCAGATTAACAGGCATGGATGTTAGTATCAGGGAGTATTAAGAGGTATAGGAGTTAGTGTCAGGGAGTATAAAGAGATATAGGTGTTAGTATCAGGGAGTATTAAGATGCATGGATGTTAGTATCACGGAGTATTACGAGGTATAGGTGTTAGTGTCAGGGAGTATCAAGAGGCAAGGAGGTGAGTATCAGGGAGTATTAAGAGGCATGGATGAAAGTATCAGGGAGTATTACGAGGTATAGGTGTTAGTGTCAGGGAGTATCAAGAGATATAGGTGTTAGTATCAGGGAGTATTAAGATGCATGGATGTTAGTATCACGGAGTATTACGAGGTATAGGTGTTAGTGTCAGGGAGTATCAAGAGGCAAGGAGGTGAGTATTAAGAGGCATGGATGTTATAAGTGTCAGGGAGTATCAAGAGGTATAGGTGTTAGCATCAGGGAGTAATTAAGAGGCATGGGTGTTAGTGTCAGATTAACAGGCATTGTTGTTAGTGTCATGGAGCATTAAGAGACATGGATGTTAATATCGGGGAGTATTAAGAGGCATGGATGTTAGTATGAGGGAGTATTAACAGGCATGATATCATTAATCTAACTCAACAAAAAATGTTAGACTAACAAAACTTTTGATAACTAGTATAAACAAAATCCGAAAACCGCAGACTTCTATCAGTCAATTGATAGTATAAAACGTCAGATCCGAATTGGCCCCTCAAATCACGATCCGGTCAGGGTCCGCACGGAATTGCATGTATGGCGACCAGGGACGTTGCTGCGGTCTTGTGATTGGGTGCAGGTGTAGAATCATTATATTCCTACTAGAATCATAATTTTCTATGTGGGTGGATTCGTAAGGAAGGGTGCCGTACCGCAAGTTCGAAATTTTCAGCAGCACTAACACGAGTGAGTTGTAAGCTCTTTGCTATACCGGGTACTTAGTAATATGCTAAGGTGCTAAGTCGAACGCCAATTGATCGTATTCAGACAATTTTAAAGTTTGTACTATTTTCAACTTTATGATGGGTTGTACAAGTAGTAAGACACAAGATTTTGGTTGATTATAAGTTCCAATTTCGTCAAATCTTGTAATAATGTAAGCCTAAAATTATAAATATTTTAAATATTAGAAATAGCCTAATATTATTAACTCAGAAATCAGAATCATCCTGTCAAGAGTGCGAGCAGCTTAAATTATTTTACGAGATGTTGCATATTCTCCAACTAATTGAAGATTAAAGCCAATCATTGGGGTGTCCCATCCACACCACTGCAGCGACGTCTCTGTATCGTTCCAAACATGATGTAATTCCATTGTTACTCGAATGTTACAATAGAGGTTTGTTAATCATAAACCAGGTGCGCAAAAACTAAAGCTCAAGGAAGTCGGAAAAGTGTTTTCAGACGTGTCGTGATATTAGTTTGGTTCATGCAGCCTATATGCCAGGCGTAACGTAACTTAAAAAAACAAAAATATTCATCACGTGGGTGTCGATGCATATAAGGAATTCACGGATGAATGACTTCCATATATCACAGGCCGATACTAACTGTGTTAACTTGAACTCGTTCCGTGCGAGACATACCACTTACATATATACATGTTGCACTCTACGGTGATACACATGCTATTTATATCACAGTACTGTTTGAGGCGCTGGATGGTGCAACAGCATAGCACCAAAACCGGCTCTTACCATAGGTAAGTTTATACTCATTTCAGCAATTAAATACATATGCAATTTCACAGGCTGCTGTGTGGTACGTGTCACACATCGAAATCCATGTAGTTAATGTAAGTATGTTAATCGTTGTGTCTAAAGTTTTATTCCTTCACCTTTATCTAGAAATGGAATACAATGAAATAGATTTACTTTATTTCCATGTGAGATAGTATTCGTTCGTGTGACAGGGTCAAAGCTGTGACGGATTTTAGCGGGCATCAAAGCCCATTATTACGATGACGACGGCAGTGGCGTCGCCAAGGGGGGCCAAGGGGGCACGTGCCCCCCTGGAAAACCTAGTGCCCCCGAGTGCCCCCCATCTGAGATTTGGGTTGGTAAAACAAAATATATATAGTTTGTTATATTCAACTCCCATCATCTGAGTTGGTTTTTCATAAGGACAAAGAAGCACAGTAATTCGTATTTTCTTCAAATGAGCTGCGAAAAAAATGAAAAAGTTTATCCTTGACCGTCGGGTATCGAAGTCGTAACCCGCGCCATCACAACAGGTGTCAATATTTACATTGAATGTGTCAGTGCTCACGTCATACCAGCGGCTATACACGTCCGCTTCGCAAGCTACATGACTCATCGTTCAAAACAATGAATTTCCCTGTTCTGGCTGTGCTGCAGCCGTGTTTTTATTTCCTAGGAAGTAGGACAAATATTCAGAAAATCACTAGGTGCAGTCCAATCAAATTCCTGAAAAGTAGGCCACCCCTACTCTCCAGAGAGCACTATTTCTGGACCTTTCTCATGATTCTGACCTCAGAATATGAAAGAACGCGCTTTATTTTTTCTGGACCGATGAGTAATATCGTTGCTGTGAACCCTAACGTTGAGGGCCTTTGTGTGGGCCTTTGCGTGCCTTTGTCATATGGGTGAGAGTGTTTGTCTGCTGTCTGTGTGTGTCTTTTACCTCTCGTGAATTGTGTGCCTGTGAAATGCCGAAAATCCGGACCTGCTGTGAGAAGGGAGGGTACTGCAGTTTGTTGCCTTGGTCTGAGGTTGACAGGTTAGGAGCTGACGAAATGTGAGAATGTGAGGGTCCGCAGGCACCATGCATACTTGCCTATATTTGTGGACCCATATATTAACCCTGTTGTGTAGGGGTGCAGAGGCCATTTGAGGTCAGATGCTTGTAGGAACAAATGGCAAATGTTCACACCTGCGTACTGAGCCATACTCGATGTGTGATCCAACTTTGGATTGCATGGTGAGATCCCTGATAGGAGCCAATAACGATGCTGGAACCTGTTACATCTTAATAGATAATGGGAGAAAACGAGAAGGACAAGAAAGGAGTCGGGGGTCATGCACACATTAATTCAACAAATGTAGGTTCTATTGATAGGGTTAGGCATAATATCGACAGCATGTGGTTCATATCCTCTGCAAAATTCTGCGCGTTGTTAAAATCATTACCTCAAAAATAGCAATTTCCGGAGATATCTTCAGATCGAATTTAGCATCAAATGTGGCACCATTTTGCATCTAGCCCATCCTCCGTATGCGAAAATTTTCCAAAGGGGGAGGGGTACACCCCTCCCCTTAGACCCCTCCCCCAGGACAGCGATCCGTATCCACCTAAGTGCCCCCATCAAATGCTGGTGCCCCCCTGTGCCCCCCAGACTGAAAAGTCTGGTGACGCCACTGGACGACGGTACGCTGTCGAAACTCGGTTACGGTTGTCGAGTCGCGATTCGATGAAAATAACTTTAAGTTCTGCAGAGGTATAACCTCACTGAACGGTGCAAACGACTATTTCTATGTTTAATAATGAATGAAAAAAATGAATGGAATGACTGGATGAATGAATGCAAAAATGACTTCAGGTGCCAATGAAACAAACCAACTTAGACAGGAATCGTGGTACATAGAGTAAGACGTCTTCGTTCATAAATAAGGCCTATGTTACGGCTCGGAATTAAATTGAAGAAATTATAATCTAGTATAACAGATATTGAAGAGTCAGATCCAAATATTATTATAATGCATTATAATAGGTCCTCATCAGAGGGTTACTAATGATGTAATTAACTGAATGATGTAATTAACTTCGTATGAATCCGCAGGTTAAAGGAAATCATTGAATTAATTAAATATGACGACAAATGGAATTCGTGAGGTTGTAACGGAATGGCAAAGTTAATACTGTAAAGTTATTTTTTTCTTCGAGATTGCAACTGAAGTATCCGAGTATGAATGTTAAATATAAGTATAGTGCAGGCTAAGAAACGATGGCCTGTCCTGAATGATGATATATAAACCACTGCATGATTCAATTTACGAAACTCGCAAAGTTTCACGGCGACGGCGAATGTGCTGACGTCACTTACAATGCCACATATTAGATATATGCCATTGATAAAGCAACCCCACAACGATACGGTGACATAGATTTTGTTATTAAGCCCTACACCGTCTAGGTCGAGCTTGTATAATAAACATTACCGCAACTACACCCCCCCCCCCCCCCCACTCCCCAAACCGAAAATATTGTGTAACGAACGAATCTGTCTGTTTTGGTACTGCTATAATTTAAGCAGTTATCTATTACAACTGTTTCTTGTTTATGTATCGATATCGCTTCTTAGCTGGGTTTTTGTTTCTAATTCTCATAATCCTATAGATATCGCATCATTACTATAGGGAACAATGCAAGGGCCGCCAGTACCAAACAGGCAGTCCGTGCCACCACCGGTACCTCCTCGAGAGACGATCGTCCATCAATTCAAATTAGGTGACTTGATGAGAAGCCGAGAAAGTTACCGTCGAATGCCTCCACAACATCAAGAGTCGCAGGAAGAATTGGACAAAACACCAAAAGATAGGACGCCTTGTTTACTGTTTACCCCTCCAGAGGATGAGGTTGGGTTCTATCGAACCGACATAGCAAAGTTACTGATAGATCATAAACTGCCTCTTTGGGTCAAGGTCACGGCTGACGATGTCATGAAAGGATGCTCTACTACTATCATGCAGGGCACGCTTTTATGCCTGCATTTTATTCATCGACCCGTAAGGGTTTATACCACGGATAAATACAATAATGATTACTACATGCCTCTCTGTGCCCAACAACTATATGAAGTCCTGCCGACGAGTAAGTACAGTAGCACTAATTATACAACACCTTATTGTATTCTGGTCATTTGATTGGTCAATTGCTCGTCGATTGCATGCAAAATCCGCTCTATATCCACTCTATGAAATAGAACCATGGGGTTATACTTTTAATGGTAGCACTTTTTTTTCAATGGTAAGAGAGCAGAGAAACCTGTCTGTACAGTCTGTTCAAAACAATCTGTTGCATAAGTGCATTTTACCCATCTTAATATAATATGTTGTATAAAACAAATAATGAATGGTTTCCATTCGTGCAATAGTGCAAATATTTCATGAGTTGAAAGATGGAATGTTCCATGCAACTCGGCTGCGCCTCGTTGGATGGAACATACCATCTTTCAACTCATGAAATATTTGCACTATTGCACGAATGGAAACCATTCATTATTTGTATACTAATTGGATCTGCTAACGACTTACTCAAAATGTGGTTACAGAATACCAAATCAATGTGATGACTGATGGCAGATGGGCGATAGGGGGCTGAAGCTTGGATGGGATGGGGGGGGGGGGGGGTCAAGGTCCAATTGGCACTGGTGCACATGACTTTCATTAGAGGGGGCAAACCAAAGTTACGTTTCAACGAAATGGGTCGTATGTGCATTCTGAGGCTATACAATTCTACTACTTAAATGGGTATTTTCCAGCACGCGGCCCTTGATTTTTAATAACAGGATATTTCAAATTACCCCTTTGAAAATTACACAGGGCCATTATGTAACAAGAAAAGTGGTAAGGGGTACTTTTTCTTACCATATGGGCGCATCTTAGTTGATGCACAGAAGCATTTTATGTTCATGTTACCAAACTAAACGGGGTGGAATGGGGGAGGCGCATTCCCCTGCCCCGCCCCCCCACCCTCCGCAGCTATTCCAAGCTCGACTGGCCGTGAAAAATAAGCGACAATCCACTCCCCTATGAGGGAAACAGTTTCTTTTTCAGTCTTTGCCGCAAAGAAGTCCATGCACCCAGAACTCATTGCCCGGGACTTTCTATCAACATGACATATTTTAATGTTTTCAAATTAACATAGGTAGGCCAACTTTTTCGTTCCCATTATCAAACTTGACTACCAACCGCTCTCTCTCCACCCCACTTTACTTTTTTGTGGACGTGTCAGGTATAGACGAAAATGCTAATGATCGTTAATTGTGATGTTGGCTACCGTCCCAGCTCGCATCACGGATAGGCGATTGGGAAATTGGGCGTCTTCTTCCCAAGAGTAAGATTAGTTTTACAGATGGTACGGTGACCCACCCAGACAACAAACATATCTCAAAACGTCGACTGTTTCATCTCAATATTCAATTTTTTCCCCAAAATGTTGACTTTTTGTCTGAAATATTGCGACTGTTTGTGTCGAAATTTCAGTATGGTTTAGCTTGAGATTCTGTCGATTCTCCATTTCTATCGGCTCTTTATTTCAATAGTGACTTTTTTTATGATGAAATACGATGATCAAATATGTAGAAATTTTTCAGTTTCGAAGAGTTGACGTATATTATACGAGGTTCATGAAATGAGACATCTATCATTTGAGACACGACTCAGTACAAAGGATCCAACTGAATGATTCCGAGTTGAAAGATACATATACCAATGTTCCTAAAAATAAGGTATATAAATAAGGTAAACAAAAAAACTATACAAACTATACGTTCATACAATGAGAACTTTGATCCATAGATCTACATCTTGAAATTGCTGTCGACATGTATAGGGTTAGTTCCGGCTTAGGTTATTACAACGAGAGGAATTAAAAGTCGTACTGTTAAGTTGACTATCATTATCAGATATGACAGAACACATGCAAGCTTAAAATATTTTCTTCTACTATGATAGTGCACATTTATAAAGGAAACAGGAATCTGAAGACTGCCACTCCTATATGATGATGTGACTTACGCATGTTTGTTATTACTAACGACATCACTAGAACGAATGGACTCGTCCACTTATATCGAAACCGATCAAATGTTTGTTAGTTATATTGGCAGAGGCATTGTAGTTCACGTTACACCCATAGTTTAATAGACGCGCTCTCTATGTATAAATATATATATCAACCGTTGCGATAGTGTCTAATCAGGCTATTACAATCACGGCCGATCACAAGTGTTATAGAGCGGTTGTGACATGATGCCACTACGAACGTGAACTAATGTAAACCTTTGTTATAGCCTTGTAACCGACGTTTGGTTTAAATGGAGGCCCCGCAATTTCGACTGCCAAAGATTCCTAAGTCCCGGCCTCTCAAGGATGAGGGGTCAGAGGCTCGTTATGTCGCCCCACCTGTACCTGTGCGACCAACTTCGCCAGTTCCTGACCGTAAGCAGCGGCCGCCGTCTTGTAAGGAAAACCTACCATCATCAACTGGCAGCCATATTCCTCACAGAGTGGTAAATATTCCCAACCAGAGGAAGGCTGCTTTATTGAATCTGGACAAGAAAGACGTCGATATCGAAACACTTGAAATATCAGACCTAGCAAAGTTAGTAACAAGAAAGGTACTGCCGATAGTAGTGGAGTTAAAACGAGGAGGGAATATCCAAGGCTGTAGTCTTGAATTGCCGAAAGGTTTACTGCTTCAGTTACACTTTTTGCACAAAACTACCAGGATTTACGCGACCGATTCTGTAGTGAAAGATGTCTACCTTCCGCTGTTCGCACGTCAACTGTACACTGTTTTGCCAATCGGTAAGAAGTGTCTATACTTTAGATAATCTATCATTGCATAAGTTTATCAAGTTTACTTCATAAGTAAATTTTCAACGGAAAACGTAAACTGGAAATGGGTACTGTGGTTTCTGACTGGCGCACCCCAATCTCCGCCCCTCTCTCCCCCTGTAACATGACTCTATAGATATCGCAACCAACTAGGGGACAGATATAGATCAGTTTTTGAGCACACGGCTGTATGACTTGTAACCGTGAGGTCAGCGGTACGATTCGCTTTTCTAGCCCAAAAATTGTCTGCTCCATTGAAATTAAGTTTATAGTTAAGTTACAGGTATAATGTTTAAATTCTCATATATTTTTCTTTGAAGTTTATATAATGTCTCATTCTTTGGGAATTGTGTGATTATTTATCATGAACGCAGTTTTTTACATACGCATTCCATTAATAGTACACATGCATGCGCATCGATAATTATAACCGTATCCCGAAAATCTGTACCATGATGAAAAAAATTAAAAAATCGCGCATTCTTCTAAATGAGGGTATTCTTGTCACAAGTCAAAGCTAGCCCTTCTTTATTGTCATATTTAAATATTCATGAAATATTTGTACTTTCGTTTCGAAACGAAATTATGCTGATAGAAAAACATAATATTCTGCTGATTAGACATACTATTCTGATTAGATATCTAATAGCTGAATGGAGTTTCACCATTATATAAACAGTGCATATCGCTAAAAACAACCGAACCATTTAACTTTTCAGCAACTTAAGCCATATTTAATTAGTACTGAGTTTTCAACACACCATGTTTCTTATGAATTGAAAATGACACCAACCGATGAGGCTTCCTCCTTACCCGAGAAATAATAAAGCAAGTGTATAGGCTATACTTGAAGACCCTTGAAAATCTCACTGTGCCTCTCCAAAGTTAAAACCGCATTTTTATGTTAAACCTAAGAACTTATGTTAACTTGATAAGTCAAGTCTGATTAATAAGCTAAATTTAGTTCTTCTTGATTGACTACAACAGCTTTACGACAATATGTTGGACTTAAGAGGCTCCAGAGCTTCAAATGTTATCCAATCGGCCGAGAATTTAACCATGTAAAATTATATTAAAATGTTCATTTTTTTTATGATTAGCCTTATATTGATCCGTGGCAGTAGCAGTGTGATACCAGTTTGAAGTTTAAATCCTCTACGTTATTCTCCGAATTCTCCCCTCTCATGGTCCCCCTTTATCTCTCCCCACCCCTCTCTCTTTTTCTCTCTCCCCCCTCTTTTTTCTCATTTTTGGGGGAAGGGGTGTGCGGGGCGACCGCCCCCCCCCCCACCACACACTTTGAGAAAGTCACTACACTATGAGCTGATAACCATATGTGCTGTTCTCATACTGTTTACAGTACATCAATCTATCGTTCACTTTTGTAATTGCATGATTCTTTTTTTTTTTCCAGTGAAATTTGTTATTTGCCGAATCAAATTTCGAATTTTCATCAAACTTAAAACATCATAAATAATATAGCGAAGGGATTTTGACTATTGAGTTAATTTTTTCGTCATTTCAACTGTCTTGTTTGGTGTCTAAATGAACGGCAATATGGTGAACTTGATATAACAGTTAGTGACTGAACAAGCTGAACTGCACGTCTGCATGAAATCCTTATCTTTGTAAGCTTCACATTGTGTGCTTCGTACTGTCAACACTAATGTCAACATTTTATGTCGTTTGGAACATGGTATGGCATACCATACTAAATTGACGGAAAGGCATAGAGGATATACGCCTACACACATTGTAAAACTGTGTAAATCTGAAAACTACAAAATAAGTGTATTATGTAACGTCAAGACGTGAAAATGTACTGTTTTTTGACGACATATGCGATCTATGAGTTAAAGAACATTGTAAACCACCAAAACAAAATCGTCACAGGCTTCAGTGTAAACCTCACCCTTTGAGGGAGTAGCAGTTCTAACTCTCCTCTGCTATTTCTTGCTATGAAGAACCTGTTCAAGATGACAGATTGTACCCTAACACAAAGATCTGATCAATGTAAGCCTCACGCTTTGAGGGAGCAACAGTTCTCACTTTCCTCTGCTTTTCCTTATTACAAAGATCCTATTCACGATGACAGATTGTACCCTACCACAAGAGACCTGATCAATGCTAAACCGCTCCCTTTAAGAGTGAGGATTGAAGAAGCACACTTCTCTGATCACCCAGGGGAAGCACAGGAAGTTGGTGACATCATTGAGATCAAAGGCGTCGAAAAACGACCCGTGCCCTATGATAGTGAGAACCCGCCTCAGAAGGTAACCAAAAGGGTTTTTTACAAAATAAATAAGACACATGTATGGAATGAACAAGGAATGTAGGTACTGGCAGGAACAGTAAAGTGAAAAGAATGGAAGGGTCATTTAATGATACTAAACGCAAATTTACCTGTTATATGTGAGGTTGCAGGGAGCTGAGGGGATGTCGAGTGGATGGTTACCAAAAGTTGAGGGGATGTGGGTGGATGGGTACCAAAAATTGATGGGATGTGGGTGGATGGGTACCAAAAGTTGAGATGTGGGGTGGATGGGTACTGAAAGTTGAAGGGATGTGGGGTGGATGGGCACCAAAAGTTGAGAGGATGTCGTGTGGATGGGTACCAAAAATTGAGGGAATGTGGGGTGGATGGGTACCAAAGTTGAGGCGATGTGGGGTGGATGGGTACCAAAAATTGATGGGATGTGGGGTGGACGGGTACCAAAAGTTCAGGGGATGTGGGGTGGACGGGTACTGAAAGTTGAGGGGATGTGGGGTGGATGGGTACCAAAAGTTGAGGGGATGTGGGTGGACGGGTACCAAAAGTTGAGGGGATGTGGGGTGGACGGGTACCGAAAGTTGAGGGGATGTGGGGTGGATGGGTACCAAAAGTTGAGGGGATGTGGGTGGACGGGTACCAAAAGTTGAGGGGATGTGGGTGGATGGGTACCAAAAGTTGAGGGGATGTGGGGTGGACGGGTACCAAAAGTTGAGGGGATGTGGGGTGGACGGGTACCAAAAGTTGAGGGGATGTGGGGTGGACGGGTACCAAAAGTTGATGGGATGTGGGGTGGACGGGTACTGAAAGTTGAGGGGGATGTGGGTGGATGGGTACCAAAAGTTGAGGGGAAGTGGGGTGGACGAGTACCAAAAGTTGAGGGGATGTGGGGTGGACGGGTACCAAAAGTTGAGGGGATGTGGGGTGGACAGGTACCAAAAGTTGAGGGGATGTGGGGTGGACGGGTACCAAAAGTTGAGGGGAAGTGGGGTGGACGAGTACCAAAAGTTGAGAGGATGTCGTGTGGATGGGTACCAAAAATTGAGGGAATGTGGGGTGGATGGGTACCAAAGTTGAGGCGATGTGGGGTGGATGGGTACAAAACGTTGAGGGGATGTAGGGTGAGTGGGTACCAAAAGTTTGTAACATTCAAATGATTACTGATGTCATGCAGGGACGGATAGAAAACTATATTTAGAATGTGATATCTGTTTTCAACGAAAGATTGCAATCCATTTATATTCTATACCAACATCTCATCCGTCTTCATTCACAAACGTTCTCTACAGTGTATCATTGGAACTTGCAACAATGTACCAATCGCATTTTCTGATTCCATGGACTGTGCGTCCTATTCGACAATGCCTTCAGTTGACTTCATGAGCCTGTCTGAGGTTGTCAACAAGTTTCCACTTCCATTGGTGAGTATATGCTCTTATACTTAATAATAGCATTAAAGTTTCCACTTCCATTGGTGGGTATATGCTCTTATACTTAATAATAGCATTAAAGTTTCCACTTCCATTGGTGAGTATATGCTCTTATACTTAATAATAGCATTATTTTATACACTGCAGTTTGCGACATTTCAAAAGTGAACATGTTCCACAATGATTCAACCTCAGTTCTAAAAATCCAAAAACATTTTGTAGGTCTGAACATGAGCTTACAAGAAATCTAAAATGGAGACATTATTTTGCGATTTGATAGTCAGTTGTGATCATTTCTGTCACATTTTGGGGGAAATATTTTAAACTGATTGAGTTAGCTACAAAGAAAGCCAAGCTAATTTGAAAGTATGAAACTCTTTGTATCATTATTCAGAATGTTGTCAATTCAATTTTCAAGAAACAAATATAACATGGCAGTGACACGCATATTGTTCAAAATATTTTAAGTTGAATATGAAGCAAAGAAGAACATGAAAAACCGAATAACATAAATTGGGGACACTTTCATTTAAACATGTGTAATTATTCCTGCAGGATGACTTTCTATTTTTACCAAGTGGTCACTATTAAAATAAGGAATTAAAATAAAACGAATTACATTGTATTGTAATGTTGTCAATATCCACAAAATATAAATAACCGTTATAACCGTGACAGGCTCAGTGTTACCAAACAGGGCTCTGAAACTGATATTGCTATTCCTACAACCTTGAGATGTTGCCGCTCTGGTATTATACTGTAGTACACCTCATGGACTTCTCAAGCATTTGGTTTGATCTAAAAACATGTTTTGATGGCTTGTTCCATCATAACTACTAACAAGTCTACATTCATGGTAGTATAGAAGTGTCAAGAACAGATGGAAGTAAATAATGTATTACCTTATAGTCCCCAAATTTTAACAGTTAACAAACAAATCTTTTTGTCTTTGAGTTGAGTTCCCCTCCCCCCTCCTCCCCCAAGTAAAACAAATGTATATACATAGTGTCTTTGTTATAGAGTAGGCTTTCTAGTAATCAGCTTTTTTTAAATGTAAGCATCATTGTTTTGAATGGATCTTGGATTAAAAGGAATAAGCTTACCAGAGAGTGATCCGATCTTCGCTGGTAGATGACTAAAAGATTCTGTGTGTCAGCTTGAGTTGTGTATGAGGGAGGTACGATGGAATTTGAGAAGAGTCGGTGACTGTTTTATCTGGGGGCCTACGTGGTGATATGACCTGGAATAATCCGTCTACTAAATTCAGTTGAAATATTAAATCCTTCCTCGTCCTTTCCAGAGAATCCGGAGGGCAGACAAGCCGGACCACGTCTTGATTCTCCATCGAATGGACGAAGAATACCACGTCATTGCCACCAGCGACAAATTCGACCACGTCTTCTCGATACCCATCTCCTGGGAAGGAAAAATTGAAGAGGTTGACAAGGCCACTTCTTCCTTTCACTTCCCATCCCTTCTACCGCCACTGTACCCACTCGTTAACACCACGTGGGACGTCAAGGAACCTGGGAGAAGGGACTTACAATCAAGTATGCAACTGGTTGCTCAGCCCCCCGAAGGAATTCTGGATTCCTGGTCTAGGACAAAAGAGGGTGAGTGTCAGGTTAAATTAGTTACCTTTATCATTTTTAAAAAAATTTAATTTAAGGGGAATAAAATGTAAATTCTTGTTGTGTATTTTGAAAACTAGGGCAAAGTTACTTCTAAGACACTTTTGTTAAGAAACTGATAACTCAGAATTGGATTTGCAAATGGCTGCTGTTGTTGTTACCAGGCTCAATGCTGGATTTTGTCTTCGATTTGTTACATCCTGATCATATCATACCGGTTCTTAATAAATAAACAGTTTCCACCAAAAATCCTAAAAAGTGTTACTTTCATCCACCAAACTTGAAAAAGAATTGATGACATTATGCATGAGCTAATACTCCTTAGGTACAGTATATATGAAACAAAACCATTACCTTAATTTGCCCAGGGAAGTGATTGATGTTTTAATGATTGACAACACAGTAATCAGTGGCAATCATATAAAGCTGAGCACATAAATATCTTAATTCTAACGAGGGGTATATCTATATCTACATGTAAATGGATTGTTCAGAGATATATCCCAGAATTAAGTTCAGCAATAGACCTGATTCGTTTTAGTCTACTCGAGTATAACTTAAAAGAAGATCTTATAAATAAAAGTACGACTGCAGTTCTCATTTTCCCACAAAGTAACGGTTCGGTGAGCAGTTTATAAAGTGTATTGTGCTCTTAACATATTGTTCCACAGAAAACTATTTATATCACTATTCATCATATGCAAACAGCGCATTGGCCCAGAGTCAAGGTCATTATTGATTTATTAACTGCATCGTTATGGGGCTTGTTTACAATAGCATCGAGAACTTTATTATCCAAGTTATAGCACAATGAGCTACTCTTAAAATATTCTACCTGCCCTCTTCACTGTAAAACTGTGAACAGGAACAGGTGTTATGTTGAGCATTTCATAACAGATTTTAAATGAACCTAGACTAAAACCAGTATTATTTGCTGGTGGAGACTGTGCATACAGTGTATAGTAACAATTGCTTAAATTCAGCATGATTTGGAGACTTTTGAGGAAGTCATGTTTGTCATAAAATATGACTATTACAGATAAAGTAGGACTTAAATGTAACCAGGCTTATTAACTATTAAGGTGTCCAGTGCAGTCAATATATATGATGAGACACTGAATGCTACATTGATTAGCAATGTTAAAGTATGTATGAATCGTTACCTCCTCATGTCCACCACATGTATGTGTCGATCCCATTGTTGCAATATAAACACGGCTGCAGTTATACATATGATCATAATTGAACAATGCTGTATCTTGGCTCATTAGTTGCAACTATTTCCTACATTTTTGTTTTTGTTTTTTTAAACTAAAGGACAAGACTTTGTGCTAAGAGCAACAAAAACAACTGTCGACTCCTACAAGCTGAGAGTTGAGGAGCTTATGGAGGAGAAAACAAGGCTAAATAATGAATTGAGATTGTACAGGACGAGTAAGCCCCCAGCACCCCCGCCAAGAGAATTACCAACGCCAATTTTACCGCCAAAACCAGGATCATTCAGGTCGCCTCCACCGAGTCCTGGGTAAGTTTCTTAAAAAGCTCAACACTTCCTGTCCAAATGTCCTACAGGGAGAACAATATTAAACAGGGAGTCTATACGGGGCAACATTTACTATGGATCCATAAAAATGATCTCATGTGGTCAATCTTTGTCTCATGTGGTCTTTGTCTCATGTGGTCAATCTGTGGTCATCATTCTTTGTTTTGTGAGCATGTATATCAATCTTAACACTATGCAGTGACCGCATTGAAACTGACTACGAAGAAACTTTGTCCACAGTAACGATGACGATGATTGCGAGTACGAGGAACCCATGCACACCACAAACAAGGGTAAATCCCATAGACCGTCGTCTACACAGCTAGAGGAACTCAAACACCTGGTGCAAGAAAGGGAGAGGGTGAGTACACAGCAGCTCAGCTTTATAAAGAAGCCAGACCTGACAGTATTCTTAAAAAGTAACAAGTTTGATTTCAGAGTTACGGTGACAGAGAAAGTCATTTGATCGCATTGTGCATGATTCTCAGAATTTCACTTACCTATTGAAAGTTTAAATGTAAATATCGCGGCTCTGTGTTTCAGATTTCACAAATACCACTCTAACCAGTAGAAACATCATACTGCAGTTATTACATACATTATAACACCACAAGTCAGTCGGTCTGTAATTGACCGACTGACCGACTGACTGCCCCGACCACAGCATTGTGCTTCAATTACATGAAGTGTTATATTCCTCTTTGCAGAGAATAAATACTTTTCATCCAAAAGTTTGAAACAAGTTCAGCATGACCTTAAATGTTTGTGTTTAAACAGCAAATAATTGTTAACAGAAGAAAAGAGCCCAGTGGGCACTATGGTTCCTTGCTTAAGTGGTATATCATTAAAGTGCTGTATGTCATCGCCCAATATCATAATATTTATGCCAACATGTACCAGCTCTATTAACCAACAAATTTGGATACAATCTGCCTTAAGGTCGTGGAGTGATTTCAATTATAAAATTTTGGCCCCTCCTCAAAATACTGGGCCGATAAAATTTTGTACCTAAATGGTCCCCAAAATAATTTTTCTGAAACAGAGTGGCTCAAAGATATATTTGTCCCCCACATACACATGTCAACCTGACTACATAGGTTCCTTTGTTGCCCCAGCAAGGAAGCAAAAACCATGACTGATAACTAGATCGTAAGGGAAAGATGTAGCTGTAACATAATTTCAGTTCTAACAAGTTCTAAAAAAATGTTCTTCCAATGCACAAATGAGGGTTAAAATAAATTGATAACAGGGGTTGTGCAGTGATATTTCTCTGATACTTTGAAACTATCTCCAGCATTATCAAGTGGGCTCTTTGGATGATAATCATTTTTCATCAATTGTAAAGAGAAAAGTATTAATGTTTACAAAAACTGTTTGAGATAAGCCTTACATGAGACCTACTTTAAAACTAACCACCAGTGACCATGCATTCTTACAATTCATTTAAAAAAGAAAGAATTACTCTACGGGGGCTGATAGTCCAACTCTAATAGATCTCTGACCCTCAGTCCAAGTGAACCATCTGATAACCTATATTGCCAATTAACTTTTATCTGAACATAAAAGAGTCTCTTTCTTACTTCTACAGAAAGTCACAGTTCTCCAAGACAAAGTTCAGGTAAGATTTCTAATATCTTTTCCTGAAGAGACTTGTGTTTGCAATGATTAATTTTTGGTTACCCAAGTAATATTTTATGTAAAAATTAACTAATTTAGTTTTTTCAGTGGCATTAATGGTCCCGTGCATGATCCCAGATAAAGCAGTTTGATAGGGCACTACCAAATTGAATATGCTTTAATATGACTAAACATTTTCATAAACAGAATTCTGGTCTCTTGTATTGGAATTCTGTGTCATATATGTTCAGTGTTTTTTTGTGCTTGGAATTCATTTTGATTATTGTATTTCAGTATTCAAAGGTTCCAAAAGTCTGCTGACAAACTCCAGCAAGATGATTAAGTTTCCATTTCTATTGAATTAGTTCTAATTGCTTTGAAAAAAGCTAATGTTATTGTGATATTCTAAAATTAAAACTTATTACTTTGAATGAGAAAGCAGATATTTTGCACTTAACTCAAACCAAAGAATGCACTATTGCTCTTTGAATAATGAGTACGATTGTAGAATGGATTCTGGAAACCTAAGAATTTATCAGTAAGGCTAAATATACAGAACTTAATTACATAAAGATGTGTTACATCCGCCCACTGTGGCCTTATTCTTATAAAAATATACATTCACATATATTTGTTAATTTGAGTGACAACATTTCTATGATATCTTTGATGCAAGACTCCAGGCCTAACATCATAGAAGCAGTCCAAACCACTTTGACCCATGGCAAAGACAATATGACAATACTTGGGGATGGCCCCTTTTATTTTTCAAGGTCACCATACATGTTGTCAAAATTGAGTGCATCCTCAGCAGGCTAGTTTATGAGGTGTCTTCAGAGTTCAATGATTTAATTTTTCATTATTTGTATCAAAAAAAAAAATGCAATTGATAAAACATATTATCTGGCAAATTACAAATAATGCACATTAAGTCTGAATTTATATTTTGCCTCCTAAGTCAGAAGATAAAACAAAACTGAATGTGCAGCATTTGTAGAATTGATTCTCACCCTTTTAATCATCTCCTTTTCACAGCATCTCAAGAAAGAGAACAAAGACCTGGACAACAAGAATGCATCTCTGGTTGAGCATATCAGGCGACTTCAGGGCGATATAGACAAGTTAGAAGCAGCTGGTGACCCTACATATGACTCACTTGATGCTAATCAGTATGCATACCCCAGCACTGGTCCAATCTATAGTCATGCAGGTGGGGCTAGTGCTGCTATCAAGGGAGTCAAATCCTTCAATGAAGACGCCGTCGCTGGACTTCTTCGAGAGATGAGGCTCGAAGCGCACGTCACAAAATTCAAAGAGAATTCTATCAACGGCGAGCTCCTCTGTGACTTAGATGAGGAGGATCTCTATGGTGAGATCGGTATGAGTCGCATTCAAGCCAAACGGCTGATGTTGGAAGTCAAAAAGCGGAATAAAAAATCATAATTACTGCATGCCGTTAAGTCAATTTAAGGTAAATTTTATAAATTCTTTGATGACATCCTGCAATAATGCAAAGAGCAAAAAGAATATACTGTATATAAGAGTTGAAAGGTGTTGGTTCTTTGATTACAATTAAATACCAATTGGCAACAGGCTTTGATGTAATATTAAAAATTCATGTCATGACAGTTACAATAGCATAGCTATATTTGCCAAAAAAAATGTATGGAATTTGCATTGGAAACTTTTTCATTTTCAAAAAACATGCTGAAATCCTAGCCTTTACACTGTTATTTGATACTTGATTTTTTTTTTAACAAAATACCAAGCATTTCTCAAGATCACCATGTGCATACTAAGACAATGATAATGTTTCTTTAACATGAATGTGAACTTTAATTACCAAGCTTCAATGGAAAGTGATAAGGTATATTGATACAACTATTCTTCCTAAGTATTCAAAGGAATAGTCGAGATATGTCAATGTAACACTTTAATGAAAAAGAGAAATAATTCACTGATGTCCCATCCCAGAATCCTGTCCCTAACTGGAGATATGGTTGATTGAATGCCAGCTATTTGACTGCATGACTAAAACCCTCCCAGACAACCGATCACAGAAGGTGGTCCTTTGCTGAAATCATAGCAGATGTTCTTCAAATGCATTACTTTTCTATTACGATCTCCTCTTTGATTTCATTACCCTTGAAATATGACATGTTTGGACTGTTTAAATATTTGCTTTGCTGTCCATGTTTCTCTGTATTTAAAATTTTGATCAAAATGCAACTTCATTTTTTACACTAAAATTATTTCCATTTTTGGGAGATTAATTAGTTTAACATCACAAAGAGTAACAACATTTTCAGTTGAATTGCCATGATGACATCATGCACTATGCCATTGATAATTTTAGCAGTCACAGGTTTATCATTTGAGAATTTCTTGCCATAAAATATGCTATACAACATGTGGTCTTGATCTATGTACAGATCTATGCAAAAATATTTCCAGCAATTTTTATAAAGCAGTCGACTGAACAACCAAAAGAATTTCCCTTTCATTATTAACCTGCAAGAAAGAAACTGATTTTTTTTATTATGTCCACTTTTTTGGACTACTTGAAGAGCCTCCCCATCTGCCACCCCACCCCAGTCCACCCTGCATAAAAAAAAATGGACAGATACATGATACGAATAGTGCTCTGTAACATCACACATGTTCTTTGCTAACTATAAGGTTAATTGAAGTAGGGGTTTAATCTACTGTATATAGTAGAACGGAGTTGCCATTGTTTACATATATGTAGACAAACGAGAACATAATTCAATGCAGATGTCTTTTATTGGTTTTCTAAAAGAAAGTAGTTGCTAGATCCTAGACAGTTTAATGAAGTCACAAATCCTATATATAACGATGTACATTATTAAAAATACCTCCATTCTGCAGGCAGCTTCTAAGCAACCACTGTCAATTATAATTAAGACACATGTAGTTCTAAAACAAAGCATTCTGATTGGCAATTGTTATAGTATCTTGAGAGAACAATATAAAGTGTCACATCATTTTTATATATGTATTTACAGAGGAACTGGAATGATCTGTTTCCAACAATATGTATAATTTCTTTCTATATTGCAAAGCAGCCTAAATATATATTCTTCAAAGCATTATTAACTTTTACTTGAGGGAGAGGGTGGGAGCAGAATTTGGTACATTTGACCTTTTAGAATATGGTAGTCCATGCTTCAGTAAGATCTTGAATTCACAGTGCCAAGACATTGCAGCGTTCTATTTCAACGTGAGTTTCTTTATATGGTGTTGCGACTATTTCTTCCCACACTTGATGTGCATGATGTACAGTATGACAATAACTGCAAAATGGGAAGGGAAATTTGAAACAGAAAATTGCAAAGCCAAGTCTTTTCACTTCCTGCATAGATATGTCACTTTCTTAAGAGTTTATTATGATGCTGCAGATCTATGCAAATGAAGCATATTGTGTCTTTCACTTTGAATCAACTTTTGCAAATATTTGGTGTAAATTTCTTAAAGCTGATGCAGACTTTGCATCGTTAAATTTGTTAATTATTTTTTATAAATTTTATAATTATACTTGAATTGTTATCTACTGTCACTGTAAAGAGCTTACAAAATACATGTCAGAGGTGTACCATTTGTGTCTCTTGGAGTGAACCATTTGCCTTTCTTCCCTATCAGTGAATGATGTTATTTTCATGTGGCCTATATGCAGTACCTTTTATATGCAGTCACTTTGGAACCAATTATAATTGTGCAGACGGAGCAATTTTCATATCGCAGTGTATATGCCAGCTACTGTGTCAACATTATACAAACTTGAACTTTACTATTTCCAGTTTTGTTAAAAGGAAACAATAGCAATTGTGGTACTCACTGGGGGATTCCCCTATGTGTGACAAAATGAAGACAAATATAGACTTTTGAGTATATTCATCTGATAAGCAGCAAACGGCTGACTCCAATAAAAGTTGTACCTTAACCCTTTTCAACCAATTAGTTCTGTTGACAACTCTCAGGCCCTTCAAGTACATTCAGCAGTAGCATGCAAATGGCTTATTCCAATAGAATAGGTGCAAGTACAGTACATCAGCCCTTTGCCACTTTCAAATAATTAATACCTTTGACAGTTGACACCACCAGTAATACCAACAACTGAAAACAGGAAGACTTAAGTTATATGTGTTATTTAATAGCTTGACTATGGTCCTATTTCTATTACTTTCTTTTCACATGCTGATTCAATAGAGCTCTAGGCTACAGTATGTGTTGATGTCTTTAGCATTAAAGTAGAGTTTAACATATGTTGATTCTAAAGAATAACATGCTGACTCTATAGATGTTATATGTTGATTCTATAGATGTTATATGCAGTGGCGTAGGAAGGTACTTTTGAGTGGGGGGGGGCTGAACACTGATGGCCGGCCTGGGGGAGGGGTCTAAGGGGAATTTTTTTGGAATTTTTTGCATTTCCAGGTGGCCTCAGATGCAATTTGGTGCAATATAGCACACTTCAACACCCACTCCATTTTGTAAACTTAATTTTGTATTTTCACCTGGCCTTAGATGCAATTTGGTGCTCCAAATGAGATTTTTTATCTCATTTGGAAATGAAAAAGGGGTTTTCGGACTTGCGAAGCGGGGGGCGGGGGGCGGAATGATACTTCCGCCCCTCCACATTTTTCACTGGGGGGCTGGCGCCCCCCCCGGGTTCCTACGCCCTTGGTTATATGTGATTCTATAGAAGTAACATGCTGACTCTATAGATGTTATATGTTGATTCTATAGATGTTATATGTGATTCTATAGAAGTAACATGCTGACTCTTTAGATGTTATATGTTGATTCTATAGATGTTATATGTTGCAAGATGTTTTATGTTGATTCTATAGAAGTAACATGCTGACTCTACAGATTATATATGTTGATTTTATACATGTTATATGTTGATTCTATAGATGTTATAGTTGATTCTATAGATGTTATATGTTGATTCAATAGATGTTATATGTGATTCTATAGAAGTAACATGCTGACTCTATAGATGTTACATGTTGATTCAATAGATGTTATATGTGATTCTATAGAAGTAACATGCTGACTCTATATATGTTATATGTTGATTCTATAGATGTTATATGTGATTCTATAGAAGTAACATGCTGACTCTATAGATGTTATATGCTGATTCTATTGATGTAAATGTTGATGCTACTGAGGCTACCTGTTGATTCTATAGAGGCAACATGTAGCTCTGCTTATTGGATGTTATAATGTATTGATATCTACTGATGTTAATGGTGCTTCTTATAATAGGAGGAGCTACATGTGACTTTATTCCATACAAACTGCATATGCTGTTTTACATAATACTTGACTTGTTTGTGTGAATACCAAGTATAACATCAATCTACAATACTTTACAAAAAAGAACAGAAGACAATATCATAAAGTAATGCATTATTGAATACACAACTGAAGGTCATATTGAGGACTATTGTGGGCACACCTCAAGTGGTGATTGCAGATATCTAGGCAAATAGGTTCACAAACAGACATGCCTCAGTTGTGTTATGAATCGTGTGAAGTGCAAACTAGAACGCTGCTCCCAAATATAGCTTCACAACAGTGTAAGATGTAACTACATATACTGGAGCCAAAGACAACAAGGCATCTGAGTTCCTGCTTACTTTGCTCAGAATTTTTCTTTTCTTTGCAGACACTGCACTTAAAGATAACCAAGATATGTGTTTAATAATAACAATATGAACTGCTTTCGGTCAATATGATGATGAAACCTGACTTGTTCCATAAGCAAAGACTCTGATAAAACAGACAGCATTTAGAATGAACTCGGCAGTAAAGTTTTCTGAAGAAAATTTTTGCAACAACTGAGCAGTACAAATATATTGATCATGATTAGACTAAATGAGTCACTAGACGATATGAAGTGAAAGTGAAGAGTCAAAAGGAAAAGTCTCTGAATCATAGTCCCAGGGCTTAAAACAAAACATTCTCATTAAAGTATTAATGGTATGTCAACAACTTAGCTTAACAATACTTTAAAAGAAAAACATGCTTCAAATATAGTCATGTATCAATTTAACCCAGTTGAAGAGATGTGTTATTGCAATAAAGTCACTGCATGGTTCGTATTGTTGGACAGAATTCTAGGATGGGTGCTCAAGCAAGTGTCTAAAGACCGTCTTGAGTGACATGATAATTATAAACTTATTAATATCAAAACTAGACTTCACTAAGTTAATATCAGTGATAATTGGAAAGGATGATCAACAACTGAGCTTAAGAATACTTCAAAAGCAAAACAGGCTTCAGAGTATTTATGTACCAACTAAACCCACTCACAAGTCATGTTATAGCAACTTACCCTTTGACACTACAATCAAATGCTATTAGAATCATATTATCAACATCAAACTATACATTACAAATATTCTGCAGATTATGAAGTTCTCCTTCAATGCCATACTTATGTCAAATTTGCAAGAAAAATGACCGTTGCTTTTTTTCTCATTCATTTTTTGTCATCGTTCTGCATACATGTTGAAGCTATAGTTACAACTACGGTACTGTTGTGTTCTGCTCCAATTACATCTAAACCATTCAAATTCAGCTTCCTGGTTTAGAAGTCCAATGAATCACCTTACACTGTAGTATTGTTTACAATGTAGAGTTGTATCACAAAATTGGGCATGTAACCATGGCATCAACAGTTTAATCAGAGTCAAAACACTTGTTGTATTTTTAAAGCGATAGAAAAGATCTTTACTTACCAGCATCATTTTTATCTTTTCATATCATGGGGGCTGTTACAGCTGATGATTGGAAAAGAGAACTATATACTTTATATCAAAAACTTTTATAAAATTGAATAGAAAGATGAAATTTTTCAATTGAGATACTTGAAACAACCGACCTCATTTTCGATTCTATGCATAATTGTCACTGAGCACTTTAAACTAATAAACAGTTTTCCTAGCCAGATGAAAGGAAATATACCAGTTCAAAACAGTTTTAAAAATGTCTCCTTTATATTTTCTCATCATATTGAGAAGAATCTAAATGCAAATTTAGGTAAAGAGACAAACTTACCTGCATATGATTAATGGTCCAATCGGGCCCCTCTTTATGACTATGACATCTGACCAGCAGCAATCCAAGATTCCAGGCACTACAAGGTACATCGATACAGTTTATGCTCGACAGTATCGTTGAGACACACTTCTGTTCTCTCCTTCATCTTGACTGTCCCATATTCTTTCATTTCAATTTTAAAGCTATCACCCGCAATGTAGCAGCTGAAGTCCAGACTTGGCCTCTACTTGGGATAAAGAGCCCACTATTACATGGACTTTGGCTGGATCCAATATGCTGTGACACTGGTATTAACACCTCTTCACATCCCATTACCCAAACAAATAGTGGTGCATTAACCTCCCTTCATGAAGTCATATCTATTCAGTTTTTTTTTCCAACCCTCTACCACCCCCCCCCCAAATGAAACCCTATCACACACCCCCCCCCTTAAAAAAAGGAGCTTAAAACATAAAATGCCATAACAATGTCTTTTGTTTCATGAGATGTTTTGAATAATGCAGACAAATGCTGCCATGTCAATAAAATTGGAGATCACACCCTGCATACTGCTTTAAGTTTGGTTATGAAAGTTAATTACCATGCAATTTGATCTTTTCACAGCATTACTAGTTGAACAAGTTCAGACTAACCTCAGAGAAATTGCTGGAAAATAAATACTTTTACTCTTATATACCTAGCTTAGTGGCTATGGCTCATGCCAAATTGGTTAAACATTGCATAGTGCCATTACAGTAGTTATTGTTTTAGTTTGGGACAGAAAAACAGTTTCTTGAGGAAGACAATAGATACAAATCTGCTGAATGAATTTATCCATCTTCTAACATTTTAATTGAAAACCAGAAAGCCAGCAGGCATAGTGATTCCTTGCCTTATCAGATTATACTGCATATGGAATCACTTGACATGATAAAGGAAATGAGGACAAATGTGTCCTGAAGTCAATTACCAGAACATCATACCAGATACAAACTTGATCATTGCAAAGGTATTACCCTTCGGAATGTTGTTACAGATAACAGTCATTAGTGGAAGTGGAAAACCCTCTCAGCCACTTCAAAGTACAAAGATCAAATCCTATGACAGTTAGTGACACAGAAAATCCATTCATCATAGTAATAATTGGGTTTACAAGGTTTCCAGACTTTGACCTCTGTTGAATTCAGATGACCTTCCATCAGTATCATATTTGGTCAAGTAAATGGAGACTGAATGTACTTAATTTTGTAATAATATGGCATAACTGTAATAGGTAAAGGTCAAGTGTTTGGTGTCAAATTAAGACACTGACCCAAAAAGATCTTGACTAATACCAACAACAAACCTGAACCAGTTCTACCTAAGGGGAACCTACATACCAAATATGATATGTACCCCAATTATCCTTCTGAAGTTAGAGCATTTGCGAGCAAATGTCGAATTCACACACACACGCCATCACCATCGCATAGATTCCTGCCACCACAAAGGAATCAAATATAGTAGTCATTCAAGGATATGTTTAGGTTGTGTTAAGTACCGAAACATTTTGTGAATCAGTGTGAGACCACCTGGATTTGTAGTGCAGAATTAATATGGCTTGGAAATTGCAATTAACGAATTACAATCTGCTCTATACCGCAATCAGAAAAATGGTTTTCTTAACAATACAAAAAATTAAAAGACAAATGATATCAACAGATTATTTAAATAGGGTCATATATTTCGGGAAAAATATTGCTTTCAGTCTCTCAAATCTTCATAATCTTATTAGATATATACTAATTACTCCAAAAGTACAAGGTGTTTTATCTATTGAAACATACTGAATTTGTAAAACTGGATCCATGATACATGAACTGACTTATATACAAGAAATTGTGTATGTTAAACGATGTCAAGAGTCCAGTAACATTACCTTCAATGGGGAAGTAGGAACAAATCGAAACTGTGGTAACACATTACTGCTAGTAAGATTCAATGGACAACATAACTGTGTATGAAACCAGGAGGGGGGGGGGGGGGTGAACTCCAACAGATTTCATGCATAAAAGTGCACAATGGCATAACTTTATTTGCAGAAACCATTTGAAAATGTTTGTAGACATGTAAGATTGACAGCTCCTGACAACATTGAAGAAGATGTCTTTCTTTATTTGGCAGACCTAGAATAATCAATTATGTTTCTTCAGTGTCACAAGAAATGTGCCATATATCGCCAGCTCACACACAGTGACACAATTGCCCAATGATCACATTTATTAGGATGAGATGTATACATGACTTTTGATGAAAAATAACAGTACAGTTGCAAAGAAGTGGGGATTCTTCTCGCAGTGATAGTGGACACCGACATGGGATATGGATGTGAGTCAGTCTTGAACATGGAATTGCAGCACAGATATAGCTTTGTTTATACGGTATCTTAAGGCTGGATTTGTCGTGGAAATGTACTACTGTACCACAGAAACATTTGCAGAGTCCATCTGCGGCTGTGCTGTACACATTACACATACATAGTTATTTGACACACATATTAAAACACACTGAACATACAGTATAGACCCACTACATAGGTAAATTACTATGCAAAATATATAATAAATGTATAATTTCTATTTGATTTTATATCAACATTCAAATCTGTTGATTAGATCGATGGGGCTGGATTATTGTAAAGCTACAAGGTTGAGGGTAATTCAAATGTTCCCCATGCACAACAGAGAAACCAAACCTACAGCACGTTACTGAAATAGCCGCTATTTAGTATTAATAATTCTCACAGTATTGTCAAACTGTTGACATGATACGCATAGAGGACTAGGTTCTAAGTGTTGACCTAACCCTGACCTTTGTTGAATAGAAACTACAAATATTGGGTTCCTTCTGTAGAAATCTATTTGAAGTTACTGATGCGAATCTTTCCCCACCAATCGTGGAAATTGCCTTCCAGGTATAGGCAACACAAACACCCAACGGCTATAGGCAATCCCACTATCTGGCATAGTTAATATGTGAACCTAGACAAGTCCTATGTTGAACAGCAGAGCTATAGTTGATCTGGCATTATCCTTCTGCACAGCTTTTGTAAGTTACTGATGCAATTCATTTTCAACTCTATTCCCATACATATCAGACAATAGAATAGGTTCAATAAGTTACAATCAATTGATATGCAAAACATTATGCAAATGTCCTAGAGTTCAATAAAATACGGTCTCCTCACCCAGTATATTTCACATAACATAATTGTCCATCTATTCTCCTGTATATACTGGTTTTCTCCTCTCCTTGAATGCAGTTAAGCCTTCGATCCTGTCTTTCGTCGGTATCGTCTGAAATGAAAAGGTTTGGAAGCTGCACGACAAATGCGCAAACTGAAAAAAAAACTATTTATAACTACTTGACTTAGCAAATGTAACAAAATGAAATTTTAATACATAAAACTGAATCTCAAATTCTGAATATGCTGCAAGCCCACATACACATATATATTTCACTTATTTTCATATCACATACTACATACAGTTGCCTGCAGTTACCTCAATACAGTTTTTTTGTTGCACACGGAGAAGAAGGAAACCATTACATCAGTAACAAAACCATGTGATACTAGAAATGCTGTTCAAGATGGGAAAACTGATCCAAAAACAATTAGCAGTATTATTCCCCCCCCCCCCCCGCCCCCGAGCGACACCTTGACTGCTTATATATGGCAGTGGTGTGAACTGAACTTCCTGATACGTTTATTTTTGTGACAACTCCTTGTTTATTATCACAAATGGTATGAGGATATCAACATTGCTTCATTTACACACTGACAATATTGCTTTCAGCAAGGTTTACTTCCACGGTAAATATAGCACAGAAAAAACAAAGTGAAACTAAAAGATTTCACCCAATAGCCTTGTAAAATCAAACAATGGACAAATTGTAATAGCCCTGTTATATAAACATGATTAATATCAGAGTTGCCTCATATTTTGTACACAGTTAATCAACTCAAACATTTCTAGAATATGTTAGGTTTGCTTGAAACTTGGAATTACTCTAAATATTACTGCTTGAATTATTTTTTTCTTCTGCAGTGCTAAAGTGTTGTTGTGATGAGGTTTCCTGTTTTGGGCATAGAATTCACCTCACTTTTGTCCAACAGCTTGCTGTGTTCATTTGTGTTATTCTATTACACATATGACTGTACATAACAAGCATATACTCAGTGTGGAAACTCCTACACCATAATGCTGCATAAGTTGGTACATTTTCTATTTGCTACTATTAGTATGTTGTGATGAGGTCTTACACTTGACAACATCTATGTTTGATCATGAAACATACGAAGAAGGTTTTATAATACCGAATTAGGCCAAATTAGACAAGTTTATAACAGTGCTATGATTCATATTTTAAAGCCATATTTTATTGGCTAATACTTTAAGTCCCTTCGTAAAAATTTCCTACCATCTTGTGTACTCATGGACACAAAAGTCGAAAGGTTTGCTGCAAATTATTAAAACAAATAGAATCACCCTTGGTTTGTTTCTCATAAATAGTAATCACATATTCCTAAAGATTTCATGAATTGTTTATTGTCTTTACATTGTCTACCATCGTTCTTTACATCTGATGACTCATTGGTATGTATATAGCTTATTGAACTGCATTTCCTGTACATAGTTAATACTGTTACCGCCATGAACATCCTTATCTACTCAAGCCTCTTATGGCTGTGCACTTACACTACCAATAAAGCAGTTTCTCTGTAAACATATCATCATTTATCATTTGATAAACTTTAATATAGAATTGCAGTAACTGCATTCCTCAAAATTGTGAGCAGTTTGGGATGAATTAAAATATGCTAGTGACATCTCTGGTAGTGTTTTGTTTATTGATCTGGTCATGTTTGCTCTCACACAACTAAATACTAGCTTGATGTTTGCAGTTGTGCTTTTATGATGTTAATTGACCCCCATCATCTTCAGATTGGGTTCACAATTAGGTTTGAGCAGTTGCCTACATGGAACACAAGTCTGTCCATCCATATATCTACATAAATATATACAAATATATACATATATATATATATATATATATATATATATATATATATATATATAATACTACCTTAGCATTATGCAAGATGCACTCAGCTGTACTTACACCTGCTGTTATGTAACCATCTTGATAAGAATTTCTTTGACCATACTAGGCACACTTGGGACATTGTAGGCTTGTAAAGAGATAGGGCATGCCAAGACGTGGTGGTGGTTCACTTCATCCAAAGCCACAGAGGAAGGCGATTGTTTAATACAGAGTTACGTTTCTGGAAACTACTGGGCCAGGGTAAATTTATTACCGGGAGTGCCTACTGTATAGTCATATTGGGAGAGACAGCACTGTACTCATTGGGCATGTGAAATTAGATAATTAATTCAGGCTGGGAGAGCTTGGCTGTGCCGACCGACCAAATGCAGGAGGAACAACAGTACCTTCGGGCATTTTTTGTTTCTGCTATACCATTTTTATTTTGAACCGAGACTGTAGAGATGGTACCACATGGCCAGAAGAAAGACCATATACTGAGAGAACCGTCCATACCAATACCCTATATATGTTTATTATAAATTATTGAGCCAGAACTGAAAATCACCAAATTATATTAAGAATTTATTTGTAAAAAAGAAAAGGATGAAGAGAAGTGATGTTTAAAATTATTTATATGATTCTCGAGCTCTCCTTGTTTGGTTGTTTTAAACGGACCCAAGCGAGGAAAATTAACCTTCCACATAACAAAAGGCCAGCTTATTAAAACAGTGTAACTATGATCTTTGCCATATATATTAGCTTTAAGATATATCGTCAGTATTTATAATATGTGAATTGGATACCAAACATAGTCAATTTCCATGACATTCAAAAAAAAAAAATCAAGATTCTGAAAGCAACTCCACAGGTAGTTTCATAGACTACTGTATGAGAGACTTCTTTTCCTAATCTGCCTAATACCCAGCATGCAACATGGTTTGCTAAATGAGGCAGGATGAGATAACTTGAAACATCAATTGCTTGACATTAAGTAATTGTGTTTCAAAAATCCTAACAACAGAATGCTACAGTTAAGCTGTTGGCATGGGTTTCCTAATTTCATAGTTTTCTAACCTTTACATTCTGTTGGTTTATTGAAATAGCATCAGTTTGGCCAAACTAGACACATCAAGTGCTACCTTGAAGAGTACTTCAACGGTATATTTTAATATTTTTTTTTTATAGACTTTCCAATGATACTGATGTGTCAGAAAAGGAGTAACAACTTGTGAATGAATTTCTGTAATGAAGAGGCAAATCTTATTAAAACCAAATACAATTCCGTCTTTTGCATATATCTGTTTGGATACCTGCATATTTAAGTTTGATAACTAGTGCGATTACAATATAATATTAAGCACAAATTATCAAAGAAAAGAAAAGTTCAGCCTGAAAACGCTTACCTGGGCATAGTATGCTCCTTCAAAGGCAAGTCCAGAAGCAAGATCAACCTGCCAAGGTATAGAAGATAACATCACAATATGAATGCACAGATCAGAAATATTACAAAAATCTATTCTTTCCAGTTTGTGTTACACCAATACATACAGACTTAATATCTGGATTGACCAGAGGGATTTCATTGCCACATAGAAGTAAATGACCGGTCAAATAATTTTGACATGTCAACAAAGTTAGAATAATAGCCATGTCATGAAATGGACTGACGGGGAATGCATATATATATACACGAAAAGTTGACACATTGTGTGAGGTACATATAGTACACAACTACAAGGAGCCAATATAACCATAAACCTTAAAGTCGCTTTCTGTATTCCAAAATACTATTAAGCAAACACCAACCGAGTACTTATCCCAAACTTTTTCCAAACAAATGAAAAACGATTTGTAAATAAACCTCTGATGAATTAGAAACTGACCAAAACGTTCATTTTCAAAATATTACTGACACACATTAGATTTGAAGAGTACCACTTTGAAACACTTGCACTAGTACCTGCTGGGACCTAGCCCCGCATTATAACACTGACATAACACAGTACAGCACGGTAGTAAAGGAACGCGGCAGACAATCAAGAAGAAAAATTTCTAGTGTTAATGAACCTTGACACATCTGGGCTCATATGTGAGTCGCTCTAGTCCCGAATTTCATATCATATTTTTCTGTAAAAATTTGTCCATCTAAAAGAGGCTAAACTATTGGCCAAACTTGCTACCACAGAAATATCTGGGGTATTTTGGTTAGTAAATATACCAACATAACATATGATAGGCCTGGGAGGCAGTTATTTTACAATGTTATAAAGCAATTAAGAACCCACATATGCATGGAGGAGAATGGCTTATTACTTACATTTCCATTGCAATTGCCAGTTTTTATACCTCCTTTTGGATTTTTTTTTAAGATTAGGAGCATTTCAGATTTCAAACTGTTGATTTCTCCTTAATGAAAACTCCACCCTTACTTTTGCCAGCAAGGGAATAAACCCACAACTCGGCTGCTTTATTGTTGCAAATGTCGCAGCAAAAGTATTTTGCATTTAAAGCAAGAGCTTTACATAACTGCAATGTCAGGAATATTAAGTAGTCTGTGGCAGGTTAAGGCCAAGAGTTATAGCTCCAAAACCCTTATTCCATAAGTATTGCAAAGGCATTCTCTGTTGATATATGTCAATGTCAATTGCAATTGTTGATTAAATGAATAAGACTTCTTAACAAGGAAAACTGCTTCAAATTAACATTTTGCCGTACACTTCTTTGTGCGGCCTTTTCTTCAATATCACATTTTTATTGGTATTTATATTATATTTATATTATGGTATTTCAAGCTACCTTAAGGCAACATTTTTAATTGTTTAATTAATTCTAGTTGGATACTATTAGACATTAAATATCTTATTTCAACTTGCTGCACAGTGATGTCACATCTTTGATACTGTATCATTATGCAGATTTGATATCCATTGAAGTCTCAGTATTTTAACTTTGACCTTTCCAGCTTACTGCACTGACAGCTCAGTGAAAATGACGTTTTATGCAATTTTCATATTAAGATTCATTATATTTATTGAGTTATCTGTCGTTAAAAATTTTGAGCTGAATAAACTTTGCCAGATTTTTTAACGAATCTGTAGATTCTAAACACTTCAATCAAAATTTGCAAGCCCCGCCCAACAGATCATGCGGCAATCGAATCTCTCTGTTTTGTTTACGACCATTAGGCCTAGGACAACTTTCACCTTTGTGGCTAGCCTGTCTTAGGTCCCTTCCCTTGAATATTATCTTTCTCTCAGTCTTACCGATGTAGCTTGCAAAATTGTGACATTTCCTTCTGTTGTAATGAATAAAGAGATGTTTTCAGATGTTTCCTCCGTGGAATTGTAAAACGTGGACGATACAAGTATAGGACTGTGTTAAAATCTTGATCGGGCCGCATGAGTAGACTATTTTGATTACGTTTGTGTAATCAACATGCTGACATGGCCGGTCGCAGTGATTTTATGGTGAATCGTTCTGGCCATAAGGGCAACAAAATTTCTGGTCAGAGTACATTTAGAACGAGAAACATTGAATCTACCTCGGAGGTTTGTTTTCCGAAATTCATCAGCAAACAGGTTTTGAGACTTTAAGTTCAACGATTTACTACAGAGCATGCAAGATTATTTTCTTTTGATTAAATTACATCTTTCGATATTAAGAACAGAGATTATGCAAAAGTATAGATCCAAGTACAGTAAATATTACTGTAATGGTGTCTTTAGCGAGAAACAGAATTTGATGTTTAGACCTCTGGCCTCTCAACTTACTCTATTTCATTGTACACTCCTAAATGAGGCACTAGAAAACTTGTATCAGAACTTACCTCTATGCCTTTGTCTATGGCAAGTTTGGCCATTTTCACTGCAACTGGTCCCTAAAATTAATAATAAAGAGCCATTCAAATTCAGTGTTACAATTTCAAAGAGAAGAGAAAAACTTAATCTCATTGTTTCCAGGAAGGTTGTTCTTCATCAATATTTTCTTCTCATCAAGAGCACTTCTAGACATTAATTAATTATTGGGATGGTGTCGTAGCAGGTATACTGGCTGTATATGCAAACTTGTAAATTAGTATTGTCTAATGTACATTAAACTTTTGCATACTGTGGTTTTCATGGCAAGATTTAGAGGTACTATTCTTTAACATATCAGTGACTTCAGTGGTCTAATACCACCAACATCATTCATGTAGCTCCATGGATGTCATTTTTGTGCTTTTTTATTTACTAAGTAAATATATCACGCATAAGCATTCCTTTTGATATGCACACTTTGCAGTTTCTTCGATAATAATTATAATAAATTGATGATAAAGTAAACCAAGGAATGCCCTTACTGGATATGAATTCACATCTCAAACACATATTGATGGCAAAATAACAAGAATTTCACACTTCTTTAAATGGTTGGAACCCTCAACTCCTCCCTCCCCCCCCCCACTTCATCATGAGCTCTTCAAAGCCTCCAAAGAACTACAGTGAGTTACAACACATGCATAGACCAACTCCAGGTGTAATTGTTCTCCTACCACCTCCCCTCTGTTCCCCTCCGTTTATGTTCACAGCTAGCATCACCACGCACCCCAATCGAGTACTCACATTTGGCAAGATCTCTCTAGCGAGATTTAGTGATCTTTGGAAGGCAGCATCTTGATTGTCGTTCTGTGGTACTGAGTAGTTAACCAGACCTATTCTCTCTGCTTCAAGACCATCAACAACTTTGGCTGTAAATATGAGTTCTTTAGCTTTAGCAGGACCGACTAATCTTGGCAGCTTTTGAGTACCGCCTGAAAAGAGAGAAGAGAGAATAGAAATTTACTTTAAATTATACATGATGATGACTGTTAGTTTGCTGGAATTCTAATATTTGCTTTTCACTCAGTTATGAATGCAGAAATAAATACTTAACTTTCTACATCAAAAACTGATTACACTGTTTGCCTAGCCTCCATCAGCTGGGCATGAGCAAAGAAGAATACTGAATATCAAATATTTCTCTCTGGTACTCAGAAAATTTAGCAGAGTAGCAGGGTTTGTTTTGAAAGTTAGTTATTTAAATCATTACATCAGGTTTTTCTTATATTTTTCACAAAGTATGAAAGAGGACTACATCAAAGTTACTCATCTGTAATACAGGTTAGCATATGACATTAACAAGTTTTTCTTAATCCTGCAAACGAGAAGGATTACAATGAGGGCAACCATATGTGGATACCAATATTTATGAAAAGCAACAAAGTAAATGCAGAATGAAAGAGGCGTCGAAGGAGAGGAAAAACCTCAAATAAGCTTGATGAGGATGAATAGGGTTATCACATGATCAATCTATTGATTTATCCAAATACTTGACATAGCCAATTTTCTAAATTGTCTAAATTGCATTGAAAGATGTGTGAATTGGTCAGATACAGGTGTGGTTGCCTGTGCTAACAATTCAGGTTTTAATCCTAATCCCTCACTTTGTTGACCTTTAGGTTTACCTATTCAGTGTAACCTATTACTGGGCAAATTTCTTAACGATGTTTTCTGGTTGTACCTGTGACAACCAGGTCTATTACCTTTTGGTTGCCCCAAGTTCAGCTGTCCCAAAACCATGAAGCGAAATAACAAATAATGATTACAATGTATGCTGCAGGAGTAATGTGTAGGTTTTGGTGAATGTTTGGTGAATGGAATACCAGTTTTGGACTAGTAAAACTCCTCTTAGGTTGGATCATAGGCCAACCACTAAATTTGTATTTATTTTAGTCTCTCCAAAGTTAATATGGAGGGTTATACCAATTCAGCATTTTACCTATCTGGGTGTATTTTAATAACAAAGTGATTTTAATCTAACGTTAAAAATTAGTCGTCTGTCAGATGATATGGCAAGCTGATTTTGGTTGTCCAAACAGAAATCTGGTCTTCTCGGACAAAAGGACATCTTTTGAAGTTTGTCCTGTCAGCTAAGTTGATTCTTAACATGTGTTTGATACTTAGTGGAGAGATATTTTTAATGCCCCTGTTTTATCCCTGGTAACCTCACCTGCTCCTGGTATGATAGCCAGCCGAGTCTCCACAACTCCCATTTTGGCAGTATTTGCTAGCAAAAGAAAAAGGGGAAAGTTTTTAATTTAAACCTTAATTATAGTTACTTCCACCCACGTAATTTGATGTCTCTAAAATAAGTACTGTAAGTGCCGTGTAATAATTTATCTGGTATATATTATAGCATACATGCTTTGCAAAATGGCTAAATTGCACAGCTTTGCACCAAGTACAGAGGTCTCATGATATCTGCCAACCATTGTTGTGACCCGGTTCTCAAATTACTGACCTAACCAGAAATTGTTAATAAATTTAATCAATTGTGAAACTGATATTTCACTAAGCTAATTTAACTCAAGCAGCATTGACTGTGTAATCAATGAGTACAACAAGCTTTGGATAGTATGTCCTCACCAAGACAAACAGGTTGTAATAAACTAGAAATTCTTTCGAACCCCAACACTTCAAGCCCAACTTTAGAACCTTAGATGTCATTGTACTGTAACTCTTTACAAAAGTTAAGAAATCATTAACATGTTAATAAAAGTTACATTCTCAGTTCCAAGATATTGCAATTATTAATAGCATGTTTCATTGTGTTACCGAGTATGTATGCCTTCAAAGGAAGGTACTTCTTTTGGAAGAATTTTGAAAATGTCTTCTTTCATAAATTTCATTCAATGCTTTACAAGCACTTATTAACTTGCAACCTACTGTATTCATAGTGGGCCTTTTATTTGGAGTGGAGTGTTTATAGCTCAGTGATTAACGCCGGTGCCTTCCAATTATAAGGTCCCCAGTTCGAGTCACTCCCAGATTAATGTATGTCGTCCAGTTACAGAGTTGTTGACAATTGACAATTCATAATCATGGACGTTAAATATGAATGAAAGAGACTGATTTCGGTCAGCTTGCGGCTTTGATAAGCCAATGAGGCTTCTTCGAGAGTTCCTGCTTGCAGGAGGATCTAAAATACATACATAAATACTTAGGCAACCTGCTCCAGTTACATGGCTAGCAGCAGGCTTTTGAAAATATGAATGTATGTTTATAAGGCCAACTCTTAGAAGGAAGCAAACTTAAGATATAAAGGAAACTTATCGATGATTGAATACCTGCAATCCTAAAGTCACAGGAGAGAGCCAATTCCAGACCACCACCTACTGCTGTACCATCTAATGCAGCAATCACAGGAAACGGTAAAGTATTAAGCTTTCCAATCATTCCACGTAACCTTGCCACAAACGGACCAACTTCATTAACTGGCATCTTAGCACGCTCTTTCAAATCAGCACCTTAAAAGAAAAGAGTTATGAAAAGATTCTAAAATCTTATTTTAAAGTTATGTAAAAACAGTATTAATAATGTCAATTTGTTGTATGGCCAGATACTGTAACTAATGTCATAACATGGAATTTATGTTTTCATATATGCAGGACAGCAATGTAGCATAATGAAGGGCCTTAAACGTTCTTACAAGTCTAAAAACCCAGACGTCACTCTTCATCTCTGGAAGTTTAAAGTTTAAAAATTGTGTCCAACACTGAATAATGTTCACCACTGTAAACAAAAGTGACTGGTGATATGTTGAGTATAACTTGAGCTTCTTTCAAGAGTTTTCACTTTTCCTTCTCTCTGGACCTTTTGCAGCATATTGATTAATGTTAACATTAGAGTGTACTTTCATCTAATTTTTGATGAGCCTTTACATATGATGCCATACAGGCTTTGGATAGATCTGCAAGGGTCATCAAATTTTTGTTACTATTTCCAATGTGATGATCTTTTCATTGGGAGAATAAAAAATCAATACAAAATGAACCTTGAGTTTTCAGTGTTCAGTCTTGAAGAGTTCTCGACAAGAATAATTTGTAGACCTTCCAGCCTATATAATCTAACCACAGGATGAGATCTGTATTCTAAAACCTCTAACTGAACTGCTATTGGCTGACCATCCTGACATATCAAATACTAATTTGAAAGCATATCCTTGATGAAATAAAGTCTGATATAAAGAGATTGGAATTCATTAAGCAAGCCAATCAATTAAAACTAAATTAAAGGCTAACCCTCTGTTCTAGTTACACATATGTGTACATGTAGAACAACTAGTGTTTTATAAATTTTGACCCTAGCCTTAAAGGGTGTGAAGACTTGCGCACAAAGAAAAGTCTCATGCCGTTAATCTGACCTAGTTTCGAATGAGGTGTACAGGTAACAGAAGTGTTAGACACCCAATCGATCCCAGAAAATACACACACAGCTTGCTACCGTCGGTAATAAGACACAAGTGTACAGTCAGTATATACAGCTATGGTCAATACTCACAACACAGTGTACATAGCAGCGATGGACATCTCAGGTCTAGATAAAAGATAACAAGGTAACATGTTTCATTGTCTGCATTTTGTAGCGTGTAGTGACAAGAAGAAAACTTCACTTGCAAGCAACAGAAAGTTAACTTTTTCATGGCGCAGCATGCGGTTTGGGGCGAGTCTTCAATGCATTTAACTATGACACCTACACACACACGCACACACGTGTGGCATGTACATATGGGTACAACAACTGAAAGAAACTGTCATACCGTACCAGCACAGAATATGCCAGGTGCTAAGCTTCTGATTATGACTGTTCTCACATTCTTGTCAAATTCCACAGCTCCAATAGCATCTTCAAGCTTGAAACATGAAAATCAATATAAAAATTAAATAATTATCTATCTCAATACCGGAAGTTTTTAGTCACAACCCAAACAGAGAGTGCTTTCATGGAGCAAGAAGATAAAAATTATGTAACAAATTTCAAACATTTTGAAACATAGACTAATTATGAAGTGCAGTTCTTGTATGGACACAAACTACTTGTACAGATGCTCCATTTGACATCCAAGGGGAGAATAACAAAGGATCTGCCCTTCATCTTCACTGTGATGTTCAAATAGAAATCTCAAAATACTAAAAAAAAATAACTCAAAGGGTCATATAACCAGCTTGATGACATACAGTATATCTCTTTCAGATTGGAAACACAAAACTTGCAGGCATTCCTTTTACAGCCTCAATTCTCCCTGTTTACAAGTTCTCTGAATGTTGACATTTTATCATTGTCATTTCATTGCCTGAGTTCATGAAGAGGCGTCGCGATACAATTTCGTCAACAATCGCAATTACCGGTTTTCTAATAACAGCTATAGTTCCTGAGCAGGAACTTCCTGCGTATATAATTCAACACTATGAAAATAAGCAATCCATAACAAGTTCACAATATTTTCATGCAAATCTATCCAATGTCACTGACTGTATGACATCAGTTTCCGAACAAAATACTTGTGTAAATAAATGGAGTTAAATCTAATATTGTTTATCAACGATTGTGACCTGCCTTGTTAGGGCATATATTCATGGCAGCCAATTACCACACTAGGACCAACATAAGCAAAGTCAATTTCCCTGACACTTATATTCATATTCTTTTGTCTCTGAATAAAACAAGGGATTTGAAAATCCAAACACAACATTGGTTCTACCATGCAGATGTTGTCTTGGTCTATCTTAATTCATAGCTTGCTCATCCTTTGTAGTTTAGACACAAAAGTATGTAGGAAAGAAGACCATCACTGTACTAATAATGTGACTGTACATGGCTACTGAATGGCAGGCTTGCTGGAGTCCACACTCAATACATTATGATAGCTTGCTGCCATATAACACTTACCCTCATGGATTTGTTCTCATACTGTACTTCAGGGTGTTCTGGAAATCTAGCACAGATACAGCACTAGACCAAGATTGGAAATATGCCCACTTATGTTTAGAGGCTTTAATTTGCACTCACAATCACAAAAACAGGGGAATTCTACCTGTACTTGTATACTTGTACTCAATACTGTTGTATTTGAACCAAAACAAAGCTAAATTGTACTGAAGTACACATTCCAAAGAATGGGATACAGTACTAGGTGGTGGTCAGTCTGAGTCTGCAGTGGGAATACTTTGTATGACGTTACATCGCTAAAATGCTAAACAAAATGGCCAAGTTTCTGCACAAATGCGGTTTCATGGCAATTGGTACTTAGGACCATATGTAGTAGATTCAGTGTTTTTATGAGTAAATAAAACTCACCAAAAAAGTTCAAAACTGCAATACAGATTTGTGAGGCAAATAAACTGTCTCCTGTTGTGTAGTAAAATGCATTATCCTATCTCTTGAAGACTGAAAATTTTATTGAATATGCAGAATATTGTACGGTTCATCAGTGAATTACGCAAAAATAGAATACTGTATTATAGACACTAGGAAAAAACACTTGCTGTAAACTTAAAAAGAATTTTTAAGAAGATTCAAGATATGAAATAAAGCACAATTTAATTACCTTTTGGACCAGATTTTTGCTGAACGAATTCATTGCTTCTGGTCTGTTTAACCCAATCACAGCTATACCTGTAGAAAAAAAAACAAGAGTCAAGTTAGCTTTTAAGTGTATAGCAAAAGCTTTGGTCGTTAGTTTTGTACTAGATGAAAAATAAGAATTGAATCATTTGCAATTTTGTTGGTGTCAATGAAAAGTTCTTCCAATGTCCAAGCAAAGGCTAAATTAACAGAGGGATCATTCCATACAAAATCAACAAATTATCAGAAAATTTGGCATGTCACCTCTTAGTATTTGACTAATTTTTGCAATATTTATACATATTACTGAGTTAGGAAAGTCTGCAAAGGTCAAGACTAAGGATTTTGTACTTATCGTCAGGAAGCAAGGTCAATATATTCAATAATGCTTCATACACAGCTCCAATATAAAATACAAAAATAATTTTCACTTCTTTTTGAGAGTAGCATCGCATACATAAGAAGAACTTGTGGTTGTTCACTGGAAATATTTACGCTGTGTGAAAATGGCACAAGTTCCTAAACCGACAGGACTTGCATCAACTACTACGTAGTTAGTGCTAATGCCACAGTCCATACAAATTATATACAAAGTGGCTATTCTTACGACTAGTCGTAAGAATAATTTCCGACTACGCATGCGCAGTTGCTATTTTTATGACCAGGAGTATAGTCAGTATTGCGAAGTTCGGCATACTGCGAAGTTCGGAGAGCCCTAAAAAATACACGATTTCACCATGAAAACCTACAGGAAGAGCCAAATTTCACCAAAAAGTAAGAAACTACAGTTATTTTCTCCAAAAGTGACCCATGTGCAAGAAATTACTTACATATTTGTCAATAAAATGACGAAGATCTATGAAGTCTGTTATAATTACTAAAAGAGCAACTGCGCCACCAATTTTATCACCAGCGCCACACTGTGGGTTGCGTGTCCGAACTTCGCAATACTCTAGCAAAGAAATACCAGTTCCACAATCACGAAGAATCTTCTTGGAAAACAACGTGAAAACAGTTTGCAGGAAAGAAAGTTTGGCCGTGTATCGTACTATAACAAAATTCTCCCACCATATGAAGTATATTTTCAGGTGATTTATACCAGAAGATGTAGTTTTGGGGTGTTTTAAGTCTTAAGTGTCCGAACTTCGAAGTCACCATGCTACTATTTTTACGACGAGGAGTAACAATAATTTCCGGTCAGGGTTAGGATTGAGGTTTAGTGTTATGTTTAGGGTTAAGGGTAACCCCTGCTACATGCGCAGTTGCTTTATTTACTTTACTGCGCTTGAATTCGCCTTTGTCATAAGAATAGTTTATAAATAATTGTTACGACTAGTCGTAAGAATAGCCACGGCCAATTATATATGACTGGTATACTTAGCAACACTTCATAACCCCTATAGGCTGGTGGTAACCTGAAAGTTAGGCCCCTATAACTTTTTTCCTTTACGGTTAAGGTGCAGCCAAAAACGGCCGAGCAAAACTGGCATTTTCCATTTCTGAGGCCATATATTGCTGCCTAGGTCTAGTGTAACTGTAAGGCCTTACTTGAGTTAGGCCTAAGTAACATTAGGCTAAAAAAGCCTATGGCGTATGGTACAACTTGACACTGCAGACTATCGTTAGGCCGAATATGTCATGTGTGCACCTTTATCATCGCCTTCAAGATACTGCATCTGAAGAACACTGTCATCTTGGCTGGAAAAGAAAAGTGATCCAGTAGAAGGAAACACTGTATGTCTGAAAATTCTCATACTATGAGAAAGTAAAGGGCTTCTTGAAACTAAAACGTTTGCCATTTTAACCTGAGTGATCATCTGCTCTATTTTCTCACTGTTCGATAAGTGATGTATGATACTTTACATTTGACTCCGTCTGAGCAGTGAGGTTCGTTGCAGACGACACTTTCGCGGAACTAATACACATAATTATGAAAAAGTTGTACACAGCTGAACACAGCTGATAGTTACCCAACTCTATATGTCAGAAGCTGTCTCTGGTACTCCTTGCTTTTGCTTTATTTATGTGTACCATACCTTATTATGCTCGAGGGAGAAGGGATCTATAAGTAGGAGATGGGGAAACGATAGTTTGAGGAAGGGGTGATGAATGGATGAGTCTAACCCCTGACAAGTCACTAAATGACCAAATGCAGCATGCAATTACCTCACAGCATACTCCATAGCCACAAGATACCTGCTGTACCAATCACTTTTAGGGTGAAGGCATGGTCTTGATGGTTTAGTGTCTACCCCAAACATTATGTTCACAGGTTAAAAAGCCCATCAGGAAGCATATTATCATGACCTTGACAAAAGTGCTGCGCATGTGTTGCTAAGTGGAAGCCTTCCATATTTGGTATTTCTTGTTTGTAAATTGGAAGATTGGGTTCTTTTTCTGTTCTTCCAATTGATTTTGAAACCTCATTCACCATGGCTGTACTGCAGTGTATTATTTGACATAAGCTAGTGGTTGTTCATCCATGATCATCAGAAAACTAGGTTTTCAAATGAGATTCTATTGGCATTCTATAGCCATTGGGATTGTTTTTCAACTAAACTATTTATAGGAACTAAAAAAAAGAGCGTTCTAGTGCCTCCTGGTACAGGTATAAGGTATTCAGCTAAATGATAAAATATGATATTTATGGACACAAAACCTTTCTGTGGTATTTTTTAAGGAAAGTCACCCAAGATAGAGCCAGGGCACAAAATCCAATTTTCAATGCCAACCCCTCCCTTTTTGTGGTATGGGAACTTGCATTCATTGTTATGAATTGAAATTGTTCAATCATATCTATAAGTATGGAAAGAAAAGAAGACAATGATATTAGTATTTATGGCTTTTATTTCAAAGCATTATGCAATGCAGCACTTTGCACAAATGTGTAGAGAATAAATGCCCAGCTGCCCAATCAGAAAACATCCACATCTAAATATAGGCCAGACATTTCTCTCAGATGCTTCACAATTATATATGATCCCACACACATCCTGACTGTCATTATCATAACACCAGTTGCTTGAGAAAATTAACCTATCAAATTTGAATACAAAGAAGTACTGGCAGGTGCTGATGCTGTTGAAGCATTACACACTTTCACAACTCAAAACTTAACACCTCTCACTAATAATTTAGTACATCCAATGGCAATTACTCCTCACAATGGTAAATTGTATCTCGTATTTTATTGAACTGAAAGTTGTGCAAAGCAGCTGGAAAGTAGTGAATGAGAAAGAGCTCCAAATATAACAGTATTAATATTCCTATACCTGTTCCTCCGCCTGACAGCATCAATGCATAAACAGCAGATATCAAAAATATCGCAAGTACTGCTAGGATATTTTTTCTCTTTTTCTGTAGCCTACACTAACAACAATACACAACATTTCCCTCACCTGGAAAGGATGTTTTCATAGATAGATTGTTAGGAACTTTTACGATGCTTTACAATAGTCATCCAGTTTGAATACTATGTTATTTTCCTGCTGTGATAAAAACCACCAAGTATTACTATTGACAATAGTTCAAGTAACTAACAGAGCACAATTGGAAGTAACTTTCAGCAATTTCTCTTTCACGTGTAGTCTCTCAACAGACTCATTCCACTGGGACCTTCCCCCCTAACAGTGTAAACCTTTGAATATCAAGCTAAGAGAATATAACCAGCACAAATAATCAGCACATGTGATCTTCAGACATGTAGGGACACATAAACCATGTACACCGAGGGCAGACGATATGAAATGAGGGCATACTATCCCACCCATCTACTTCACACTTTGCGATATGAAATGAGGGATAGCAAAGCCATGAATATCCACTCAATAATTCCTCATTAGATTAATTATGATTGTTCGAGAGCAGAGAGTCTGTTCCAGATTCCTCCAGAGACCGCAGAAGTGAATTGGGTTTTTTCCAGAATGAGGCAGCTTTTGTCAGTCAAAAACGATACCATAGAGAGCCCTTCTCTCAGCCTAAGAATCCTTCACTTGTGTTTACTCGGCACATCTTTCTTCTCCCTTCGTTTCATCGCAGCAGTACACTGGGGGCAGAACCATTTGCCTTTGGGAGGTTGAGTGATGCCAACACAGCCGTAATGAAACCATTCGATGGGACACTGCAAGAACAGATAAAAGATGATCATAAGACACAAACATATCAAGGAATCAATCAACAGATATGGAGCAAGGGACAGTGGCATTTCATTGCAAAACTATTACACTAATAACGTTCCCTTGGTTTACTTTGCTATACACTACCTTCAGCAAAGATATGAGTTTGAATCCCCATTGGAAAAAGCCTTGGCAATTTCTCTAAGTTATTCTTCAAAGTTAATGTAACAAACAGCATTGGATGTCTCTTTCTGTGTTCTTTTCAGTGACAACCAATATAAAATAAACACAAATTTTGAATTTTTAGCCTGAGCAACAATTGTCAGAATAGCAGCATTATGTAATGTCATGATGGAATTTCTATCTATTTACAAAATTTCCTAGAGAAAAGTGTACATCAAGACAAATATAGGCTATTCTTAATCTTGAAAGAGTAACTTACATTAGGGTTATCACATCCAACCATGTTTCCGTATGATACTTGATTACATAGACAGTATCTCGGCTCATTTGGGTCGTACGACCAATCGACTGGAGCACTTGTCTCGTCAGCCGGTGCTTCTGGTGTTGCCTCTTCAGTGGATGGTGTTGGTGTTGGTGGCGTGACAGCACCGGCAGTAGTGACATTATGTCTGGATGACACCGTCCTGGCAACAAAAAACAAATACAGTTTGTACCTGAATTGTTCAATTGTTGTTGTGTTATGACAACAAACCTAACAACAATAATTAGGTTTTCCAACTTTCTACTAAATAAATGTAGGTGAGCTCCATGACTGTTTGTACACAGGAAAAGATACTTCTAGTTCTACGTTAATACAACAACATTCTACTTTATCTAGACTAAGGTTGTAAAGTGTCATGTCTTTGCCGCATACACTTTTGCAAATATTGTAGTTTTTGTCTGATATTGTATTAACATGTCTCACCAATACAGTAGCTCTCTTACTATGGCTTTGCTGGTAAGTTGCTGCAGTACATTGGCACTGAGGCTACCACCACAGACAGGATTTAAACAAGGCTGTGTGGAGCTGAGGAGCTTTGTAAACATTCAAAGGGATTGATGGAAAAAGTGCAGCACTACTACGTCCATTTAACTCGTCCCTGTCATGTTCATATTCAAACAATGTTCGAACTACCATTTATATCCTATCATTTCCACACTATTATGTTCACACTACTATGGCTATAGTCACACTATGTCCATGTTTTTATGTCCACTTGGTTCATATTACTATGGCCAAACTGTTCCTGCGATACACAGATTCAATGGTTTTCTTGAAGATGCACACCATGAAAAGCAAAAGCACATAAATGGCAATACAGAAAGAAATTACTAAGAAACTCTTTTCTTATTATCAAACTGAATACACATATATACTACTGTACACACTGTAAAAGAAGACCAAAGCCATCATTTCATATGCCGGAGGTCTCCACTTGAGTAACAGGGATAATTAGAAACATCAAAACGAGGGTGAAAACAACAACATGGTGATAAAGCACGGTGATCGCTTCATGACTTACTTCCTTCTACTTTGGCTTCTGCTGGTGGACGACGCTGATGGCGTTGACCCTGGCTGACCCTGACTCTCTCTTGCAGTTGACGTGGAACCTCCTCCGAACGTGAATTCGTTATGGAGAGCTCCTAAACCAACCATGCCTGTTGCCTTGACAGCCTCGTAGCTAGCTTTCATACTAGCTGTCCTTCTGCCTTGTTGCATCTACATAGATGGAAGATTAGGTACCGTAAGAGTTGTTTTTAATTTTAGTACAGTCTTGTAGCAAGGACAAAGGCCTTATCATGTGACTTTTACAGCAGTTGCTCTGCTTCACCCCAAGAACAAGAATACAAATTTATCAGGAGTAAAGAATAGTGTGCTAAATTTGGTGTGCATTTGATTCTTTAATATGCATTTCGTTTTGGGTACTGACTGCCAAATTCACCTAGTCATACATGTAATAACCTAGTACTCAAAAATGTTTGCTTGGTAACTACAATTTTCATCATCATCTTGGCGACCCCCTAGTGATGGATGTTAGAGGGGGGGGGGGGTCGACAGGGAGAAGGAATTCCCTTACGGAAATGCTTACATGGCTAATGCAGTTAAGTCCCAAAATGATGTTATAGTTTGCAAAGTATGAAGAAACTCCCTATTGTTTCACAAATATCAGCAATTTCTTTTTGCATCCAAGTTTTTGGGAAATCTCCAAACCTTTTGGCAACTCTTAAAGGTTTACGACCTCCACTTTGAATGCCAAGTATTAAACATTACAGTATACTCACTTAATCACACTTGGGTTATGAACTATTTAATCCCTGTTTATTTAAACCCTATGCAGAAAATGCTGTCTTGCAAATTATATTGAATACTTTTGCATTTCACTTGCAAAGCTTGCACGTTAAAGCTGACTTTCATCATTCCTGGTGTTACTTTGGCAGAATAAAGTTAAAGAAAAGAAACCTTTTAACATCTTTGCTATCGTTTGTTTCCCACAAGTTTGAGGAAGCTTTGGCATTATTCTTCAAAACTGCTCTAAGCCTTATAACACTCACAGGCTTTGTTGGAATTAAGAAAAGCAAACAATGCTTACTAAATATGACAATTTATATATATATATATAAATATTTATTTATACTCACTAGGGATTATTAAAACGATTTCATGACTGTTTGCAATGAGGTTATTCCTACGAGTTCTGTAAAACTGCTTTTTTCCACTTTCTAAGTGCCACATCAATAGAGGTTCACTGTGTGAATCTTTAAATAGAAATTTGCTGATTTTTTGGGGGGGAGGGGGGGAAGGCAAGCATTAATTAACTGATTCTATTTAGAAAGTAGTAGGTTGAATGATATCAATAAAGTTTATATAAGCCTAAGCTGTTAATAGTACCAACTGACCCCCATACCTGTAATGTGTTTGTTACTGCTCTAGCTGCTGCCATGGCGATAGCATTATTACTACCAGCACCAACTCGTCCCAGGGTGTATGACATAGATATTCCTGTTGATTCATTAGAAGTTGATGATGAACTAGACGAAGCTGTGGAGCTCTTCATTCCAGAGATTTCCTGAGCTGCTTCTGTTGCCAGGTTGGATAGTAACCTCTCTGTGTGTATCCTTTTATCAGTTGCGCTATTTTCTGTCGGTTGTTTCCGTTCTGCAAAAATGAGAAAAGTCATCTCAACCATCTGGGGTTTTTTCCTTTATATAAACATGCATTTCAACTAGGTTTTTCCCTAATAAAGCTGCCCATGTGGAGACAATGCAGAAATCATACCAAAGTTACTCATTTTCCTGCATTAAACAATGGTAAAACTTGTTGACAAACATGTTTCTAATGTAATATGATGCTGTGTGTATGATGAATGTACCCCAAAGTCTATACATTAAGTTAAAGCATGTCCTTATTCAAAGTGCCAATAAAAGATGCTTTACACAAGTCCTGCAAGTTCGATATGGAGTTGAAAATGATGCTTTCATTAGGATCGAGCAAATGGGATGTGAGCAACAGCCTTTGAACTGATGTTAATATACAAACAGATGGATGGCATCAGCTCCATTTGGCTATGCCAATTGAGCTACAAACATGACGGTTCTATTTCAATTATGATGAACATGACATTATACATACACTAGGCAGTGATTTTGAATGGGATATCCATACCTAAATGGTCCATTCAACATGATTATAATGAGAAAATCTTGACTAGAATGAGGTAGGTCGTTATTTTATCAACTAAGCAGGCATCAATCATACTAATAACCCCTGGGAAACCAGTTTTTTGCTTTTGATGAAAATTTTGACCAAACCATCAGAGCTGTACCCAAAATAAAATGGTAATTGACAGAGGTAGTACACAGCCTCATGGTACTTCTTTCCACAAATGAAGGCTAATAAAGTGATCCATTCTCAACATTTCTTCAACCTAGACACTTTTTCTCATCTTTTTTAATCACATGCAGAATGAAACTTGGAGAATTATATTTTATTAATTTTATTTCTCCATTATTTAAAATTAAACTTTATTAGACAAAACTAATCAACTTTCCATGATTTCAATATGAACAGCATCAAGAAATTTGATCAAGCTCAACTCACAATGTTCCTTATAAATTGTCTCACTTTTTCAGAGTAAACCTTGTGCATGCACAGCACTGATCTATACTTACTTTCACCCTTTGTGCTTCCTGTTTTTGGCGGCCTGTCAAGTTCTAAGGATCCTGTTGGTTTAATGGAAAAAAAATCCAAGTTAATGTAAAACCTGTACCTTTTAACAGCCACCAACCATAACTCAATTTGAACTTGAAATGGTCCTTGTAAGCTTCCATACCTGGAAACTTACAGCGTGCAAATGGCTGCCACAAGGGCTAAGGTTTGCCACTAACTTGACAAGTCTCCTGCCTCACAGGTTCATGATAGATGAGAGTTACCACTGTGATATAATACAGGACAACATTTTAACATTGCCTAGCAGATGCAATAAACATGCGTCTAACTACTCTCAATGCAATTTAATCAATACCTCTAATTTGTTGACAAACCAACTCCAAGATTATCAAAACAATCATGCCTAAATCACGGTTAACACTCCCTTGCATCAATTTTGATCTTCATGTTTCATCCAGCTTGAGGTTGACCTCAGTATCCCAAATCATTACAATTTTTCACATGGCTACATGAAACAGACTTAACTGTCCTTGTATTGTACAGTAGTGCTAAAGAAGTACCAGAAGCCTATACGCAAAATATGAAACTATTTCATATTTCTGGGCATTGCTTTAGTTTACGTCGGAGGTTCCCCTGTAGTACTGTACGTTGTACAAGCCATGTTCCCAATCACAATGTTGTAGGCTGGTGCCTCCCAGCCTTGCATAATTGCTATACTTCAGTCATATAGTGTGGGATCTTACACTGTTTTATAGCATATTGAAGGACCCATACACAGAAAGGTGACTTACTTCTTTCTAATACTTCTGTTATTCCTGCATGATCTGCTTCCAGTTCCATTTTAAATCTACTCACTTCCTGGTCCAGTTTCCTGAGATATCTTTCTACCTATAAGAAAAAACATTATATTGTTACCTATCATCTAGCAATACATCTTATGCCACAATTATTATATATATATCTGTTGCCTTAGTCAAGCGCACCCTATCCACATCTATCCACATTGTAAAGCCCTATCCACCCTATCCACATTGTAAAGCGCACCCTATCCACATCGTCAAAACATAAAGATGTACGCAAAGCAGGAAACATTTTAATGAGATGTCCTGCTTGGAACAGATGATTACACAAACACTTCCAAACATTCTGCCACTTTCCTAACAGAACTTACAACAGCCAAAAACAAGAGAATAATATGAAACCATTTTGCAGAAATAGCTCCTCTCAAAATTTTCTTACACTTTATGAATTGGAGTACAATAATTCACTTCCATCAAAGTAAACCACTAAACCCATCTTTCGTTCCACCTGTACCACAGATAAAGATAATGAAACTAAGTGACTTATTTGTCACATACTGGCGGTACGGTACGGTGGGGACATACCCTCCATTCTTTAAACTTATCATGGTACTGGACGCCAGCAGTAACATCTTTCAGAAATCTGAGCATTCGCTTAAAATAAAATAAAATATTTCAAATTGATGATCAATAAGATCAATATTGATAAGTAATCCATAATCCTTTAAAACCTCAACTATTAAGGTAGTCAAGGAGGCAACTGCTTGCATTTTGGTCACCATTTGTCTTCTTTATGTGTTTTTGTCTGATTTTACGAGTTTGCTAGACTGGGTATATTATTAATCTCTCGAGACAAGTAAATTATTATTTTAAGAACTTTTGATCATTACTTGAGATACTTAATACTTAGTCAAGCTCATGCAGCAACATTATTCTTATGTGATTTTAGTATCCTATTTTATCCATAATCAATGCAAAATGCTGTTTTATTGTAAAAGCTAAATGCAAGACCAAAAAGAGCCCTAGCAACCCAAACAGTTACCACTAAGAAAGACAAATATAAGAGGTGACTAACAATATGATGACAAAACCAGAAGTAGCTTAATATGTCCTGGTCAGTAATTCTTACCAAATCATAAATCTGATTGGCTAGTTGCACTTTTTCATCCGCTTCTTCGAGGACTTTATAATATTCCTGGAAAGAGGAAAACAGTGAATAGAGTATGATGATGAGGTTTCAGTTTAGGATGAACTTTGCAGAAGTAAAGAGGATTCATATACACACTGTAAACCTTCATGTTATGGTATCAATATAAACCAGTGTTGGCTGACGTGTATTGACAAGGAAAACGTGGTATATGACATCTTGTGTCAATTGTTGCAAAAACCATTCAAAACAATACTGCTACTATATATTACCATGCAAAACTGTTGGATCAAATTTCTGAAACGATGCAAGTTTTGTGAAGCAATCTGCAGAAGTTTACAATCGCACGTCCGCATTCCTGAACTAGGCATAATCTCTTGACCCGTTTATTTTCACCCCCCTATCCTCCCATTTCACATAAATAGCGAAACTAGGGGATGACAAAAATAAAGTTTTAAAAGACCAATCTCATCGTTCCACTTTAAATTCTGAGTGCTTCTTGCATTGACCAGTTGGCTTTCTTCTTTTTTTTCCATCAACCCAATTGACTTATATCAAGTTTATTAGTGTATAAAAGTATCTTGCATTAGAACACACAATTACAAGCAGAGAAAACTTTATTCGGTATCATGTAACAAACTTGCTAGATACAAGCACAACCATGTTTAGTAGTTTAGGTACACCAGGAACCATAGCATTTCATAACATGGAAATTCAGAGACTTTCAAAAAACTGCTGTACAAAAGTTGAATCTTAAAGTTTGCCCTAAGTGTCAAATCCTATAGCTTGGAATGAGGGAAAGTATGAGAGGGAGATGAACTGGAGGTACTGTTCATACTTTTCTCAGTTGCTCATATTGCTGTTGCTTCACTTCAGGCTTGAATTTTTTCACGGCTGAACCTTCAAAAAACTTTTTCACCTTCTCATCTATGTTGTCAATGGAGTCTGCAAAGGACACATAAGAAGAGATGCAAATATGTACTTTTAATATGATGTACAGTAAAATACCAAAAGGGACGTTGTTGTGTGTGACGATGGCAGGACTAATCTGAAGACCAATATTAAACAAAGATAACTCTATGTCATCATAGAAAGACTAAACTAGGACATGTACACTGTAATGCAGTACTCCAATAATGGCTGTAAGCAAACCTCAAATCCTCCATCAACATCAGCTTTAGGGAGCAATGAGCAACAGACAATTGAGGAAGTATTTGAATGATTAATCCAATGCACACGTTAATGCTTGCCTTTATCAGAGCTGGTTACTTTGTCAAGTAGAAGTGCTTCAATCAAACTGAATGACACTGCGATATTACTGTGACAGTCTATAAACTATTCTTTAATACATACCAAGTCAACAAACAGAATGACGTATTTCATTACAGTTCTGTTCTATTTACCTACTGTAGTTTGGGGGCTATTGCTGGCAGTCTATTATTTCAATCTCTTGGGAGCTTTTGTGATGCATCATTTATAAATGAATCTGGATGAGGATGCTCACCCTAAGTATCTTTCACATCATTTTAATACAATATCACTCGACACAAAAGTGTAGGAGAGCTCAAAGTGGGAAGCAAGTTGTAGAGAATTAGTTTTCTATTTTCTCTAAGTTACTGTTTTAGAGACTTTTATCTAACATGCTAGTGACATGGTATGTTAGGAGTAAATCTTGATATCTCTTTTAAATAAGTAACCTCCTTTCTCACTTGAGATCTTAAAACATATTTCCTGACCCCAGTTCATCATCCTAATGGGTACTACAGTACTAACTTGTCATGCTCAAGAACATTTGATGGTCAGTGAAGTTACTGCATAGAACATCAAGCTACAGTATTCTACACATGTTCAACTGAACAAACTCCTAAACCTAATCACTGTTCTATAATCATACAGTACCCCTCCAATTCGGTGCATGGATACCTCCCGCGGTACACTATACACTGAAGCATTTATGAAGTTTGTGCATTTATGTTACTTACTTTGTACCTGTAGGTCCATCTCCCTCATCTCTGTGAACCTCTCCTTTAGGTCCATGGGGAGTTGCTCAATCACTGCAATGAAATACAGAACATTGAATTCATGAAGTTTATAATATAAAAGGGTGCTTTTCACAGAATAGGTACCACTTTTTTTGGCCAAGTCAAGATGTACATTGTCAAATTCAAGATGAACAGGGGTGCACTTTCAGGTACAATCACAACACTAGTCCTGCGTAATATGCCATTGACAGTTCTACAAAGCCATTTAGTTATGCTTTCACACACCAGTAGAATCATTGTGGTCGAGTGGTACGGACTGTGACACGAAGGTCCGGTGTTCAATTCCAAGTTACATATTCTAGGAGTTCAACATGAGCTCTACCAGTTGTCTGATGATTGCTCAACGGTTGAAACTCTGAGAAACAACTACTAGTGTTGCACTGGTCTCAACTAATTCTCATCTACTCTTTGCTCTGTCCACTGGAAATAAAGCACTATTCCCCAAGATAGATGCCACACAACCAAACATTACATACTGTTTGACTGCATACCAGTACCATGCCCTTAACTGTGAGGAAAACTGATGCGTTATGTGAAATGTTAACAGGGTGACTTGAGGCAGAATTTTAGTCCAAGGACGTACGTATGTCATTTGTCAAGCAATAAAGAGATATTTGAGTGCCAGCACTGTTCCTACAGTATAGCAATTCCAGTTTTTCGAGGTACTCACCATTGCTAAATTCTCTTTGAATGTGCACAAGTTCACATGTATAAGGCTAAATTGATGCTGAAGTCTGCTCAACAGTGCAGGCCTAAATACATGTTTATGTTAATCCATTGTTTCATCAATTCGGATACTCCACCAAAACATGTACTTTTAATCCCATATCAACAGCACAGTGCTCTTGGATGATATTCAAAACCATAATTTTGTCCTTGAGAAACTTGCAACAGTTGCATACTATACACACACATTTATTGAGGCCATAAAAACTCTGACAATTGAGCTTTATATTCGGTTTATCGTATTATATGTGAACATAGGAGGATACTGTAACTTGTCACTCTCTAGGGAGCTGTCTAAGCCAATTGATGTGACCAGAGGTCCCCGATTTCCGGGGACAGTCCCCAGATTTCATGTACTGTCGCCGGATTGAAAGTGTCCACGGAGATGTCCCTGGACATTACAGTATGTACTGTCCATGGAACACCCCATAATTTGTAAGAAAGGCCCTGAATAATTTCAATTTTACCTGCTTCTCCTTGTTCTGTTCATTGATTGTTTACAATTTCATACATGACTCACAGATCAATGCATATCAGATCATTGAATAATTTCATTGGCTGTTTTTCACATGGAAAATATCTAAGTCATTTTGGTATTGGATTTTTATACCTTGGGCAAAAAACGTGTTGTTCTACACTTGACCATTTGAACATCAACCTTGCAACAAAGAACCACCAAAACACTCAGAGGCCCTCAAAATTCCACCTTCCCTTTCAAAATTGATATAGTTTTGGCTCATAACACTTGATGGCAAATGGAATGGGGAAGGGAAGAGGGGGAGGGGGACAACATCACATCATGTCCCTGGATGTATTGGAAAAAATATCTATAGTCACTTTAGTTTTGGGGTTCCTGTCCCCTTATTGAGAAAATAGATTTTGGAGAGTACCTAAATCAAAATGGTACCAGATTTTAATTTGAATCAATTAATTTAATTGTACGAGCATTTCGGAACTGTTATTACTGAAACTTTGTCTATCATATTTTTTAAAGATAAACTTCCCAAACTGACAACCTGGGCTGGTGGCAGTATTTGTTAAACTAATTAACACATATTTTAAGTTTTTTCCAAAAGTTAACTCATATAATCAGGGTTGACATATTTTGCATTTTGTTTTTTACATGATAAATATAGTATTATAATTACTAAGAAGAACTACCAAAGCAGGTAATGTAACTGTTGAGAAGAGAATCATGTTCATTCCTTACTTTATCACAAATCTAACTTTGATATATTTTTATCACAAAATCTACACTTGCAATCTAAATTGCAATCTTACTTTTGGTTTTCCTCGGTAGGATTGGTAAAATCATAAACCAAATGCAAAAATTGTAGATGTTCAAATGACTCCTATCATTTCAACATCTCATCCGAATGTCTCACATGTCCCCGTGAGGCATCCGTAGCAACTGCACGACTGCAAAAATTCTAAATTCAAAATGGCGATTTTCCATGCTTCAAAACTCCTAAATACAAGCCCACAAAAGCTACCAAGAACATCGAAAAACATTTAAGAACGTTCAGTTATAAAATACGACGATATTTGTATTCCTACGTTAAAGTTAGGGGGCAAACATGAGAGACCCATCTTACAATGATCATCTTGAACTTGCTGTATGGAATGACATTACGATATGGTATATAACATCGAACTGCAATAGGCCCCTGTGAATGTAGTGGTATCGTAACGAATAGAAGTGGGAAGGCAAAGTCGTACATAGCAACGTTAGTAAAACTGACAAGTCACAGACAAAATTGTGACAGTAAGCACTTTCTCGAAACGGTACAGAATATACAGGGAAAGAAATATTTAAGAAAACTACACTAATGCTTACTCTCGATGTAATCTTCTAAGTACAACATTGTGAAGTCTGGATTAACAGCAGAATATCTTGATGCGTTACTTTCAACGAAGCGGGCTTGTGCATTGACTGTAATACACTGACGGTATGGACTGGTACGACAGCTTTGATTGGACATGAACGCTTGCCGCCTGAAAAGACAACCAATCATAGCAAAGATGAATAGAAGCTTACTATGAACTTTTAGCAGTCGTTTCTACAAATGACTCCATGTGCCAAACGTACGGTTCAGTAAAGAGGCCATTACATGCGTTTTCGTCTTGTTAACCAGTTTCTGACACTATTTTAAACAAAACAACTGCATCAAGAAAAAGAAATCGCAAAATATGTTCTTAGTTTCGCAAACAGAGGGCTCTGAAGTATTCACGCTATCATTAGGATATTGTACTACATTCCTACACAAGCGGGAGCTTAGGAGATCGGGATCAAGCGGTTCGGACGAAACAGCTATTGTCCCCGGCCCACGCCCAGAAATATTTCATCAACCCTTTTCTCTGTTTGTAAAGAGATTGATCATTCAAATCACTTTTAATTTAATTTCGGTGAAATTATGCCATTGCGGTCACATTAGGTGGGGAGAGAGATGGCGGGGTGAGGCGGTCCCATGTCGCTTCCAAAATGAAAGAAACATATATCAGCATGGGTAGTTATTGTTAACACCCATTAACGTAAATAAAGCCGCGCCAAACGGTTCCCTGTTTCCACCACCTGTCTGCGTTCACCTGTCACCCCCCCCCCCAACTCTCAGATTTTGTTTTGTGAAGGGGACTTAGATGCTAAGTGATAGGAGCTTACATTTGTATCGTCTGCTTTTTAGTGTAAGACAATAATAAAAAACATTAATGTTTTTTCTGTCTTGTTTTGTTTCCTTTTTTTCGTGGAGGGGTAAGGGGGGGGGGGAATAAATGTTGGCTGCCTTCCGTCATTTGGGAACATTTTCGTGTGGATGGGGCAAAGTTGATGGTGTAATTACCATTTTCTCGTTTTCATTATTTTAACATACTTTTTGTATAAGCTGTAAAATTTAACGATTTTTTTGTAATGTAAACCATTTGGAAGAAAGTCTGGTTTGATGTTTTTCCTTTTGGGCGGGGTTAGAGAGGAACGTTTCCCCATTCCGCCATCCGTGTTCCGGCCCTGGGGTAGAGACAAAGCAATGAGGGGGGGGGGGCGGGGGGGGGGGGCTGTAAAGCTCCTCCAGACCCCAAGAGTTAGAAGGCAAATGGTGTATTCTGAGGCACATTTAGAATGTCTCCATGACAGATGGTCAGGCCTTTACTAATCCAGACATTTTGAGTCAGGGGACACACATATTGGAAGGAGAACAGTGGTCTCCACGGTAGGAGGGGTGGTCGGAGGCACGGAGGATTCTACGGCCCTGAGAAATTTGTGTGACTCCATTTCTGACATATGCAGCTATTTTGTGCTTCAATACGAGACATATACTTGATGCCTCAGCTTTTCGGATATCCAAATACTCTGTCCCTGAACCACAATATGGGTGTCCGTGGCCACCTCTTGCACTCCCAGGCAATAACAGTGTACCTAAATGGAGATATTGATTCTACACCTCTGAGCAGCTGAGTATAGTCAGTCGTAATTGTGAAACAATTGCCGTTCTTGTTGCTCCCTCTTGTTGCTCCCAGGGGCGAACATGTAGGCAAACTATATATCAGAGCCGTATATATGGCTCTGCAAACTATCTAAGCGTAGCGCCACCATGACGTAGCGGGAAGCGTATAAATTTTGGCCGAAAATGCCTCCCAGATCGCTGGAAATGTCACTTCCTAGGCCTTGTAAGTTCAATCTAAGCATTTTCTATTTTGAAATTATACTAGCGATACCATAAAAGCATACAAAAAAGCTACGCCCCCTTCGCCCCCCCCCCCCCTCATGGCTACGCGCCTGATTTCAACAGAAACCTTGCTCGGCCATTCGGGTCTCGAAAACTCTATTCGGTATCGAAATCGATTCATCTCAATCCCCCTCCACCCCCCCCCCCCTCCGCCTCAAAAGAAATTGATTGATGTACGCCCTTCATCGAAGATACGTTTCATCTATGGGGTATGAAGATTGAGCTTACGAATCCGAGGTATTGGCCTCTACCAATCTTAGCCTTTAACAAAGAGGTATATATGTGTCTATTTGGCAGACGTTTCTTTCCTCCAATAATATGGACGCCGGTTTTCCGCAAATTGCCAGTGCAAAGACAGCATGAGTTCAAGAGTAGTCATGTGCATCGGCAGAATACCGGTGCAAAAACTACAAACCCTGTTTTCTTTTCGTTTTGTGTTTTTAGGCTGACCTTTTAACCTCTGACCTGAATATCATGTGACACTTTAGACGCTGTCCCACTATATGATATTCCCACTTAGGCATACCCTCCAAGTTTGAAGTCCATTGGAATTGTAGGGGGGGTGCTCCACCCCACTACTCAAATGGGCAATTCACAACGTATAGTGCCCTCCTTTTTCGCACAATCTTTGCTCGGCGATATTTCAACTCCGTATACGATGTCCTGCATGACATTTGACCCGCAACGTCAATTATATAATAAGTGCAATAGGCCTACAATATATTTTCAGTGTGTTTATCATTGTTTCGGCAAGTTTGCCCGCTAATGATGACAAACGAGCTTATTGGCCACGTTGACTGACGTGTGACCTTATAACGTCATTAGCAACTACGGTAGTATCTACACTTAACAGAAGAAAAAATACTGGATGACAGAAGCTGAGATCTCTAGTTTCTGCCTTTGACAACGAGTACCATTTTCTTCAGAGCACACCGGCCGGTATCGTAGGAGAAAGTTTTTCATGCGCCACGCCCCCCCCCCCGCCCCTCCATGCTCTCAGAAGAATCACTACTATGAAATACTGGTCGTTATGACAGACACTGTATCTACCTTCTTTTGATATTTTATTTCTAGTACACTGTCCTAAATCCTTGGAAGATTCCTTTACAATGCGGTGAGAATCACATTTCGACCGTCCCCATGGCGACACCATAATCGCCCTCAATCACTGAGTCAAGAAACATACTCGATATATATACTCAGCCCCTACACCAGACATAGGTTAGTATGATGTATTGTGCATAAATTATATAGTTCAATTTTGATACAAAGAGTCAATAACAGCGACTTCAGCCTTGACCTCTCCCCCTTACCACCAATAACACCACCGTGACCTCCATGATCGCGGCTGCGCCAAGTTCCTCCGTAACATTCGACCCGTTCACTGGGTCAATTTCTGGTTTCATTGGTAGGAATTGTTGTTAAATAACAGGCTACCGTTACAAACACGCATATAACGGCTAAGTTATTATCCAAATATAGGAAAGTATACAGTTGTCTAAAGACTTTATGAGATTTGGAATTGCATTCCTCTTGTTTTTGACGTAAGTAGATAGAACTGGGTATCTTTTTAAGGAGCTTACCAGATAACGGTATCTGACACAAAGGAGCAAGTTGTCAGAACCTATTAAAACATAATAGTCTTTCCTCTTTAAAAAATGTTTGTGTGCGATTTGCCTACAAATATAACACCCCATAGTTTACTTTATTACGTCATGTTTTGTGATCTGTGGTGAAGGACATTAGTTCGCTGCATTAATCAAGCTGACAGTTGATTAGATGATGTGTTTATGGTTAATGATTATTATTCCATTTAGAGGTAGGTCTAAGTGAACTGTTAATAGGCTAACGGGTTAGTATGTTTGATGATGATCAAAGAACCGTTAGATACACAAAGACATAGCTTAACTGGAGAGGAAATGCTCAACTTCTCGTTTTTTGTTCTATCGTGGGAGAGAATCAGCAGTGAAGCCTAGCTACGTGTATGCTGCGTATATAGTTTGGTTGTTCAGTGTGCAACCACTAATATCATAGCACTGGAAATCAGAAATAAAATGCTCTTTTTTGTAGGGGGGAATTATATGCCATTAGAATTATACACCGGCCTGTTACGAACTCCATTTTATTGTTATTAAACAACAAAAGTTTAAAAAACGACCAAAATGGAAACCTCGACAGATGCGGACGTCACAATACCGTTTTCTTGTAATATTAGTGAAAACTTACAGCCAGATAAGTATATCACGTTCATTTACGTAGTCTACCTAATGACTATCATCGGTATATTGACATTGGTAGGGAATACCGTAATTATCATCATCTACGTGCTATACCGCGATGTCAGGAAATCGCCCTCTAATATTTACATCCTAAACTTAGCAGTAGCGGACATCTGCGTCGGTATTTTCGTTATGCTTTATTACCCTTTCTTCTACTTTTTCGGTCTTCAAACTTTCACGGTGGTGAAATTGTTAATCATCGCGATTCTGCACCACTGGTTCGTCAACATGTCGGTTTTCATCGTTATCTTTATGTGCATCGACAGATACGAAATGGTTTCAAATATTTTGCGATATCGGACGATACAGACTCGCCGACGGGTCTCTCGCATCGTCGTCATTGGTTGGGTAGCCTGCCTAGTCTATTCAATAGCTATCAACTTATTGAGGTACTTGACCGAAGATAAAATAACGACTAATGACAGGGAATCGTGCACACCGAGTATCTGGGACAGTTACGGTAAATACACCGGATGGGTCACGGTCGTATCGTTCTTTGTGGCCTTCTGTATCCCATTCTCGTTAATGGTATTCTTCAATGCAGCCGTTTTCAAGAAGCTTCGCTTACATTCAAATTGGCAAGACGCCATTGACCCCAGTGAGGATATCAATACAAATGTACGGCAACGGCAGAAGGTTTCTCTTCAAACTCAGTCTCAGTCGATAAGTCAGTCTCGTGAATATTTTGAAGCTAACCAGCCTGACCGAGACAGAATAAAAACAGCTGGCAACGGGACAGTTTCCTTGGAGACCAAGAATCTATATAAAGAGAAAAAAGAACCCAATGAGTTGGGAGTTGATAACCCGAATTTACACGTAGACGAAGAATTGTCTTCTAAGGAAATTCAGAACGGAATCAAGGTAACAACGAAGGTGCAGTTTGAAGACACAACGCCAATTGGGACTGTGCATCTTACCAAGCCTGCTTCAATTTCTGATTTCAAGTTCAACGTGGAGACGGACGCTGACCTACCCGATGTTGATGGAAAGCTCAATAACAGTCGTGTTTTAAATAGTGGACGTGTTAGTAGAAATGGAACCGGTACGGAAATATCCTTTGGAAGAAGTATAAGCACGATTTCGTATCCGAGAAGAACCAGTGTCGTGTTTGAAAGACGAAAACGAGAGGCGAAAAAGCTACGGAAAGCAGCCTTTAGTTTAATACTGTTTGTAATGGTTTACTTTATCTGTTGGTTGCCATTTTACTTGGTTTCTATAGCAACATCGTTTTCAGACTTTTCCTTGAATTTAGTCCAAGCTGAACAGCTGACTTACATGATACTACTCTCTAATTCATGCATCAACCCATTAATTTATCCTTTGATGAACGCAAGGTTCCGTAAAGGAGTTCTACGACTCTTGACCTGCCAGTGTAATTCTCGGAAAATTAGGCGCTCGCAGAATTCGAGAGTTAGTGAAATAAGTCGCCTGAACAATTTATAGCAAACTGAGTTAATTGATTCACTCATGTGCCAAAAACGGCAACTTAATTCTGTCTTGCCCTTCTAATACATGCAGCAACAATATGCCACAAAATAATACACGAACTTTGGATTACTGACTGATGCCCAACCATAAAATGCATTTTCACTTATTTTTGTGTATAACAAGTTTTCCTGATATATTTCATTTTAGGTTTGCTATATAGACTGCGTGCAAGTTCTCATTAACGAGCTTATATTATGTACCTCATGTCGTTTCACAGCAGGTATAAATTTATAGGCCTACTTATGTAGGCTTCCATTCAGTCACATAGGCCTACATAGATTTTGTGTAGCGCCGAAGGCCCTGTAACGTATCTCTGGTCACATATATGTCTCGAAAACATGGCAAGCCATATGGGACAAAACCGTTTAATATATCTTCGCTTTAATACGAATATATACGTAATAATTATGATACATATGAGGATTATTTCGAATAAATACACGTATTAATTCGAATATTTTAATTCGAATATATACACGTATTAAACATGCTGTTGTTTAGATCAAGTAAACCTGCTCTGGGTGTACGTCACTAGAGACTAACTTTGCAATCTCTCATTTATTGCACTGGCGAGGCTACAGTATGATAATTATTGAAACCCGTTTGTGAAAGCTATATGCCAGTTATTTGTCTGATTTAATACGCGTATATATTCTAATTAATACGCATATATATTCACATTTTATGCGGTGTTTGTCCCACATGGCTTGCCATACGAAATTGAGTTCCGTTTACATTCATTTCACGAACGTAAACAAACGCTCGTAATCAAACGCACGCACAAACATAGCATACCTACGCATAAAAGCACCAACGCACATACAAAGTAAAGTGTGAGTTGAAGGACATCCTTACGGAAGAGACTTGTTCTGGAATATATAAGTTTTTATTTTACAAAATTAGAGAGAAAATGCAGTCGTAATTTAAATATACACGGAGGGAAACAGGTTTTCTTTTTTACGTATATATAGGCTGTATATATTTTCTAAAAACTTTTGTTAGGCTCAATTGGCTATAAACATACGAAGGGGGACCATTTTAATATGAAATAGCCAGAGTTTCGAAGAAATGTGATCTAGTTCCTTTAAACAAGTTAAATTGTAGCAATACCATTTGATTAACTTAACTTTGAAACCTGCAGTTATAGGGCTGGTAATTGTTGCATCACATAATTATAATTGACTTTTGACGATAAATTATATAAATTAATCATCATAAAAATACATTATTGAAGATAAAAGAGAAAGAGGGGAAAGGAAGAGATTTAGAGAGGGCTCATTTAACTGCTTTCATGTCAAATTGCATATTCCTCTAAGTCAATAGTCAATGTTGATGTAAGAAAGCCAAATTTGGTACCAGACCTACTTTCCTTGAATATAATTTTCTCCCTCTTTTTCCTGCAATCAGGATTTTGCTTATCACAGTCAAACCCTCTCTCTTAATACACATGTAACGATAGCCTATGGCAGTATGAATGTATTATATTGTGTAATTCTGTGTAACTAATTTGGTGCAGGCACGGTCATGTTACACTATATATGCTCTATCCAAATATATTAAACAGCAAATGGGATCAAAGGAATATTCTCTCCTTCTCTAACAGTATGTGGTTTTTTTTGAACGGTTTATACCGTCCTGTACTTTCGAGGAGAGACTATACAAGGTACGGTACGTTGTTGAAATTGTGTGCGTATTTAAGTGGAGACTGGAATATTTTGCCCCAGCGGCTGCCAATCTGCTTCCCCTCATCCGTTCCCGCCTCTAATTTTGCGGCTGCAAGATTATTCTGGCGTACGTTGTATATACAGCTGTAAACGCTCAATATAAAACGAACGCCGAGTTTTCTAAATTGGTGTAGCGCCACTACTTCGGAGGTTATGCGAAGAGGCAACCTGTTAGAATTTACACATACAACTGTTTACGTTTTATACGTACGTATTATTCCATTACGAATGTATAATATCGCTGGTAGTGTCTATGAGGGATTTCACAACAACAAGCCTAATTGGTTTCATTGTGAATTCTTTTCTAAATGATATCATCCCAGATGGCTTTCGACGAAGAGCCAGTTAGAATGGGCCGTGAGAATGGTTAAACGATGGTTTCTATAGTATTGATATGTTATAGCCCAAGAAAACAAAATCAGTGCCAGACTTTTCTACAGTCATTCCGGGTTTTACAAGGTTGTTCACATTTAAAATGTGCCTAATCTCTGGAATGCACCTTTAATGCATTGGCGGTGACATCGGCTCTTCAGTAAAGGTATATAATGTTAATGTCAGTTAAATTACTTTATAAATGAAAATAAAGCAAACAAACATATTCATTTAACTTCATATAAACAGCAGAGCAACCTTGAATGAAATTTAACACCATTTGTCCTTGACAAAGTTGTAACATGTTATATGGACATGTCATTTGAGGTCATATTATTATTGCTTTTCATTGATTTTTGTCGTTGATCTGAGGACCTGACCTATTGGTATGTATGCATTAGACTCCATAGTACAGTCACTTTAACTGAGATGCTTCGTCCGTTTAAAGGATCATTTCTCAAAAATTTAAAATCTTACAAACATATAAGAAAAGCTGACAGTATAGTGTTTTTACACGGTCTACAACATAATTGGTGCCTAAATTCATCGTTCAAACACTCAACTCTCTTACAAGTGTGAGTAAGGGTAACAATTACTGGAATATTAATTTGTCGATCACTATATAGCCTATTTTCAAACGGATAAAAAACAACAACAAACAAACAAGCAAACAACTACACACACACATGCACGTACACCCAAACGGTTGGTGCAGACTGCTACGTGATACCACACAGACCATATAGCAACATTCAACACACCATAAAAATCAGATTTAGGAAACAACAAATATTTGAGGTTTCAAAAATATTCTAAACAGGCATAATATTTGTCAGGGGCATAATTGAGCTTAACCTAAATGCATAGTTGCCATCAGGAGTTACGGTTATGCATGAGAGAACAAATACATATAGGCTAATATAGAAACAATAATACGCATGGAACAAGGAGTTGACGTCATCATCAAATTAAGGCAGCTATTGTTACTGATTCATGCAATTGGAATTTCACGATTTGGTATTATTCGGTACTAAAATCTTTGTGAGGCTAACGTGAATATTAAGGATTCATTGCAAATAACGGAGAAGACATTGAAGATATTTGACATGATATATGTTGCATCATAATAAGTATATACCGACATGGAAATTATGAAAACTAACTCCTTAAACTGTCTTAAGACAGGTTAAGGAGTTGTTTCACTGCATAACTCTATTATTGTTACCTGTACGTAAATTTACGTACAGGTAACAATAATAGAGTTATGCAGTGAAACAACGCAGAGGAAAACGGCTGCCAGTATACTATATAGACGCACATATCGACAAATGACAACCCCGGCAAATTCCACAGAGTATAGGAGATGGTGAGGGTGCGAGGTGGGGTGGGGATAAAGAACTGGGAAAGGGATAAAGAACTGGAATGGGGAGGAGCCTGAGAATTTCTACTGTTCTTTTTTCCCGCTAGTACCCCTAAACCCCACCCCACCACACCCGCTGGTTTATGCCAATATTCACCGTCAAATACTGCAAACATATATGGGGCGGATAGGTGTGCACTCCAGCAAAAGAGATGTAAATGTTTCCATACTTTTTATCACGCAGCGTCCCTTTCTAAGAAAAACGAACAGATCTAGATAAGAGATGGATAAACAAATCCGTAAATGACCTACAGCGGTTGACCCTTGCCCTGGCTTAACTTTCGGAGAACTGGAGAAGTAGCTTGAAGATCTTCCCAAACCCTTCCCCCTCCTCACCACCTGCCCCTCCTCCCCGTCCCACTTGCTCTTGTTTAACTTATTTTTCTACCTGAAGGGGGATGCCCCCCTCCCGCGGACGACCGAGGTAGTAGCAATACCACTGGACGTATATACACCATCTATCCAGGGAGTTGTTATAACAACTCCCTGATCTATCATGGTCAGCATTCTATCTATTCAACTCTGTCGGAAGAATTTACCGTGGACGTTACTTAGCCTTTTAATGGAGAGTGGTTCTGGTAACACACGTGAGACATTACCAAGGCATTGTGCGACAATGACACACATTTCGAGGAGCTGCAGTGCGTGTGTATCCCCGATCAATGGGTTTACAAGGTTTACCTTCTTTTTCGCCTCTAATGACTCGAGCAAGTGGAGTGTTTTATGCCACTATTATTGTCTGTAAAGCGTCATTTCCGGTGTCTGAGGGTCATATGGCAAACATTTTTCGTCTTTGCGTTATTTTAGTGCTCCACTCAGATAGTGTCAAAGTTGTCCCTAGAAATTGCTGTGAAAAAGCAACCCCCACCCCCTTCCCACACACACCTACTTTGTGTAATAGCCTACTTACATATTAGTCTGTGCATGCAGTTCTCAGTTTAATGTTGATATTGCAAAGTGGGTAGTAGTTTATGCAGGATAACAGATCCCACCTTATTAGGTGAAAGTGAAGAAAGTTTGGTGCATGTCTATATTAGTTACAGTCATCAAAGGATGAGATGTTTGCACGAGTAGTGGCCTGAGTGTGTCGTTTTGCATACACAGCTTTGTCCGAACATGGTTAGTGAATATCAACAGGCCTTAAAATCATAGATGAGTCAATTTAGGCAAATGGCCTATAAATTTAGGAACTGTCCAAAACATACCTAGCTATGCTGAGTAGGATATGGCCTACCTCAAACCTCAGATTACTGCCTGGGCCTATACTGCTTATGCCCTTTTACCAAAGTTACAGTGTTGAGAATATGTTGCAATGGAGGATGTGTTTGAATATTTGTACACTTCTAGGCTAGATATGGTAACAGACTGAAATATTCTAGGTTTAATTTAATACCTAGGCTAACCTAAGTTAGACCAAGGGCAAGGCTACGTACATAGACCTAAGTTAAGCAAAGCCAAGGGCGGCGGAACCGGGGGGGGCACAGGGGGCACGTGCCCCCCACTTTCCCTCAGGTTAAAAATGTGCCCTTTTTCTACATAAAAATTGAGGTGTCTCAAGTGTTGCAAGAGGCCAGCCTGAACCAGAATGAACACTCGGGAAGGGCCATTTCCTGCCATCTGAGGGGTTTGTAAAACCAAAAATTTTCTAGTACGCTCCGCGCCAACCGATGGTGGCGCTCCGCTCAGATAATCGTGCATACAACTTTGCAAATACTGGCTACGCCCCTGACTTTTAGTAAATTCCTGTGGGTCAAACTCAAAGCTATTTCGAATGGAAATTTTTTTTAAGATATTAACAAGAAATAAACTCTAATTCGGAAGATTCCTACATTAGCAACTAGCATGATTTCACCTCATTTTGTCTCAAAAGCAAACTTGTTCCTTGTTTCCCAATTTGCACATTGGATATTGCAGTGCTAGTATGCATATTTTCCTTGAGTGATGTGTATACGCAAATAAGATAATGAAATAAGAGTTATAAAGGGTACTAAATATTAGGCTACATCATTCCAATCGAATTTCTGCAAAGTGCCCTTTGATGTCGGTGCCCCCCCCCCCAGATTAAAAGTGCTTCCGCCGCCCTTGAGCAAAGCCTATATGTTTCTAGTAGGCTATTGAATTGTTAATGATAAGCCCATGACATCATAAATAGTCATTCCATGTAGTTCTGACATGTGGATCTATCGTTGGGATACAGTTTTAAGTAAATTTTAGGTGGTAATAATTGTTGTCATTTGGCTTTAGTCATATCGAATTCGAAAGCACAGCTGTAATCGGTTTAGGAACCTAGGCTAACTATATCCAGGATCCTTTGGATAACAATACAGCAGCTGAGCAGACGACACTAGTAAAGTTATTAGATTCCTATGTAAAAAGACGTAGTGTTTGTATTACGCTCCGTTACTTTCTTGTCGTGCAAGCAACGCGCCACCAGTTGGATGAGTGGCTTTAGTATATGTCGCATGACGTCATTCTCTCTAATTCAATTTCTATGATAGCAACGTAACTCTTTCGCCATGATTGCGCTACAGCACTGACACTACCATAGATCTATTTTGATAGGTGTAACATACTGTGACACCGTCACCTTCCCTCGGGGACAGTTGGAAGTCTGACCCCGTGACCTCGAAGAAAGATCAATATGAGTGAATATCAATATGAGTGATAGGCTATGTACACCGTAACAATTGTACGGAATCCATGATGTTATTGTTACCTGTACTTGGTACAGGATACGTGTAACTATGGCTGCGTGACTGATCCTGTATATGCCAACATCATATACCACGCAGACAGAGAGAGAGATTGAATTATCTGACGCCATGGATTCGGTAGTTTCAAACCTAACGACTGGAACAGTTTCTCCAGTTGTTATATTTCTTTCGTTCTTTCTCCTCGGCGCTGTTCTGTACTTTCGTCGTCCAAGTAACGTGCCACCTGGACCATTTATTCCATTCGGGTTACTGTTTCGCAGACAGAATGTCTACATAAATCTCACCAAGTTTTCTCATGAGTATGGTCCAATTTATAGTTTTCGATTAACTGGCCGGATGCTCACCGTTGTGATAAACAGTGCCAGTTTAGTGAGAGAGGCCTTAGTGGATCAAGCAGACATATTCTCTGAGAGATCTGTAAGCGCTGCAGTATTGCTTATAAATGGAGGCGCTAAAGGTAACACCCACCCACTACAAGTTAGTCCGTAGTTAACTGTAGTTTCAATGTAACCTAGAGGATTATGCCGGGCGGCATTTGAGTTTCTTGTCCATGTCTATAGCCCAGTATATTATCATGTAGGTACAAATGTTGCTTGATTGGACTACATATATGTAGTGTGTAGATCTCACTTACTAGGGTAAGCATAAACAAAGAAGTCTATTGAAATTGATGGTGGTGGTCATGGTCATTTGAGGTCAGTATTCGTCATTTTGAGGTAAACACACGTGAAAATTTGAACTTTCATCGTAAGTGCAACGCGGAGGTATTATAGTCAGTCTTGCAGGATCACGTTCAATACGTGGTATTTATATTCATCTTAGTGAGTATAACAACGGTATTGCTTTGAATATACTAGGCCAAGGGTCATTCAAGGTCAATGGAGGTTCAAACCTGAAATCTCTGTTCACCGCACACTGAACAATTCATAAGCGAACACAACAACCGTTTCCTTTTTCTCTTAACGACCGGCGCACAGTTAAAGAGATACTCCGGTGATAGACAATGTAACACTTATATGCAGGCCTGTACGGAAGAGTGAATAATATGCCCTGATTGATATAATTGATAATCCTATCTCAACAGTGGCGTAGGAAGGTACTTTTGAGTGGGGGGGGGGGGGGGCCAGCCCCCCGGTTCCTACGCCCTTGTATCTCAATATATTGTCCCTATAACTCATAATAAGATTGACGGTTGTAACGTATTTTGACTGGCTGTAGCTTCGATTCTTCCCAGGAGTAGATCACAGTAAGTGGTTTGTGATGTCATAACCCTATTGTTATCTTTTTGTTGATTTATCATTTAAATCTTATACATTTGGAATGTTTGCTTAGCTGTGAACGTTTTTAGTATTCAGAATTTCATTAAAATCCTTTTTTTTTGGGGGGGGGGGGGGCTTAGAACTGTCTTCCATTTGTGAATAAGGGAGTTAAATATTAAAAAATAAATAAGATTTCCAGTAATTAGAAAGTGACACCAGATATAGTCTCCGTACAAAATGCCACAAAGATGGAAATGTCCACCATTTTTTTCCATTATTCAATCAACTTCAGCCACTGGAATATCCCTTTAATCCGGCCGCACACCGATCGACTGAACGCGCGATCGACCCAACTCGACTGTCGCCGTTAAACCAGGTTTACAAATCATGGATAGCCGACTGAGCAGTGTGATTTTATGTCGCATACAAAATCATAGCCCCCGTGATCTAGTGATTGGTTAAATCACGTTGTTACTGGGTCGTTGAACCTCGTGAATCCTCCCCCACCCCCCCCCCCGCATACCGCCGAAGCGGAGTGAATTTTCCCAATGAATCCCGTGCGATGCAATACTGTCATGGCGATTTGTTATGTCTTACACGACACGGCCTCTTATAATTATATGCTTATTTTATTGCAATCGGTTATTTAAATTATTTATATGAAGACCCTCTATCTGCTTGCAAATATTTTCTTTCTGTTTGAGTATATACTTGACAGACATCTTATCTTCGTGCTTTTATACGAACAGCTTTTACAATGTCAAGTTTATATACCTATATGCCATGTAATAAGTCCACCTTCGCCCCCCCCCCCCAAAAAAAAAAAAAAAGGAAAGATATTTTTTTATGACTTGTACGTTGCAAATCAATCCAGGTTTATGGTTTGTGAGAAGTAGTCATTGCCCTGTATATACTATGAAATATCATGTTGGGACATTCAACCCTACATTATGAAACCGCATACAGATCTAGCGAGTTTCCTGCTTGTTATTCAAGAGAGGATTCGTACGACAAATTCTCGAAAGAAAATATTGGCTAGATTCTTTGGAAAAGCACGTCATAATAAAACATATATAATAAACGTTTGATAATGTTAATTACGTGACACTAAGGCTAGTTTGTAAACACGGACCCGTAAAATGAACATATTTCCAATCCATTAAAATAACTATCACAGGGTAATCAATTAAAATGTTATAACAAATTAAGAGAGTACCAGACAAACGAATACTATAGAGAGGCGGAGATAGAGAGAAATGGAGATACAGAGAAACAAATACACACAAACTAAAAAGTTAAGCAAAGGGAACAGACAAAGTATGCACAATAACTTCTGATTTGACGAGAGCTACCAGATTTGAAGTATCTATACTTAAAGGAGCATTCCAATAATATAATGGATCGTTATTTTCTAAAGCCAAACATGGCTAAAGACGCATTGGGTGAACTGCATGCACCGATTTGCATGTAGCAATTTGAACTTCGATGATATACAGGTCTAATCGGACCAAAAAATGTTTATACTCTTAATTACTTTCCTATTAGGGAGTTTTTTATTTGGCAATGGCGAAGAATGGAAAGAACTCCGTAGATTTGGTTCACACGCGTTGCGTAGTTTCGGCGTCGGAAAGAGAAGTTTGGGTCGGAAGATACACGAAGAAGCTCGACATCTTGTGAATGCGATCCTAAGTCTCAAGGGTAACCCGTTTGATCCCGTACATGTCATCAGCAATGCGGTTTCAAACATTATATGCAGTATCAGCTTTGGAGATCGGTAAGTTTCATCCTTAACTAACGACAGTGTTTTTTTTTTCAATTTGGAGATCGCAGTAGCAGCGCAATGAGATAATTGGTTAACACATCTTCTTGATGATCATATTCAACATGTGACTGAACACGTGCTATCTTCACCGTGGTTGTGTTTAGAAGCTCCTGGGCCCGGGATTTCTCCCTTTTTCAATCTCTTGGCGTTGGCGTCTAAGTGTACCTTTCCACGATCTTTGGCCAGAAAAATCTAAGCGTTCACAAATTTCACTACCAGTTTTGTTTTCCTATCTATTTGCTGCTCACCAGTTACGAGTATGATGACCCAAATTTCCAAAAGCTCCTCTACAACTTGCGATGTCTCACGTCGCAGACCCCCGGCATTCTTCCTCAGTTGTTCCCATATGTCATTTACTTACCACCGTATCGCAGAAGTTTGAAAAGAAACATATTTCTGAGGTCGTTTATAGCAGATGTAGTGGAGGAACACCGAGCATCGCTCGATCCCAACGACGTAAGAGACATCATTGATATGTTCCTGCTTGAAGCTGATAAGGGGAAGGTTGGTGACAACGGTGTCATTTTCGATAAGAGCAGGGTGTGGAGAACAATTTTTGACCTCTTTGGTGCCGGCACAGACACCACCTCGAATTCTCTCTTGTGGGCTATTGCCATCTTTTGTCACTACCCAGATGTCCAGAAGAAGGTAAGAGCGTATACGTCTATTGAATCATCATTGTGCATCTTATTATATACACGGCAAACCCTTATGCCCGTCTCGACGGTCTTCTTGGAAACCATATTACAGTATGTAATAATCAAACCAATCATGTTGATATAATTTGTTGCCATAAATCTGGCCCATTTGTAGCATAATAAAGATTGACTGAAAAATCCAACAATAAACATTGTTTATGCTTACACGTGACAGAATGTTTTGGACTTTTCGTTCGCTCGTCCTCTGGGAACAGATCAACATTACAACGTCATTTTTCTGAGAAAATGATTTAGACTACACAATGGTAGCACAAAAGACCGTTTAGACCGTCGAAATTGAATGCTTCAAGCGGTTTTACTTCCGTACGCCCTCCTTTTTCTGCTTGTTAAACCAAACTGGTTTTCCAAGGAGGTCTGACCAATATAAACGTTTATATTGGTCAGACCTCCTTGGAAAACAAGTTTGGTTTAACAAGCAGAAAAAGGAGGGAATTGATTGCCTCCCGTACACTATGCACGGCAGCCCTTGGTATATGGGTTCATATGAAATCCTAGTACTAATGCAGCCAGGGAGGATTAGGGTATATTATGCGTTCCAACTTTATACACCACAAAAATGATCCCTATCCCAAGACAGATGTTTGCGCTGGGATTCGTTCACCATCGCATATTGATGAAAACATCTTACGGTTTCCCTTAGCTTGTTGCCTCTCATGTTTCCACCTGTTCAGTAGCCCGCTCCATTCATATCATGAACACATGAAGCATATATCGCCCTCATTGAAGAGCCCAACCCTGCTCCCTACCCGGGCGTCATTAGTGTTTGTAATGTTATGTACAAGAAAGCTTTACGATGATTTGCAACTTTGCATCATTCTCATAAATGTAGAGATTTGGTCGATATTAAAAGTGTGCATCTTGAATTCTAGTATGGCTAAAAATCATTACTAACACTCAAATGTATTATTTTTCTTGTACTTTATGATATAACATGGCTTCACTTTATACCCTAATGTTATCCTTTAATGGATGAAGTTTTGTTTGATTATTTTACGTACAGATGTATGAAGAGATTACCAGAGTTGTTGGATCCGAAAAGTTTCCGGTCTACGAAGATCGCTTCGATTTGCCTTACACAGAGGCAGTCATTTTGGAAGTTCAAAGGTTCCGTCCAGTAGCCCCTCTGGTACCCCATGGCGCCAAGCAATCTACAACGTTGGGTGGATATCATATTCCCAAGGGATCTAGAATACTCGTTAATCTTTGGGCTACCCACCATGATCCTCAGGAGTGGAAGGACCCTGAACGTTTTCATCCGGAGAGATTCCTAGACGATAACGGGAATGTTATACATCCTGAGGCACATACACCCTTCAGTATGGGTGGGTCAAAGTTTATATATATTATGACAATTTACGATTAAATGACATATGCAAGATGCAGTAAACACATCATATAGTCCGGTACACGAAAAAAATCTGGTTAGATTAAACATGAAATTGTTTAATACTTTAATGAATGTATATATAGGCTCAGATACTTATTTAAAAACAGATCGCAAACTAGTTAAAGGATAAACTTTATTTAAAGAAAGAAAGTAGTTGAGATCTCCATTTCATAACAATGATCGAAAGTTTAGATCTAGCAATGATCTATTTGAAGAAGCGTTAACATGCATGTTAAATTGATGCCCAATGATAGTGCACAATAGTTTGTTTTTCCGTTGTAAGCACTTGAATTAAGATTTAATATTGGGCAGATTCAACTCTACTAATGGCCGAGTGTGACTAGCTTAATATTACCCGAATACGATGCTTATATATTATATATATATATATATATATATATATATATATATATATATATATATATATATATATATATATATATATATATATATATATGTATATACATTAATACGTTAAAGCCAGGTAGTGTCATGACCATTATGCTATCCTATAGTTACCCTAAATATGTTATTAAAGCGAAAACGTTTTGAACACTGTGTCATCACTTCATGTCACGTCTATACTAAACTTCGCACGATGTTCAATGTGAGGTTTATAGACCGGGTGCCAAAAAGTTTTATCTCGCCGAAAAGAGACAATGCATGGGTTTGATAGGCTGGTTATGTTAGTATATATGGTAAAGATTCAACCGGATGTATTGCTGCCGGGTCCCACCATGTACGAGTGGCATAAGGGCCCAATAAAAGGGGGTCAAAAATGCATTTATTTGGATGGCGTTTTAGAATGTCGACAATATTCATACCATGTCATATTTGGAACGTTTTAGGACTTTCAGAATGAGGTATATGTTTCTAATTAATTCATTACTTAATTTTTATTTGTGACGTTTCAGGGCGCAGAATCTGCCTTGGAGAATCCCTGGCCAAAATGGAATTGTTTCTCTTTTTGACCTGCCTTGTGCAACGATTTCGGTTTTTCGTTCCCGATGGTCACGAGTTGCCATCATTAAATGGAATCCACGGAGTGACCCTCAGTCCCGTTTCGTATAAGATATGTGCTGAACCTATAGGACTTGAATAATAATCCCTTTGGTTATAAAAAAATATATCCTGATGCTCCATGATGTAGACAAGGTTGCCAGACATTGTAGCATAAGTCTTTTTCGCTCCCCATTCCTGCTCAAGACACCGCCTAACAACGTCACCGTCGAAATAACCCAGCAGTCTGACTTCTTTCGAAGGACTAATCTCAATTCGGGGAGCATCACCGCAGTGCAACTATGGCCAACGTAGTTACATCAACAGCTCTACGCCATGACATATCGAAGAAATCACATTCCATAATTCACAAAATCAGGCTTCGGGTTTCTCATTTTACACATGTAATACTGAACCATTTTGTCTGCCATGGCGCAGCTGACATATATGTTGTAAAATATACTAGGTTCGTTGAGTTCAATTATTAAAAGTCGAAGTTATTATTGCAAGATTAACAACAGAGCATGCGACATTGGTGGGCGTTACCATAACAATATTTTCCGACGTAGTCGTCAAACGACGGGTTTGCATAAAATTGAACGGTTTTGTGTAGTTTTGCGTTACAAAAAAGTTGATCTGAGGTGACAAGATTTTCTCGTTGGATACTAAAACGATCATTAAGAGCAGAAAGTGTACTCTATAGGTAGAATGCTAATTAAAGGATGGCTTTAGGCTGAATTTTAGTTTTGAAAATAGTCTTAGAACCAATTAGTACTGTTTATGTAGCCATTCCGGTTATCAAGAAATTCAGCTTTAAATTATGCTTAATCTCTATAGAATACTCCATTGAGGTTTTAATGTGATAATGTTTTTTCTATCGTGTTTTGTTTTGCATCTGAGGAACTTACCTGATGTTAGACTAAGTAGATCAGCCTCTTTAATTAATGACCCTCAGATGTTTGAAACATGATTTCTCACTGAACTTAAAAGTGGCATGGAAATGCAAGTTGAACTGATGGTAGTGTTATAGCGTCTGCAACATTAAGTTTGTGCCTAACGTTATCGTTAACAGGAAATCAGCATTGCCCCCAAATCCTAGAAAGTCAGAAACTGGTCACCAATGTTCAAATTCCAACCGAAATAGTCTTAGAACAAATTAGTACTGTTTATGTAGCCATTCCGGTTATCAAGAAATTCAGCTTTAAATTATGCTTAATCTCTATAGAATACTCCATTGAGGTTTTAATGTGATAATGTTTTTTCTATCGTGTTTTGTTTTGCATCTGAGGAACTTACCTGATGTTAGACTAAGTAGATCAGCCTCTTTAATTAATGACCCTCAGATGTTTGAAACATGATTTCTCACAGAACTTAAAAGTGGCATGGAAATGCAAGTTGAACTGATGGTAGTGTTATAGCGTCTGCAACATTAAGTTTGTGCCTAACGTTATCGTTAACAGGAAATCAGCATTGCCCCCAATATCCTAGAAAGTCAGAAACTGGTCACCAATGTTCAAATTCCAACCGAGGCATTAAAACTGCCACTATAACAGTTGTTACCTTCACTGGTACATTCATTGTCCTGTATTACATTCCTCACTGTCCACGAATAAATTGGATTAGCAGACCCTCCAGCAAAGTAGGTTTGAAAACTTTTTTTAGAGTGTTTGGGACCAAGGCTGATGATCTATAAGCAGGGGCGGACTGGGTCTTAAAACCGGCCGGCCATTTTTACCTAGACCGGCCCATTATTCATTGATATATACTTACTATAGTGATCGCCGTCTTGGGGGAGGGGTCTAAGGGGAGCGGGTGTCCCCCTCCCCCATTGGATTTTTCTGAAGTTAAGGAATGCCTAGATGCAAAATGGTGCTATATTTCTCAATTTTGTAGGTTACAATAATCCTTTAAAAAGACCCAAAAATAATTTCCAGAAGCAACACTTGATTAAACTGAGGAAAGTTAAAAACCTGAACAAAAATAGGCAAAAATATGTTTTAGACTGGATTTTAATTAGTTTTTCAAGCATTTTGTGACAACATGCTTGAAAAAAACCTAAATAAAATCCACTCACACATATATGTTCAATAACACGAGCACATGTCATGTCTACGAGAGTAGGAGCCTACGCAGTTCGTTGCTTCTGGCAGCCACACCATCAATCATATTTTTAGTGTCAAGTTTGGCCAAGATCCTATTTTTCCACAGACATCAATATGAACGCCTCAAGATGTTCTTGCATCATTGAACTTCTCAAACGGTTTTTGAGTCTCCTCAAGGCAGAGAAAGAATGTTCACATGCCACTTGTGACACAGGTAGCGTTACCAGCAACTTGTAGGCAAGCCCAATGCTCTTGTAAGCATCGGTGAAAAGGTTCAACTTGAGGAGCACCTTGTAGCAGCAGAGGTCGAGGACAGTCTTTACATGACTGATTCCCACAGTTAAAATATATATTTCTACACAGCCCGTCTGTATTCTATTAACTACTGTAAAAATGGGCTGCTAATTTTACCAGGCTCCCCAGCCCACCGGTCCACCGGGCATTGTCCAAATGCCCGTGTGGCCAGTCCGCCACTGTCTATAAGAATACATAAACACGTAACCGCTTCTATTCTGGTATTGCCTACATATATGTATTATAAGGACAGAAAACTTGCTTGAGTTGACATTAGAAACATTTTATCCGTGGAAAATTATGCAAATTTCGTTAGTTAAACTGATATAGATACACATCATTCGGGGAAACGAAATACAATTGTCCAAGCAATGAACACGTTGTTGGCGTTCTCTCTTCTGTCCTACAGCCTTTGCAGTAACGGTCAATGAAAGGTAGGCCACTATTTCCAGTAGGTGAGAGTGGGAGGGGAAATGGGGGGGGGGTTAGGGGTGTAAGGCACAACAATATATATATATTGAAGAATACGAGTATAGCCATCTGCATATCGTTTCATGTTTGTTACCTGCAATCGTTATCATCCGATATCTCAACAATCTGCAAGAAGATGGCAATTCATGGAGTTGCAGATCTCATCTCTTCTATGACGGAATGGATCTTCATCGACCTTAGCCTTTTTTTTATGTCAAATGCGCTGGGGCGATCCTTCCTGTTCATCACGCTATGAGTGATTCGTTCCTGTGATTCATGTGCACCGGCCTCTGTGAATCGTATGAAGAAAGGGGAGGAAAATATAACAGCTGTAGCGTTTTCCTTTTTTTCTTTTTTAATGTTGGGAGACTCATTCGCGACACTAAGCAGACTCTACAAGGACCTTTGAAATCGACCCCAAACATCTACAATTTTGAAACTTGTCCCATTATTCTCTACATACCTTGTGGTTTAATGACTTTTTCCAACATAATGACTTGTAAGCAGAAAATGGCTAAACCAGTTTTTTGGGTATTTGACCTCTCACCAACGACGTCACCAATCACCCAGGCAAGAGTTTAAAGTGCACGGTCAGACACCTATACCCAGTGGCGTCGCCATACATTTCAATCTTAGGGCGGGGGTGGGGGGCAGCACTTAATTAGGGGGGGGGGCACAATGTTTAATTGTGAATGCCGTCACGGGGGAGGGGTCTAAGGGGAGGGGGTGAGAATTTTTCATTTTTAATTAAGGGTCCTTAGATGCAATCTGGTGCTATATTTTGCAACTTGAAGTAACTTTATGTTCAACAATTTTCGGGCTTAGTCTGTCCGATATTTATGTTTTTAGTTGCCTGGCGACGCCACTGCAGACTGCTACGCGATAAACCACACAGACCATATAGCACGTTACACACCATATCAGATTTAGGAAACAACAAATATTTGAGGTTTCAAAAATATTTTAAACAGGCATAATATTTAACAGGGGCATAAAATTGAGCTAAACCTGTGCATAGTTTGCCATCTGAAGTTACGGTAGTGCATAAAAGCAGATATATATATATATATATATATATATATATATATATATATATATATATATATATATATATATGTATATATATATATAAAATATATATATATATATATATATATATATATATATATATATATATATATATATATATATATATATATATATATATATATATATATATATATATATATATATAGAAATAGTGTCAGTGAGTACACTCAACACGGGCAGTATCGTTAATGTCACTTCTAAGCAAGATTATATCTATGTTGGTTTCCAATGCACTTTAATAAATCCTCTCATGAATGAATGATTAATAATTTAATACTTTGTATTTTGGTTCACACAGCCCACTGATTCAACTCCTGATTTTGTATCAAGTGAAAGTAATAATGAATTACCAGAAGTTATGTTGTCTGCTACTCCATCTGTAAGTGCGGCTGATATTGCAATTTAGTGTTTTTTTGTTTTTCTTTTGCCAATTTAATGGCTTCAAATCAAACATCCCACCGCGCATCTCCTCTAGTGACTATTGCTGTTTGTTCGGCCAGTATATGTTCAAGATATACGTCGGGCATATAGTCTGTTCGATATTTAAGTTTTTAATTGAGGCAGATAAAGTTTTTGTTTGAGTATATTTTTTTAACAATACAAATCGCATCTCGGGGCACCTGGGGGAGGCGACACCACTGCCTATACCTTCCAAGGTTGAACCTGATCGGACTTACGGTCCAGGAAGAGTTCTCGCAACACTTTTTCGCCCAATTTTACCCTTTAACCCAGTTAACCTTGACCCTTTAGTCTGTCTTATTTCAAAATTTGCCTCATCATTCTCTACATATCGTATGGTTTAATGCCTTTTCCAACATGTTGACATGCATAAAATGGCTATAAACCAATTTTTAGATATCTTGACCCTTGAACTCTGAAATTTGACATACGACGTTGACAATCACCTAGGCTGGAGTTTACATGGTCAGGCACCCTATACCCACCAAGTTGAACATGCTTGGACTTACGGAGTAGTTGGCGATAATAGGCAATTTTAACCTTTGACCCCGACCCTAACCACTTAAATCAGTCCTACTTTAAAGTTTGTCTCATCACTCTCTAACATATCGTGTGGATTCGTGTGAAATTTTTAGGTTTAATGACCATTGACCTCTAACCTATAACGTCATCAATCACGCAGGGACGAGTTCATATGGCCAGGCACCTTCCCACCAAGTTTGAAATTGATCGGAAGATTTATGAGGAGTTTGTGACAAACTTGTTTTGCTCACTCACTCACCCACACATACTCACACACACGCTCACGCATATACTCACACCAGGGAGTTGTTATGGAACTCCCTGCTCACACACACCCAGTTCCTCACATTGCTGATGTGGGTTGGAGTACAACATCTAATCTCCATATACATTACATGTAGGATAATGATATAACAACTATATTGCCCCCAACACCTCGTCATGTTTTTGTAGATCAAACTTTCCAGAGCGTTTTTTTCCGCCTTCAGTGTTGGCATGTTTCTACCGTGTTTATCCATGGCAACAATTCTTTTCCAAGTTGACCCTTGACCACCAAGGAAGTTGGAACTGGATTCCCCAAGGTCGGTGTGAAGGAATAGCATACGTATGACATGCGTGATTGTGATGGTAGGTTGACAAGAACGTCAGCAATGAAAGGCTATAACATATTCCACAATATAAGGCCAGGTTTACAACACACACCTCTTGAGCACGCACTAGCACACACACACACAATACTAATCCAGCTACAACAGTACGGTGCAAAGAAGTGGGTTCAAACTGAAACAGATCTTACCCTATTTACTCAGTGCATCGATTTGTGGATGCCTGTATTCTATTGATAGAATTACATGGTCTATGCTGTGTTGCTTTTGGTCTGTTCACTTGCTCACATTGAGGTGATGTGATATTTGGCTGTTTCCGAGTATGACCGTGTGCCATATAATTTATGAGTGATAGGATCTCCTGAAATAGGTCTACACTGAAGAGACCTACGCATTGTAAATATAAGTTCTTGAGTGGCTTGAATTTAGAAGCATTTCGTTATGGAGTTAAATGTCTTGACAGTGACATTACTGTGTTTTATAGTCCTAATTTACTTCATATGGATACGTGGACGACCCAGAAATCTCCCCCCTGGTCCACTCAATCCACTGGCGGTGCTTAGATTCCAAAAGAATGTCTACATTGTTGCGAGTAGATTTGCCAAAAAGTATGGTGCTGTCTACAGCATGCGAGGATTTGGCGGCTCCTTGTTTGTTATGTTAAACAGCATTGAAACCATTAAAGAGGCGATGCTGGATAAAGCTGATACTTTCTCTGACAGAACTGCTAGTCCTGTGTTTGATTTTATTAACGAGGGCAGCAAAGGTAAGTTCGACGTCACTAATTCGAATTGTCTTTTGGCGTGCACAGGATTACAAAGGTGGGAGGGAGTGAGGGAGGGGGATGCTGAGGCAAGTTTTAAATTCCTCCTGACTGATGTAGGAAAGCGGGACCAGAGGTTAATCAATGATTTTATAAAGTGAGGCCCTGAGGTCTTTGAGGCCGATATATGACTATATATACAGACTACATATGTTCGAGCAGTACTCAGCATGCCCTTTAAAAAAAAAAATGAAATATATCCTATGACTGCTCTCATTCTATGCGGACGATGGAGAAATATGTATGTATGTATGTATGTATGTATATATATATATATATATATATATATGATATATATGTTAAAGGTGATGCCCCTATACATTTCTATGGGAACAGGTAGAGTAGTGCTCGAACATATAATGGGGACCATTTAGGCGGGGGGTGGTTAGGCCTTACGGTACTGAAAGCAGTATAAATGTTTTCACTTATATTTGGTCCCATGTAGGTAGTATCCTATTCGGACACGGGGAAAACTGGAAGGAGATGCGTAAATTTGGGGCAAACGCCCTCCGGAACTTTGGCGTCGGAAAGAGAAGTGTGGCTAACAAGATTAGCGAGGAAACACATTTTCTTGTTGCTGCAATCAAAGAGACAAAAGGAAATAAATTCGATCCTGTCCTGCTCGTGAACAACGCTGTATCCAACATCATATGTAACATCAGTTTTGGTGAAAGGTGAAACTTAAATTGTTACTGTACGTTTGTTTGGTACGCAGTGGACCACATGAACGTGTCCCCTACTATTTTGTTGCATGCAATACGAGAGTGCCGCAGTACACTTCCCCCCCCCCCCTCCCCTCCTACCGAGACCTCTGGTCAGAAATACTGAAATAGAGTCAAGGGCACCAACAATTTAATGGAGAGTACGAGAATCGCGATTACTGACAAAGCTACTTGCTCACTGCGGCCAGACACCCACCCCAGGAACTAATAGGTCTATAGGTTTTCTCTTATATTCATTTACATTTCAAGAAATCTCAAAATTGCAATGTCACTAAAATTGAGAAACAAAAATTATTACAACGTTATGCTCAACATTAAAAAAAAAGGTAATCGCAGTCATCACTAACCGGCTTCATGGGACCAACTCGTGTTGCATTCTTTTCTCCACTTCAATATCCCACTCCCTGTGACTCTCCGCTCCTAAAGTAGTCATAGGCCGATTATCCTTCTAATAAAATGTCAGCAACAGAGTCTGCTGGGGGAAGGGGCGGGGGGGGGGGGGTTGGCACAAATCTCGAGCGGGAGTATGATATGAGACTTAGTGGATCCATGTCGTTATGTAAATTCCACTGAGTATTTGGATGCATGAACTTTTCTACAAAATGGTATTTTCAATAACATTCCCCCCCCCCCCTTTTCCAACAAGATGACACATTTTAGTTACAAGCTATTTGGCGATCATTAAACTGCGTTTATTTTTACTGCACCTCTGATAAAAACTTTGCTTTTGTTTAGCAATTGTCATTTGCATTAGTTTTGCTCTTTCTATTTTCACGCAGGTACGATTATGATAACGTTAAATTTCAACGGCTTCTCTCTAAGTTACGGTCGGTAGCAGGTGCGATAACAGTTACATCCCTGTTACATTCCATCCCTCGTGTTCTTGTACCAATGATCTCTTACGTACCTCCATTCAGTGGGACGATTAGAAATTTTGTCGTGCTCAAGTCGTACGTATCGGACGTGATTAGGGAACATCAGTCTACTTTGGATTCCAATGATGTACGTGACATCATTGATATGTACCTGTTGGAAGCCGAGAAACAGGAAGGCCTGGGAAAAAGCGAGAATCATTACGATTTAGGTAGAACTTGGAGATTCATCATGGACCTCTTCGCGGCTGGATCTGATACCACCACCAACTCTTTACTTTGGACGCTTGCTATCTTTTGTCATTATCCGGAGGTGCAAGAAAAGGTACTGTATGGTCACATTCTCATTTCATTTGTGCAGTAAGAATTCAATTGCCTACTACAAGATCCATGATGTAGACTATGTCACATAGCTGTATTATCTGGTAATTTTTTTTGTGTCGAATGAATTGTTTTGCGGTTGTTTGTGTAAGTTAGTTGTCCACATGTTATGGTCTACCGTGGTTTCTTCATATGCTGTTCCTTCGTGCACCGTATGGAACGCCATCTTAATATTTATTCAATAACTACAAAGATCTTCAATTTTATTCGAGATATCTGCAATTAATTCCAGATATCTCTGTCTCTGTCGTTTATAATTATAAAGTTTACAGAACAGCGCTGTTTTGGTTGAGTTATTAGAATTTATAAACAAATAGACTAACATTTATTTAGGCTTGAGCAGCCGAGTGAGCCGACGTCATCTTTAGTAGGTTGTGCCTTAAATAAGCATTCCAGTGTTTAAAAATACTTAAAATGTGAACATCTTGAAACCAGAATACCTACAAGTAAATAGGTACATTAATAGCATCATTCAAATTGTTTATTTGGAACAAGACTTACCTTCTTCCTAAAGTCATCATTTAAGCAGTAAGTACAGTACAATGTTATCGACTCTACTAGTCATCCAAAGTTGTAGATGTGCTGAAAGTGGCTACATTATTTCAATTAAAGGTTACAAACTACCAGACACATTCTTTCGAAAGTTCCGTATATATGCACATATAGCCTCATCAGAACTTTGGTGTTCATACTGCTTGCTCTCAAATATGAAAAAGACTGAATAATGAGGTCACAGAATTCCCTGCTGAAGTATTGAGTGTTTAAATTCAAGCGACAGAGTATATATATATGGTGAGAGCAATTCTGCGGCGTTACCATGGGCTACAAGATGGCGGCAATAAATCTAGAGTAACATGTGACAACTGGGTTTAAATTCACGTAAAATCTTACAAAAGCCGTTCTACGGTCTGTTTTTCTATCTCTCTCTTTTTCATTGCTGGGTTTTAACTTTTAACTGTTTTATATATTGTTTGGACACTAGATTTACAAAGAACTTCTCGACGTTGTGGGAATAGACAGACTCCCTACCTACGAGGAGAGATCGCAGTTGCCCTATACCGAGGCAGTGATCTTAGAGGTACAAAGGTTCCGTCCGGTGGTCCCGTTAGTTGGACATCTATGCTCACGCGATGAAACACTTGGCGGATACTTCATACCGAAAGGTTCAAAGGTCGTGCTTAACATTTGGGCATCTGGGCATGACTCAACTAAATGGGAAAATCCAGACGACTTCAATCCGGAAAGGTTTCTCTCACCAGATGGGAAAACTGTGGTAAATCGAGAATCTCACATACCATTTAGCATTGGTAAGTATTACATTAACCAGTCCACAATTCAAAAAATACAGAGGGGATTGGAAAGGGGAGAGATGCCTTTTCATTGATCGATTGATTTAATTAATCCATCCATCCATCGATCGATTTACTTCTATTGTTATTATGATTGTTGTTCATATTATGATTTTTTTTTGGTGGGGGAGGGGGGGGGTCCCTTTTCCATCTCCTTTAAAATAATAAGTATTATTTGGTTGGCTTAACCGAGGGGAAGGGGGATTGTGTTTCTTTTGTTAAAGCATAAATAACCAAAAAGTATCCTCATTTTATTGAAAATATTCAATACTGTAATATTTGGTGAGGAATGCCTAGAACGATGATACATTTGTCGTATCGTGTTGGGGTAGTTTGCCCAGTCAAATCAAAGTCACATGCACACTTCATTGCCTCTGGAAGCTTGTATCCCCGACCCCCCCCCCCCCTTGATTCTGATCATTTCCCGCCACCTCGTGCTTGGACTTTATCATTAGAGTTATCGTGCCGACGTTGTAGATATATATAGCTAATGTATTATTTTTTCATGATTCATCCATGCCTGCAGAAATCTATAATTTTTATCGCAATCTGCTATAACTCCCGAATTTCTTTGTTTGTGTGTTTTTGTAAGGTCGCCGGGTTTGCCTGGGTGAGACTTTAGCAAAGACGGAAATATTCATCTTCCTGACCGGTTTAGTCCAACGATTCCGTTTCCGGGTTCCAGATGGTGACCCACTACCTTCCTTAGATGGTAATCATGGCGTTGTACTCAGTACCCGTCCCTATGAGATATGCGCCGAAATGAGGGCGTAGATGTATGACGTCGCGATAAACATTGATGGTCTAATTGGAAAACGTATAGATGAAAACGTATTGATATAGTCAGTACGGTAACGTCTAACGGATAGTATGAAGGTATCAAGTCTTGTTATAATGGGTTGTGTTATTATACAGGGATTCAGCGTCATGCAATTGCAAACAGTAGGGCTATTTGTAAAGGTAACGTTATCGCATGGCAATAGTATTGTCCCGTATCGCTTGAATTTCGTAGTTTATTTAAATCTTCATCTTTGTCTCTGAGACCTCGCTCGATGTTGATCAAATGTACTTTGAAATGCTTTCTTGTTAAAGTGTCTTGCCGTCTAAAGACAAGGAGAATACAATGTGTGGGCAAGTTGATGGAAGGTTTGTTGCACATTTTTAGGGGCAAATTATATATAACTTCATAAAAGTAAACAACTACAAAAAAATCGCAGGCCGAGGGCGTGAAAAATTCTTTGCTTGATCAGCTGATGGAATGACGACATTGGCGTAGCCAATTCTAACATAACACACTTATAATCACTATAAATTTCCACCAACAATATTAATGTAATATAGCCTGCGGAAGTCCTTAACTTCTTATTGGCCTTTATAGGTACTCCACTTCAAGTTGAGCTAATAACATTAAATTGATCAGTGTTTGATATATTACTCTCGTGGCATAATACAGTTCCTTAGTGTAAATTGTACAGATTCGCTCTTAGCATTTGATGATCTATATAGAATCATTTATTAATTAGGAGTGTTAGCTCAGTGGTTAACGCCGGTGCCTTCCAGTCATAAGGTCCCCGGTTCGAGTCCCTTCAATTTGCCTAGTTACAGAGTTGTTGACAATTGACAATCATAATCATGGACTTTAAATGTGAATGTAAGAGACTGGCCTCGGTCAGCTTGCGGCTTTGATAAGCCAATGAGGCTAGTTCGCGAGTTCCTGCTCACAGGAGGATTTAAAATACATACATACATCCATGTGGACAGTGACGTATTAAGTGTCACGTGACGTCTGTCCATCAGTAAATGATCGCAGCTGTTTGTTCGTCACATGGTTGGAAGAAGTTCAAGTAAGACTAATTTTTCTACTCTTAATCAGTTTTGTAAGACTCTTGAGACAGAGACAGGCAGTCTGCATGCAATCATCTGAGTCTCAGTGAGTACACTCAAGACGGGTAGTATCGTTAATGGCACTTATTAAAAGTTGGTAAACCATATAAGTACACTTGTTCATAGGTTGTGAAGAAAAATAATAACTTGAAGTGAATTGTTTTGATGCAAACAAGTCATAAAATATACAATCATCAGAGTAAATTGTGGTACTGCAGTTTGTTCATAACCATAGTGTACAAACTGTAACTGGTAACATTAATATATATTGGTGACAACTCACTAATGGTTTGTAGACATACAGTTCACTTTATTATTAAGCTTATCGATTTGTCTATAAACATATGAGAACTTGTGTATCTTTAGTCAATCGGTAATTAATTTAATTCCTGTTAACATGAGGAATAAAACTTTATTCCTGTTCCTTCTAAGCAAGATTATATCTATGTTTGTTTCCAATGCAGTTTAATTAATCCTTTCATGAATGAATTAAGTAATAATTTAATACTTTGTATTTTGGTTCACACAGCCCACTGATTCAACTCCTGATTTTGTATCAAGTGAAAGTAATAATGAATTACCAGATGTTATGTTGTCTGCTACTCCATCTGGAAGTGCGGCTGATATTGCAATTTAGTATTTTTTTTTTTGGCCAATTTAATTGCTTCAAATCAAACATCCCATCAAACATCAACTCTACTGACAATTGCTGTTTGTTCGGCCAGTAGAAGCAGTCCTAACAATATAACAGGCCGTTATATTTCTCTAATAGCTTACATAGATCTATTAATTTGTATTGTCGCTGGCCGCTAGTGTAATGACCTGAACATGTGCAACTAGGAAAAGAAAATCTTGTCATTTGCATTTGTGGGAAACAATAATAAATTAATGTTACACTCATATAAGATTCAGCTTATTGCATCATCGAAAACCCTCCTCTTGTACTCAATATATACAAGTGAACAGAAACAATATAACTCACTGATGTGTGGTGACAAGTATGTATGTATGTATGTATGTATGTATGTATGTATGTATGTATGTATGTATGTATGTATTTTAGATCCTCCTGCAAGGAAGAACTTGCGAAGAAGCCTCGTTGGCTTATCAAAGCCGCAAGCTGACCGAAGTCAGTCTCTTTCATTCATATTTAACGTCCATGATAATGAATTGTCAATTGTCAACAACTCTGGAATACAATATACTTTAGAGCTCAATTGTTACCACCCTTGAATGATAAATGTGCAGAATTATGTTTTTCCCAACATAAAAAGAGCAAAACCTCTGATTGGATGCACTTCATTTAAACACCTGTATAGTTTGGTTTCTTTTATAGTTTGTATTATTTGTCAATTAATCAACTTTAAATTGGGGCCAACAATTTATTTGTGTGGATGGGTATGGAAGTGATGTTAATATGTTCTGCCTTGATTTTTCTCTGCCCGTGGCCGATCAGCCTTATTGTGGAATGCGTGGCAAATTCACCCCAACAGTATTTATGTTCATTAAACTGTATGTTTCTTTGAAAGGTGACATTCTTTGCTTCTGTAAATCTAAAAAATTAAAAAGAACACTGGCATTGATGTAGGTGAGTTCATTGTGTAGCTAAATTTAAGCATTGAAAATCCTTTAAAAACTTAATATACAGAGCGATTGGATAGTTTAACTGCACTAGCACTTTTTAATGGATATTGTTAAGTATATCCATCACCTTTTGTTCTATTGAAGTGGTTATTAACCTATGCTATCATGATTGCATGTGTGTGTTTTTGCGAGTGTGTTTGTGTATATGTATCAGGCGCGTATCCAGGGGAGGGGGGGGGGGGGCATTGGCCGGGTTAGAAAAAGAGGAGAGCAAAAAAAGAGAGAAGAAGAAAGGGAAAACAAGGGGAGGGGGGGGGGAGAGGAGGAAGGAAAGGAAGGGAAAAGAAAAAGGAGAAAGAGAGAAAAGGAGGGAGTAGAAAAAAAAACGCCAAGAGGAAGAGGGACAGTGACAACATTACAGCGCTGATCCCTGTTATATACACAGGGTAGCCAGTGACGGATCGAGGATTTCGGAAGGGGCGTGCGCCTCACCCTACCCCTTACACCGACAACTCCATTTTTGACGTTTCCATTTTTTCCTCTCTGACTAATGTATATATATATATATACAAGGGATCCATAACAACTCCCTGTTTATACTATATATGGTCTATATATCATAACGCGTGTGTGTATGGACGCCTTAAACAATTGTACAATTGTGCTATGAAACCAACTGTGGCTGGTCTTGAACATGACGCATTTTCGGTATTAGACCAGGATCTATATGCGAACTGCACTAGACTTATGTCCTTCGATGCAACATTGCCATCCAGAGATAAAATGTTATAAACTCCGACCTGAATGCAAATTGTTACCCAGACCTAGTACCGTAACTCGTACAATGAATCTAAAAATAAATTCCGCATGCGATTGGAGAATTGAGCACATCTCCTGTGAATATCATGTAGTGGATCAAAGGGCGTATCATTGGGGGGGGGGGGTGCACCCATCACTTCTTGAGATTGTTCGCATCTGCATGAAAACGCGCGCCCCGCAACCCTACGCTCCACCCCTCTAATCGCTTGCCGATGAGTTACGAAACTTTATTAATGACCTTCGCCCGTAGTACCATGACCTTGACAAAATCCGGCAACACACCACTTCATCGGTAACATGAAGAGATCGGTTTGTGTATTAGTGACGTCTAGAGGTCGTGCACTGACCTACATGGAGTGTGACCACTCCCGATTTTGCAATTTCCAAGATCAGGCCCCGAAAATCCCAAGAAGTCCCAAGGACACTGTACTGTATGGATATCTAGCAATATCTAGGGATGAAAATCCCAAGATCTTCCCTAAACTGAAGGCAGATAGAGAATCGAAGCCTTCAGTTTGTAATAAACTTGAAACTGTGCGTCTTTCGAAATTAAAAGAATGTGGGGCATTTCACAATAAACAGATAAAAGTTATTTATTTCAGTCTCATTTCAATTACTCGAATTTTTAAAGCAAACAGCAGATCTCACATCATACCAGTGAGCATGAAAATGGCGTTCCAGGATGAACAGCCTCCTTCAACGAAGTTTAATAGTAGCCGTTATAAGAGGTTTTAATATTTGTACACCAATAAATTAACTGTCTGAATTTTCGAAAATTCCCTGACCAACATTCTTCATGATACTTCCCTCTACTCGTGCATGGACGTAGCCAGGGGGGGGGGGGACAGTGGGAGCAACTGCCCCCCTTTCAGTGTAAAAAAATGTTAAAAACTGTTTTTTTTTTTTTGCATGGTATTTTGTCAGTGCTCTTTGAACTTGAATACTCGTCAGCTCCGCTAACTCGATTATAATCGAATTAACATTCAGGCCTACTGATTCAGCTACTTAGTTTGGCAGATGTTGTTAGCTAAATTTAGCCTATAGCCTATTACAAGCATACAGTTTGCCACTGCACAATAAAATACATATATCCTACCTACATATAGCCTCAAAAAATATCTCAAAGGGGAGGGGGATCCATTAGACACCTCCCCCATATCAATCAAAATGTGCCCCCCCCCCCCCTTGCAAATTCCTGGCTATGTCGCTGTACTCGTGCAATATTGACCGGTCTGTTAGGGATTGAGGGAGGTTTTTCTATATTGGTTGTCTCCAGATGAAATTTTGTACAACTGTAACGCCGCCAACGTCTGGTAGTGTAAAACCTGTCTCGAAACCAACTGGAGGAGGGTAGGGGAGGTAGATGGGGGACGGGTACAGATTAACTCTAAATCAGGAGGCAGACACCAGAGTTGTAAGATTAATAAACGTATAATTTCTCATCTCGTTCTACATCTACAGCGTATAATACAATATTTACATTTGCCCAATATAACGCACTGGGGTCGGGCACAACCCAATGATAAACATGGCTAAGTTAGACTGGGCTGCGCAAGGGTCGGGCAGTCTAGACGTCTGCAATCCACCGGTGTCGGGCAGCACAGGCTTCGGGCATTCCGCTTGACTCGGGCAGCGCAGGTGTCGGGCAATCCGCTGGACTCGGGCAGCGCAGGGGTCGGGCAATCCGCTGGACTCGGGCAGCGCAGGGGTCGGGCAATCCGCTGGACTCGGGCAGCGCAGGGGTCGGGCAATCCGCTGGACTCGGGCAGCGCAGGGGTCGGGCAATCCGCTGGACTCGGGCAGCGCAGAGATGCGGGCACTCTAAAATGCTTAAACACATTTGTTTGGACTTAGCAAATATCAAAGGCTTTACCACGAGCCGCCGGAAGGAAAGTTCCTTGTCTTGCACTCGACCGACTCTCCGACCCTCTGACTCACTCATTTACGAAAGAACCCTGCATTATATACCCCGGAAATAACCCCCGTTTACACACGTCCGTACATAAACTGTAAAAAAAAAGGCTTAGACCAATCAGGGACTACTTGTATATATAACTACGGTGAGTTGCGACCAATGGGATCGCCTCACACACCCACCGCCGTGCCTGCCTATGCCAGTCACGGGAATACATCGATATAGCAAAATTACGTAATCAGTTCCTGTTCCGGATAAACATCTCTCGTTACCTCCGCGGAGCGCAACAGATGTTACCCCTGAGGGAGCGAAACGTATCTCACTAAGGAAAAGTCGTAGCTTTCCGCTACATTTCCCCCACCCGAGCTACAAATGCGTCCTCGCATTTTCTATACCCAAAAACTAACTAACAATACAACAATTAATTAAAAATTGGTTCCTCTTAAAACAAATCACTTAATTTACAATATAAAGTGAGGGCAAGAACGTATGAGTTTAAGAACCAATCGTTTCAGCTTGAGTAACTCCTAGTTACAGTACATTGTTTACCAAAAATAGCACGAAATAAGCATGAAAAGAAAATCAACTTACGTTTGATAAGAACATAAAGAAGGTAGTGAAAGAGGGTCCGTAAGTAAAATGTTAAACATAAAAATACGAAGTGTCCGTTCAAAAAGCACATAATTATCCACTTTTGTTCAATAAACAAAAACAAAATGCTGTGACACAAATGTTGTCCAAGTAAAAATAAATTTAAGTAACGAGAATACATGTGTCCATACAAAGAAACAACGTTTTGAAACAATTTTCCGTGATGGGTCTGGTTAACTTCGTTCCCGGCGATAATTTCGCTAATCATTCAAAACGGAATAAGCGTCCACAGAAAATTACAGGTTACGAAACCATGTATATAGAATGTTCTCTCCGGTATATAGAATAGAAAGAAATTATTTACAAAGTAACTGAAAGTTCGTTTCGCTGAAGGGTTGGTTGTCTTTAAAATTTCTCTACAGTTACGTAGATCCTCCCATCCTGGAGTACCACCGTTGAAATCCTCTCCTTTGGTTGTCTCTCGTCGTTATTACCCACCATCGGTCTATTCGCATCTTCTATGGCCTTTTTTAGTACCTTGCGGGTCTGGTCTCCGTCGTTCGGCTGAGACAGGCTTCTTTTGAGTGGGGTTACCACTGGTGTTGGGGGAGTGTCCCTCTGCTCGATAGCTTCGTCCAAATGTTTTTTTTGCTGAAACTCCGTAGCCGAATGGGGTGATCCAACGATAGTCTGAAGTGTAGGCCAATCTGGCCGCTGGACCCTGGGTGGAGATCGAGGTTTGGAGGTACTAGGCTCGTTAGGTTCCTTTAAGCCTAGGCTTACCTGCCTGGTGTCTTCCGATTTATGGCGACTACTCTTATGTCGAACCACGTCGGCCTTCTTATTAGACGAATAATCACATTCTTCACATCTAAAGAGTTTCCTGCCGTCCCCGTGTTTCTCCGCATAATGACGTTTCAGTTCACTGAGATCAGAGTAACGTCTTTCACAGTCTCTGCACTTGAATTCGGCTTCGTATAAGTGAGACATTTTTAGTTGTTCCTGATGAAGATGCAACCCGGAAATGACTGTGTGGAAGATCTAGCTGAAACTAGTGTACGGCATAGTGTCCGATGTTTTGTTTTTCATGCCACGGTGGAGGAAAGATAAAACCACTATGGCAGTCAACAAGGAGATCCGCGGTGGTATTATCTTACGTAAGGCCAACGCGTCGACGCTACTGTTTTTGTAGATTTTCCACCTCGGTGACCGTTTGCTGAGGAGCTTCGCTGATCGAAGGCTTCCGTAACAACCACAGGGGCGGATCCTCTCCGATATAAGGCTTCAGACGGTTGTGATGAACTACCTGCGGTTTCTTCTTAGGTCGCATTTTAACACGATATATGACATCTGAGAGTTTCTTTAGAATTTTTCCTGGCCCGTCCCAACGTTTCTGGAGTTTAGGGGAAATCCCTCTTTTCCTCTTGGTGTTTAGCAGCCATATCAAATCCCCCTGAGTAAACTCCTGGTTGTATGCACCTTTATCGTGAAAATTCTTTTGTTTATCACTGGCTAGTTTTAGCTTCCCTCTTGCAATCTCATGTATTCTGTGCATGGTCTTATCTAACTCCAGTACATATTTAGGGGTAGGCTTACGGGGACTGTCTGTCTCGTCGGGTAGCCTGGGGAGTTGGGCGCTTAACGGCAAGGTAACCATCCTTCCCAGCATGATTTCAGCCGGTGAAAACCCGGTGCTTTCATGCTCCGCGGAGCGATAAGCCATTAACAGGTACGGCAGCCACGCATCCCAGTCTTTCTGATTTTCACTTACAACAAGGGAGAGCATATCTTCTAGGGTCCGATTAAATCGCTCCACCATCCCGTCGGATTGTGGATGGAACGGTGTCGTCCTTGTCTTGTGAATGTCTAACAGTCGACACATATGTTGGAATAGTTCGGATTCAAATTGTCGGCCCTGATCAGTGTGAAGTTCTTCGGGGACACCAAACCTGCAGATAAACTCTTCAACCAGTACCCTGGCGACAGTTTCGGCTTCCATGTCGGCTATCGCAAATGCTTCTGTCCATTTTGTGAAATAATCAGCTATGACAACGACGTACCGATTACCCCGACTCGATACTGGGAGTGGTCCCATGATATCCATGGCGCAACGTTGTAGTACGTGTCCGGCGCCATACTGCTTTAAGGATGCATTGGCCTTTTTCCTAGGGCCCTTGCGTGAAGCGCATGCGTCACAGCTCTTACACCATTTCTCCACGTGGCCCCTATAACCACTCCAGTAATACAGTTCTCGGATACGTTTAAGAGTCTTCTTCGCCATAAAATGGCCTGAAAGCCTATGGTTATGGGACTTATCCAGGATTTCTTCTTGAATTTCTTTTGGGACTACCAGCTGATGCAGTTCGCTATCTCCCGCGTCCGTCTCAAATTTACGATAGAGTACACCCCCTTTAAGAAGTAAGCGATCCCATTGGCTCCAATAGTTTTTTAAGGCCGGACTGCCTGCAGTTATTTGCTCCCAATTCGGTCTTGAATCCTGCACTTCTTTCCAGAGTAGTATAGGCCCAATGTCGCTGTCGTCAATTTGCATTTTCCGCAACTCAGCATGTGTCCATCGGTGGAACCAGGAATATGGTTGACTTTGTGAAATATTTTGATGTTTCTCCACAATTCCAACAGCAGGCTCTGACTTATTTCGTCTGTTTATTACAAACACCTGTTTCACGGTCGGCTCCGCAAGATTTGCTTTGTCTGCCTGATCTTCTTTTTCTTCGGATTTTTCACAGTGTCGGCATTCATTGCAGGGGCGTCTTGATAGAGCGTCAGCGTTGCCGTGTATTCTTCCTGGTCGGTGTGTTATGTCAAAGTCATATGTTGAGAGAGTCTCCAACCATCGGGCTAGCTGTCCCTCAGGATTACGAAAGTTTACTAGCCATCTTAAAGCGCCATGATCAGTTCGAACCACAAACTTGGCTCCATAGAGGTAGTGATGAAAGTGTTTGATCGAGAGAACAATGGCCAGCAGCTCCTTACGTGTAACGCAATAGTTCCTTTCCGTCTTAGACAGAGCCTTACTGAAGTAAGCTACAACCTTTTCTTGGGTAGACCCTTCAGTCACCTGGGACAGTACAGACCCTATGGCAAAGTTACTGGCATCACTGTCGAGGATGAATGCCCGTTTCTCGTCCGGATAGACTAAAAATAGGCGCCGACGTGAGCTCTTGCTTCATCTTTCTGAAAGCAAGTTCACAGTCCTCATTCCATCTAAAGTCCCTTTCTTTTTCAGTTAGGCGAAACAAAGGTGCGCAAATATGGGAGAATCCCTTTACAAATCGGCGATAGTATGAACATAACCCGACGAAACTACGCACTTCCGTAGTGGAACAGGGAGTAGGCCACTCTAGTACACACCGGACTTTCTCAGGGTCAGGGGCGATTCCTTCGCTTGAAACGACATGTCCTAGGTAGTTGACCTCCCTTCGGAAAAGATTACACTTTTTCGGGTTGAGCTTTAGTTTCGCCTCACGAAGCCTTTGAAAAACGCCAGCAAGTCGTTTAAGAGTTTTCTCGAAGGAGTCTCCATATACGATGACGTCATCAAGATACAACAAACACGTTTGCCACTGCAGACCCTTTAACACCCTCTCCATAAGTCTCTCGAACGTCGCCGGGGCGTTACAAAGTCCAAACGGAAGCACCTTAAACTGGAATAGACCACTTCCGGTAACGAAAGCAGTTTTTGGACGGTCGCGTTCTTGAACCTCAACCTGCCAGTACCCGCTCGCCAGATCGAGCGTTGAAAACCACTTTGCCCCGGAAAGAGTGTCTAGGGTGTCGTCAATTCGGGGTAGGGGGTACGAGTCCTTCTCGGTTACGTCATTTAGCTTCCTGTAATCGACACAGAACCTAGTGGAGCCGGTCTTTCTTTTTCACTAGTACTATCGGTGACGCCCAAGCACTCATCGAAGGCTCGATAATGTCATGGTCAAGCATTCTCTCCACTTCTATCCGAGCCTCACCCTTACGGTGTATCGGGAGTCTACGTGGCGCTTGGCGAATTGGTCTCGCCGTCCCTGTGTTAATCTGATGTTGCACCAGGTCTGTTCGTCCGAGGTCCTCTTTTGATCTAGCAAAAACATCGGCATTGGCTGCAAGGCATTTCCTGACTTCACCGGCTTGCGCCTCGGTTAATTCAGTACAACTTCGCAATGCAAGCTCCTCTAAAGGTTCTGTCAACTGAGTAGGCCCAGTAGGCGGTACACCATCACCCCTATTTCTTCCTTGCAGGGTTCTACAGCCCACAGACGGATTGTTTTCTATTACTTCTGCAGAGTAGCATTCACCTACGAGTGTTCCCTCATACAGTGTAATAGGTCGGTTCGACGGGTTCATCAGTCTCAGCGGTACCAGCTCATTAGAGGGGTCTACGAGTATCTTGGCAACCATCACACCATGTCTTTCGGTAAACCTTTCGTTACACTCCACTACAGCAGGTACCTCGACTCCAGCCATTCCTGGAATTCTCGCTGCTACCATTTTCTCGCTTTCCGGGGGGATCACTACCGTTTTAGCTATCACAACCCTACAACCATCGAAATTCTTTTCGATGTTGTCATGTTGTATACCTCTAATGGTCAGCTCCCCTTTCCCAGCGTCAATGGTACAGTTATACCTCTGAAGGAAATCGTAACCCAAAAGTGCATCGACATCGATGTCTGCTACCCAGATCTCATGCTCTACTGCAAAGCTACCTACTTTCAACTGGAGTCTACCACACCCCGAGAACGCGAGGGGTCTACCGTCTGCAACAGCCATGTCGAGAGATACATCCTTGAGCTCCAAAGTCTTTTTGGCGGACAATTGCTCAAAGAATCCCGTTCGCACTACCGTCAGGTCAGCTCCGGTGTCGACAAGTAAACTCACTTTGACACCCTCTAGCTCTCCCTGTACGTACAAACCTCTCGCACCTACAGACCGCAACCTCTTCCATGAGAGTGGTACATTGACGGGCTTACCATGTGGACTAGTCGATCTTTGCCCTACAAGACCGACTTCTCCTCGTTTTCCTGTTTCTTTGTCCCCTCTGCAGGGATAACATATTTCAGGGGGGAAGGACAGTTCCTCCGAATATGGCCCACCTCTCCACAGTTCCAGCATTTGATAGTTTTCCGCCTTTCTTGGCCTTCCTTTGACACATTTGTGTTGTTCACTAAGAGCAGTTTCTGTAGCTGTTTAGTAAGTTCGGAGAATCCTTCGGTCATTGCTGTCGCTAGTGTTTTACTAATATCATCTATCGCACCACACTTGTTTTCCTGACCTTCTGTCTTCTCTGATACAACTCTTACTACAGCCCTCTTCTGGGTGTCCTTCCTCTGTTCGGAGAGGGTGAAGGCCTCCAGCTCGGCTGCAATGCTCACTGCTTCCTCCAGGGTCTTGGGTCTTGACTGATATATCTTCCATCTGATGTCACGGTCGCTTATGGCATCTATAAAGAACTCTTTCGATAGGGTCTCCTTCATCTCAATAGAGGCATTAGGGTAAGCACGGGAGAGAAGTCGCTGTATATCATGGGCCAGTTCTGGAATACTCTCCCCCTGTTGTCGGGTCCTGTTACGTAAGAGCGTTCTGAATAGTTCTGTCTGGTTAGCTCTCCCGAATCTTTGTTCGAGCGCATCCGTGAGAGATTCAAATCTTCTTCTCTTCGATGCATCAAGATCAGCAAGGACAGCCTGTGCTGGGCCCCTCAGGCTTGCCGCTAGTTGTAACGCCCTTGTTCTCTCATCCCAACCGTTTAGTTCTGATATTAGCTCAAACTGAACTATGTAATCCTCCCAGGGTGTTGAGCCATTAAATGAGGGCGCTGTTACCCTGGAAACACTCAAATTGGGGGCCTGGGGCTCATACTGCGGGTGCCACATTCTTTGCCGACTGATTTTTTCATCATTGCTCATAGACAACCTTCGATTATTCCCTTCCTCCCGCCATGGATACCCTGGTCTCATACCTGGTCGCAATTCGTTTGTTCTAAAACGCCCCCGGTCGTAGGCCGGAGCGCTTTCATATGCCTCTGTCGGCTGCTGCATTACCATTTGTTCCCTTGGGCCACCCCGTGGTTGCCATCTACTCGCCTCCAGGGCATCCTCTCTAGCTGTCCTCTTGTATCCCTGGTTCATCAACGGACGGCGGTCTTCGTCTCCCCAAGCTTCACCACGTTCGTCGGCCAATTCATACGATCTGCCTACCGTCGGGCGACGGTTTTCGTCCCTCAGAGCCTCTGGACCCACAAGAAAGTCAGCCAACCTGTCGCCGTCCCCTTTATCTCCCCAGCCAGGCTCGTCTTGATATTTCGTCGTTTGTATCGGCCCTCCACATGATCTCGGTCTAACTGGCACGTTCAGAGGATCGAATTCATCCACATCAGGGATGTTCTCGTCCGGAAGTGACCACGTAGCCGGCTCGTTCACCACAGACTGTTCAAAAGGGTTAGTCCCAGACATCTCGACTCGGTCCAGACTACCAGATAGGCACTAGAATCCCACCGCTGCCACCAATGTAACGCCGCCAACGTCTGGTAGTGTAAAACCTGTCTCGAAACCAACTGGAGGAGGGTAGGGGAGGTAGATGGGGGACGGGTACAGATTAACTCTAAATCAGGAGGCAGACACCAGAGTTGTAAGATTAATAAACGTATAATTTCTCATCTCGTTCTACATCTACAGCGTATAATACAATATTTACATTTGCCCAATATAACGCACTGGGGTCGGGCACAACCCAATGATAAACATGGCTAAGTTAGACTGGGCTGCGCAAGGGTCGGGCAGTCTAGACGTCTGCAATCCACCGGTGTCGGGCAGCACAGGCTTCGGGCATTCCGCTTGACTCGGGCAGCGCAGGTGTCGGGCAATCCGCTGGACTCGGGCAGCGCAGGGGTCGGGCAATCCGCTGGACTCGGGCAGCGCAGGGGTCGGGCAATCCGCTGGACTCGGGCAGCGCAGGGGTCGGGCAATCCGCTGGACTCGGGCAGCGCAGGGGTCGGGCAATCCGCTGGACTCGGGCAGCGCAGAGATGCGGGCACTCTAAAATGCTTAAACACATTTGTTTGGACTTAGCAAATATCAAAGGCTTTACCACGAGCCGCCGGAAGGAAAGTTCCTTGTCTTGCACTCGACCGACTCTCCGACCCTCTGACTCACTCATTTACGAAAGAACCCTGCATTATATACCCCGGAAATAACCCCCGTTTACACACGTCCGTACATAAACTGTAAAAAAAAAGGCTTAGACCAATCAGGGACTACTTGTATATATAACTACGGTGAGTTGCGACCAATGGGATCGCCTCACACACCCACCGCCGTGCCTGCCTATGCCAGTCACGGGAATACATCGATATAGCAAAATTACGTAATCAGTTCCTGTTCCGGATAAACATCTCTCGTTACCTCCGCGGAGCGCAACAGATGTTACCCCTGAGGGAGCGAAACGTATCTCACTAAGGAAAAGTCGTAGCTTTCCGCTACACAACATTATGGGTATGTTTGAAGTGACTTTATTCACGAGAATACGAATTTTCAAATTCTGAACAAATAATAGGCTTAAAACCTTGAAAAATGGGGCTGACGGGTACTGTGGGCCGTGACGTAGAATCACCTACAAAGGCAATGATCCACAGGAGATGCGATGAGGTCGAACATGATGTGTGACTGGTGACAATCTTCAAAAAGATTATGGATGAATTAAAAACTATTGGTAGATACTTGGTTCTCAGGCAAAAGTGTACATCTGGTTGGTCATTTTCAAGCCCGAGAAGTCCCATTTCCGGTGATCTGGGGAGGTATCAAAACCAGAAATTTTCTGGTACGCTGCGCGCCAACCGATGGTGGCGCTCCACTTAGATAGTAATTAGCGCCCCCCCCCCCGGGTTAGGAAATCCTGGATAGGCGGCTGTGCATGGTGTGATGCCTATAGCTTGAAAACAGGATATCTCAAGAATGCTAAGTTGGACTAATCTCAAATTTGGTTTGTAGGTGTACCGGAATGAGTGCAAGAAGCCTATTATGTTTTTTATAAGGCAGTAGAGGTCAAATTTCAAAAACATTGTAACCACTATTTTCTCTTCGTATTCTGCCAATTTCAAGTGTTGTGAGTGATGCCCTATGCTGCATCTTAATAAGTGTAACTATATTAGAACTAATAGCTTAAAAGTGGCTAATCAATGCCTGCAAAAAATGTAATTGCCCTTAATTTTATTCTTAAGTGGAATTGATTCTACTTGAGCACGCACTGACACCCACACACGATACTAAACCAGCTATCATAAATTGGTACTATTACTCGGTGCATCTATTTGTGGATGCCTGTATTCTATTGATAGAATTACATGGTCTATGCTGTGTTGCCTTTGGTCTGTTCAGTTGCTCACATTGAGGTGATGTGATATTTGGCTGTTTCCGAGTATGACCGTGTGCCATATAATTTATGAGTGATAGGATCTCCCGAAATAGGCCTACATTGAAGAGACCTACGCATTGTAAATATAAGTTCTTGAGTGGCTTGAATTTAGAAGCATTTCGTTATGGAGTTAAATGTCTTGACAGTGACATTACTGTGTTTTATAGTCCTAATTTACTTCATATGGATACGTGGACGACCCAGAAATCTTCCCCCTGGTCCAATCAATCCACTGGCGGTGCTTAGATTCCAAAAGAATGTCTACATTGTTGCGAGTCGGTTTGCCAAAAAGTATGGTGCTGTCTACAGCATGCGAGGATTTGGCCGTTCTTTGTTTGTTATGTTTAACAGCATTGAAACCATTAAAGAGGCGACGCTGGATAAAGCTGATTCTTTCTCTGACAGAACTGCTAGTGCTGTGTTTGATTTTATTTACGAGGGCAGCAACGGTAAGTTCGACGTCACTAATTCGAATTGTCTTTTGGTGTGCACAGGATTACAAAGGTGGGATTGGTGTGGTAGGGGGAGGTTGAGGCAAACTTTATATTCCACCTGACTGATTTAGGTAAGCGGGACCAGAGGTTAACCGATGATTATATAAAGGAGGGGGAGACCCTGGAATCTTGAGACCGATGTATATAAATAAATAAATCATAAAAAAAATATAAATATATATTTCTCCATCGTTCGCATAGAATGAGAGCAGTCAGAGGACAGACTTCTTTTTTAAAGGGGATATACCCCAATACATTTCTATGGACACAGGTAGAGTACTGCTCGAACATATAATGGGGGACCGTATAGGCAGGGTTCGACTTATGGCCAAAAAATTGCATAGCAACAAATTTCGACAATTGCTATACAATTTTTTTGTTGCATAGCAGTTCCCCAATATTGAATAGCAGTTTTGAAATTACCACAAAACGGACCAAATGTTGGCGATCAATGTATTAACTAGAAAATGTTTGTTTATTATTATTATTTATACTAGTGTTGCTACGATAATCGTTTTCAATATCGGTATCGGCCGATATTTGCAATATCGGCAGCATATCGGTATCGGTAAAATTTTGCCTAATTGCCGATAACAGCAAGCCGATATTGAACTTTTCTTTTTAACAGCAGAGCTACTTGTACTTATTTATACTTGCAATGATTTGTTAATCTGCCCAAGACGATCCATTTCTTTAGCGTCAGTTAAACTCAGATTCATTTTCAATTAATATCCATGGAAACCTGACTCTCCGTAACATCTAAAAACACGTCTACGGCGCGCGAATATAACCAATGACCTTCGTGAACCTTGGCCTACACACAGCATTAGTGCAGCATATATACACTGTACTAACCATTCATTTCCTCAAAAGCCTCCGTGAAAACCTTGAACATGATGCATACAGTAACTGCACAGTTCAGCAGTGTTGGAAAACCTTGTTCAATTTCCCGCGAACCCACTGCCGATTTCCCGCCGGTGTTCGCCTGCCTAGCACGCGTAACGTGCGAGCATAAAGGCGTGGTGTCCAGGGGCCCGTCTTAGGGCTATGGTGGGGTCATGGGGTAGAACCCCTCGTGGGAACCTGGCATGGGTGGCGATCCGTACTTCCGAGTGGGGGGGGGGGATATGACCTTGTTGACTATCTAAGCGTAGCGCCACCATGAGTTGGCGCGAAGCGTACAAGAAAATTTTGGGATTAACAAACCCTCTAGATGGCCGGAAACGGCACTTCCCGAGGTTTCCAAGCGGCATATACCCAACTTTAAAATAGGGATATCATGTCCGAAATATCTCATAATCAGGATCCAAAATATTTTTTTTTTAATTTCAGGTTTTATTTTGGGAAAATTGCCCCTGTCAATCTTGTTTCAGGCGCTACGTTAGAATGTTCGAGAGCTCTTTTATATTATTCGATGAAGAAAATGGCCTCATGCAGGCTATTATAGGCCTACACACATGCAATACACAATTACACATAGTTACATTCCTAGGTACCGATTGCTAGGGCATCCAGGTGAAACGTGTATTAAGCATTACCCTGGTAACATGAGATTCTCAGCTGTTCATGTGTAGGCCTACTATAGGGCCTATATAAATACTATGGGGGTGCATATATGTACTATATCAATACCGTGGGCGCAATAATACATTTTGTTGTTATAGGGCCAATGAAGCCTACAGTCAACTATTCTTGCCTTATAAAGACGCTTTATTTGAAAAGATCGCACTGCGTTTATGGTAGGCGAGAAATGAAGCTAAAAAAGAGCCGTACATTCACGATGATGCATAAATGTAGGCATGAAAATATTCTTATCCCTGGCATTTGGTGGGGGGGGGGGGATATGGTGTATTACATCCCCTCCACCCATTTTCATGGGGGGGGATATATCCCCCCCTTCCCCCCAGGATCGCCGCCCATGGAACCTGGGGGCGAAAGCCCCCGAAAATTGTTGTCATTTTTTGCGATGTCTGGCGATGAAAAAATTCGCAGTTGAGGATGCAAAATACTAACTTTTTTTATTTAAATTGTCACGAAACTGATGAAAATTTTAAAATGACAAGTTAAAGTAGCTATATTATATATGTTATAAAATGAAAAGAGATTTAATCTGTCTTTCAATCTTTAAAAAGTGCAACTTACAAAACTCCCGATATTATGAAACAAACAACGTTCAGCAAAGCCCCGTTTCTAGACTGCCTAACAATGAATAGCGTGCACTATGCGTACATTTTTACAACTGCAGTGTTTAACCCTATACCCAACTACTGTACCAGGGTACATGTGCTGCGAATTTGCCCAGGTACCTTCCCAACAACTGTGAGCTCATCCCCTGTGTAACACCTGTTTGTTAACATTTTTTGGCACGTTGCCAGGGAACCTTTTAGTTACGTGAGATCCGTAACCGCCGAGGTGGTTAGGCTATTTGCTTTACACTTAACTATGGTAGGATATTATTTTTTTCAGGTTTTTTTTTTTTTTTTCGCTATACGGTCAAGTGAATAAGTTGTACATTGAGTATAAACTCAATAAATTATAACTTCTACATTGTGATCGACAGTTCGTAAGTTAAGGTTTGAGTGTTTGCTCCCAAATCTGACTAGGAATTTGTATCGCACAAATCGGCACATTGTGCGATGCTGATTTGGAAACGTCTCGCAAGTTTGTCGTTTTGGATCGCATTTTGCGATGCGATACCGGAAAAATCGAACACTGCGTATAGGGGGAGTGTGGTTAGGCCTTACGGTACTGAGTGCAGTATGAATGTTTTCACTTATGTTTGATTCCATGTAGGTAGTCTCGTATTTGGACACGGGAAAAACTGGAAGGAGATGCGTAAATTTGGGGCAAACGCCCTCCGGAACTTTGGCGTCGGAAAGAGAAGTGTGGCTAACAAGATTAATGAGGAAACAACTTTCCTTGTTGCTGCAATTGAAGAGACAAATGGAAAAAGATTCAATCCTGCCCTGGCCGTGAACAACGCTGTATCTAACATCATATGTAACATCAGTTTTGGTGAAAGGTAAAACTTAAATTGTTATTGTACGTGTGTATGGATTATATAGCTACACACAGTGGACCACATGAACGTGTCCCCTACTATTTTGTTGCATGCAATACGAGAGTGCCGCAGTACACTCTCTCTCCCCCCCCCCCTCTCCCTTCCTACCGAGGCCTCTTGTCAGGAATTCGGAAATAGAGTCAAGGGCACCAACAATTTAATGGAGAGTACGACAATCGTGATTACTGACAAAGCTACCTGCTCACTGCAGCCAGACACCCACCCAGGCACTAATAGATCTATATAGGTTTTCTCTTATTAATATTCATTTGCATTTCAAGAAATCTCAAAATTGCAATGTCACTAAAAAACTGAAAAACAAAATTATAACAACGTTATGCCAACGTAAAAAAAGTAATCGCAGTTCTTACTAACCGGCTGCACGGGACCAACTCGTGTTGCATTCAGTTCTCCACATCAATGTCCCAATCCCTGCCGCTCCGCTCCTGAAGTAGTATAACAAAGGCTGAACAAATTGTGGCATTCATAGGCCGAATATCCTTTTTATAAAATGTCAGCAACAGAGGTTGCTGGAAAACGTGCAATGGGGGGGGGGGGGGTTGGCACAAATCTCGAGCGGGAGTATGATATGAGACTTAGTGGATCCTCTGAGCATGTCGTTACGTAAATTCCAGTATTTGGATGCATGATCTTTTCTACAAAATGGCACTTTTCAATAACATCTTCCCCCTTTTCCAAGAAGATGACACATTTTAGTTACAAGTATATTTCATAGGGGTACTTTTTATATGCCAAAATGGCATATGTAGATTTAACAAAATATTGTGCTCGTTTTTTTTTAAGAAGTGACTTGAAGAGACACGTGTCCCATCCCCCAAGGCTCCGCTGCCCCTTGTCAGAAAGCAAAGGTAATTGAAGAGAGGAGAGCTATTGGCGACCACTGAACTGCATTTATTTATACTATACCTCTAATAAACCTTTTGCTTTTGTTCAATAATTGTATTTTCATTAGTTTTGCTCTTCCATTTTCACGCATGCAGGTACGATTATGATAACGTCAAGTTTCAACGGCTTCTGTCTACGTTACGGTCGTCGGCAGGTGCGATTACAGTTACATCCTTGTTACATTCCATCCCTCGTGTTTTTTTACGAATGATCCTTTGTGTACCTCCATTCAGTGGGAAGATAAGAGAGTTTGTCGTACTCAAGTCGTACATATCGGACATGATTAGGGAACATCAGTCTACCATGGATCCCAATGATGTACGTGACATCATTGATATGTACCTGTTGGAATGCGAGAAACAGGAAGGTCTGGGAAAGAGCGAGACTCATTTAGGTGGACCGTGGAGTTTCATAATGGACCTCTTCGCGGCTGGATCTGATACCACCACCACCTCTTTACTTTGGGCGCTAGCGATCTTTTGTCATTATCCAGAGGTGCAAGAAAAGGTACTGTATGGTCACATTCTCATTTCATTTGTGCAGTAAGAATTAAATTGCCTACTACAACATCCATGCTGCAGACTATGTCACTTAGATGTATTCTTAATCTTAATATTAACGCTCTGTACCAAGAGGTACACAAGGCCGAGGCGTCTTCCCTCCACTTCTTTCTGTTCGCTGCTGCTGTTCTGGCTTCGTTCCAACTATTCCAGCTTGCTCTCCTCCTCTCTTTCTCTACTGTCCTCTGCCATGTTGTTTTAGGCCTTCCTCTAGCTCTTGAACATTCCGGGATCCATCCCAGGGCTATGTAATTGCTGTCTGTCCTGTCTTTTCACAGCGCATGTCCTAGCCATTTCCATCTTCCAGTCCTGATTTCCTTACTTATTTTGTTCAATTTGGTCACTCTCTCCATCTCTTCATAACTGATGGTCTGTGGGTATCTTATTTTAAGTATTTTCTTCAGGCATTTACACTGGAAGGTATACAGTTTCTTTCTTCTAATTGAGTTATCTTATATGCCTCACAACCATATAGCAATACTGATCTCACGAGGGTTTTGAATAGGGTGATCATTGTTTGTGTCCCGATGTCACTCCTTGGTGCCAAATTCTAGTCAGGCTCCATAATGCTGCCGTAGCTTCCCCAGCCTGCATTTAATATCTTCTGTTGCACCTCCAATTTTATTTACTTTTGCACCAAGGTAGTTTAATTCAGCAACATCCTCAATCTCCATATCGTTGAACTTCTGCTCATTCTGCATATTTAACCTCATCATATTGCATTTACCAACATTTATTTTCAATCCAACCCTTGCTGTCTCATTCACCACTCTATTAGTCTTCCTCTGAAAGTGATCAAATTTAGAACATAACAATGCTATATATTCAGCAAAATCTAAGTCTTCTAAAACATTGTTAAAATTCCACATAATTCCATTTCTCTCTGCCCCAGTTACAGTTCTCATTATCCAGTCGATGACCAAAAGGAATAAAAACCCTGACATGACACATCCTTGTCGGACACCATATGCGATGTGGAACCAGTCAGTTAGCTCGCCTCATCTAACACTGCACAGCTGAATGCATTGTACATTTCCTTTAAAATCTTAATTACTTTTTCTGGAAGGCTGTAAATCTTTAGTATTTGCCATTGGCTTGGTCTATGTACAGAGTCGAATGCCTTTTCAAAGTCAACAAAACGAAGGTATAGAGATAATCTCCATTCGCATGACTGTTCCACAATATTCACTAAGATGTAGATTTGCTCGTTTGTCCCTCTACCTATTCTGAACCCGGCCTGTTCATTCCTGAGATGTTTATCTATGCCATCTCTTATTCGTCCAATCAGTATTCTGCCAAAAACTTTGCTAATGACAGGTAGCAGAGTAATTCCTCTCCAATTGTTGCAATCCTTCAAGTCTCCTTTCTTTGGGATTTGGACTATAATACCTTTATTCCACACATATGGTATACTTTCATCATTCAAAAACCGATTGAAGAGACATGTCAACCTATCTACAGTCGTTTCTTTTGCCTAAAGCATTTCTGTATGTATCCGATCTATTCCTGGTGATTTTCCATGTCTCCGTGCCTTAAGTGATTTTCTGACTTCACATAAAGTTATTTCTGATTCGTCTATGTCCAGTCTTTCGTCAATTACTATCTCATGTTCATCTGTAACTGGGTGCTGTGGCTCATCTATATTTAAAACACTACTAAAGTGCTCCTTCCACCTTTATTTCCTGGCACTAGAATCTGTAACGATCTCCCCTTGCTTATTTTTAATGACTGCAAATTCATTATGTCTACTATTTGTCAATTTCCTGGTAATCATGTAAAGTTCTTTCAATCTCCCATTTTCTGCTGCTAGCTCATCTATCCATTCTCTTTCTTGCACTGCTTTTAACTTCCTTGTCTTTTTCAAGATATTTTCTCTGGAACTTTCCTTTAACTCTCTCAGATCTTGTACTTTCTATTTTCCGTTTTATCTCTTTTCTCTCGTCCCTCTTCCTATACGTCTCTGCTTGGATCCATGGCCTATTTGTACACTTAGCAAATCCCAGTACCTCATCAGCACTTTAAACATATGCTCTCTCTAACTTACTGTAGTGCTCTTCTACCCCATATGTTTCCAATACTTCAGACCTGTTGCTCACTGCCACATTGTAACTGTTCTTCACCTGTTGATCCGTCAGTCTTTCTATACAAATATTTAGCTTCACTTTATTTCGATTAAAAAACTCCTTAGTTTCAATCTGATCTTTGCCCCCACCAAATAGTTATCACTGTTCACATCTGCCCCCCTACACACCCTGGTATCCAATATCGAAGTTTTCATGCTCCTTTGTGCTAACAAATGATCTATCTGATTTCTTGTCCTTTTATCTTGTGACATACAGGTTAGCTTGTGTATGTTTTTGTGCTTGAAGAAGCTGCCAGTAATCACTGGACCATGCATCTGACAGAAGTCACACAGCCTTTCACCATTGCCATCTCTCATACCTGCTCCATCTTTCCCAGGATGTCTACTCTACATTCATTGTCGGTACCTTCATTGTCGGTACCGACTTTTGCATTGAAGTCTACCATTACAATTATCATATCATATCCTGTTGCATCCAACATACACACATGTAAGCTGTTCGTAGAAATCATCCTTTACTTCTGGTCTTGCATTTTCCGTTGGTGCATTCACCTAAATGACCGTGACTTTCTTGTGCCTAGAGTAGAATCTTGCAGTAATGATCTGCCACTGGATGGTGTCCATTCCATCAGTGTTTTTGTCATATCCTTGGTCACCAGAATACCAACTCCTTTCTCACGCACCCTATCCGTTCCAGCATAAATAATCGTTTCACCACTAACAATGTTCATCTTTCCTGCACCATTCCACCTTACTTCACATATAGACCTACAGTAGAATACCAATCTTATACTCGATCATCTCTTTACAAACTTTTGCAGTCACAACTGTTGCCCACATTGTCCTCACATTCCATGTTCCTATGAACACATGGCGTTTTGGAGATACTGCCGCTCCAATCGGGCGCCGAGCTTCCTTCTGGCTTTCATCCAGAGCTGTCATCCTGTGGTTGTACAGTTGTCCTTGCAGGTTTTAGGACCTATACAAGGCCTCTATTGACGTCTGCAGTTTCTGTAATCCGTAACTTTTTTTAAGGGTGTAGGTGATTAGCCAACAGCCCAACCCCCTACATTCGCCTGATGAGTCCCAAAAGGACGAAACCGGTCGTGAAGTGGAATTTTTCTGGTGTGTTATTCTTTATTGATTTACTATATATCTGTCATATCACTTGCTACACATTCAATTCTTATTTACGGCTTGGCTTGCCTATAAAGAGTGGTTATTCTGTGTAAAAATTGTGTAAAGATTGTCAGATTCAAAGCGCCAGGGGTGCACTCTGTACAATCTTAATACTTGGGTAATACGCCCTTAATGACTATATGTATATATATATATATTTATATATATATATATATATATATATATATATATATATATATATATATATATATATATATATATATATTGAGAGCTGCGGAGTTACCACAGGCTACTTTTGACTGTTGTATATACTGTTTGGACACTAGATTTACCAAGAACTTCTCGATGTGGTGGGTATAGACAGGCTACCTATCTACGAGGAGAGATCGCAGTTGCCCTATACCGAGGCAGTGATCTTAGAGGTACAAAGGTTTCGTCCAGTGGTTCCATTAGTTGCACATCTATGCTCACGCGATGCAAAAATTGGCGGATACTTCATTCCGAAAGGTTCAAAGGTCGTGCTTAACATTTGGGCATCTGGGCATGACTCAACTAAATGGGAAAATCCAGACGACTTCAATCCGGAAAGGTTTCTCTCACCAGATGGGAAAACTGTGGTAAATCGAGAGTCTCACATACCATTTGGCATTGGTAAGTATTACAGTAACCAGTCCACAATTCAAAACATACAGAGGGGAATGGAAAGGGGAGAGGTGCCTTTCATTGATTGATTGATTTAATTAATCCATCCATGCATCCAACGATCGATTTACTACTATTGTTATTGTTATTTTTATTGTTGCTCTTATTATTTAGTTGGCTTAACCAAGGGGAAGGGGGATATTTTTGGGGGTTCAGAAAAAGATAACCAAAAAAGTATCCTCATATTTTATCGAAAATATTCAATAATGTAATATGTGGTAAGGAATGCATAGGAATACATTTTTCATATCGTGTTGGGGTAATTTGGTACTTTGCCCAGTCAAATCAAAGTCACATGCATAATTCATTGCCTATGGAAGCTGGCAGCACCCCCCCCCCTATTCCACTGCCCTGATTCCATCATTTCCTGCCACCTAGTGCTTGGACTTTATCATAAGAGTTATCGTGCCGACGGTGTAGATATATATAGCTAATATATTAGTTTTTTATGATTCCTTCATGCCTGTAGAAATCTAGCATATTTTATCACAATCTGCTATCACTGCCAGATTTCTTTCTGTGTGTTTTTTTCTCAGGTCGCCGGGTTTGCCTGGGTGAGACTTTAGCAAAGACGGAAATATTCCTCTTCCTGACCGGTTTAGTCCAAAGGTTCCGTTTCCGGGTTCCAGATGGTGACCCACTACCTTCCTTAGATGGTAATCATGGCGTTTTACTGAGTATCCGTCCCTATGAGATATGCGCCGAAATGAGGGCGTAGATGTATGAAGTCGCGATAAACATTGATGGTCTAATTGGAAAACGTATAGATGAAAACGTATTGATATAGTCAGTACGGTAGCGTCTAACGGATAGTATGAAGGTATTAAGTCTTTATGGGTTGTGTTATTATACAGGGATTCAGCGTCATGCAATCGCAAACAGTAGGGCTATTTGTAAAGGTAACGTTATTGCATGACAATAGTATTGTACCGTATCGCTTGAATTTCATAGTTTATTTAAATCTTCAGCTTTGTCTCTGAGACCTCGCTCGATGTTGATCAAATGTACTTTGAAATGTTCCCTCTTGTTAAAGTGTCATGCCTTCTAAAGACAAAGAGAAAACAATATGTGGGCAAGTTGATGGAATTGGTTTGTTGCACATTTTGAGGGGCAAATTATATACAACTTTATAAAAGTTAACAACTACAAAAAATCGCAGACCGAGGGCGTGAAAAATTCTTTGCTTGATCATCTAATGGAATGACGTTATGGGGTAACCAATTCTAACTTTACACATTTATAATCACTATACCACTATTTCCACCATATAAATGTAATATTGCCTAATGAAATAAATATTAATGTAATATTACCTTACTTCTTAGGCTTTTATATGTACTCCACTTCGAGTTGAGCTAATAACATTAAATTGATCATAGTGTTTGAGATATTACTCTCATGGCATAATACATTTCCTTGGTGTTTATTGTCATATCAAGTTCAAACTAAGAAACCAAAAGTGATGAAATTCCAGACTCCCTCTTAACATTTGATGACCTATATAGAATCAATTATTAATTTGTTAATGAAGTTAAAAATGTATTTGATGAATGAATGTTTCTTGAAAGTAACTGGAAGCTCAGGCCACCAAATTGTATTTTTAAGATTTACTAACACGTTCAGTATGTGTGAATGTATGTATGTATGTATGTGTATATATATATATATATATATAAAAATATCGATATAGCCTTTATATTACACCATAGCGGAGTGTATAGCCTAGTGGTTAACGCCGGCGTCTCCCAGTCATGAGATCCCCGGTTCGATTCCCCGCCGACAGCAATGTGTGTCGTCTGGCAAGGATGTTGTTCAATAACAACTTCCCGACATGGACGTTAAATGGATGTGTGCCGAGAGATTGGCTTCGGTCAGCTTGCGAGTCTATAAGCCTCCATGGCTTCTTTCGCGAGTTCCTGCTTGCGGGAAGATCACATATACATACATACATACATACATACATACATATTAATATAGCCTATATAGTATATGTAACAGGGTGCTCAGGATCCTATACTCCTGTAAAGTAGGAGAGAGCGATAACGTTGAGATTTGTCTTAAGACCTTATACAGCAACAGATTTATTATTTTAACTCATTCTTATCTCGGTGTCCATTTCGCATATAATCACAGTGGAAAGAAATAATAGAAAACAATGGTAAAACTTCTTAAAAAAATTACACTTTTCACTTAAATTAATCCGTTAATAAAAATGAGCCCAATACAAACTAATAATACAACTGTTCAGACAGTCCCTGAATGAAATTCCTAAGTAGACAATAATAGGTGGTTCCCCTAGTTAATACCGACTGCGCATGCGCAAAACAATGTATAGCAACCGGGCTCAACCGTACGTCCATGTTCATCCACAACTTTTGAATTGACTTTAAGAGTGGTTGCATTACTTGTGGTTAAACACGTAATTTTGTATCCAGGTAAAACACACATGTCTTAACTTAACCTCGAAACACCCGAGCACTGGATTATCATAAGAATAACTCATGAAAAGGCTGAATGAATGATGCAATATAACAAATAATACGTTTAGTGGCTACAAGTGCAGGCGATCGTCGCCTCCTGTACTATACTAACATGCACACTTATAACATTAGGTATGCTAATGTCGTCGATTTATTTTCATCGTGATATTTACTACAGTTGAGAGTCATTGACTCTGATTTACCATTATTAGGATAGTAACATGTTTTACATTTAATGATTAGTTTATTGTTTGTTAAATGAACATAAATATTCATCAACTTACCTGTAAAGTAGGACTCGAGGAGAGAGCGATAACGTCCAGATTTGTCTTTAGGCGTTATACAGCAACAAATCTACTGTTTATCCCTCCACTCCACTGTTTGTCCCTCCACTGTTTATCTCCTACCTCTCCTCTTCCCCTGTTGGTTTCTTTCATCTCTCCATCCATTGTCTACTAATCCCTTACATTTATCTCTCTTTGTGTTCACCATGCTCATTAACCTGTCTGTATTCTGTGCGTGTTTTTGTCCCTTTTGTTACTGTTACCTTAGCCTTTGAAGAAGATCCTGCTAGGCTAGGATAACGAAACGTCAGGCCAACTTACTTTTACAAGTATTTTAATCTAGCACACCGAGACCATCGATATCCGGTCACATGTGTGATGGGGTGTGCCTTTCGCGGCTAGAAAACAGTCTGGGTCTCTCATGTAGACGTCACCAAACAGATCGCACACCGCTCTGTACAAATCAAATGGTGCAGCAATCCAATGACAAACTGAGCGGGACCATTTAAAAAAATTAAGCAACATTTCAGCACATTTACGCTATACCTGCAAATGAGGACTTTTAAATGATATGAGGTAATATAGGTCCTTTATCTTAAATTAAGTGTCTGAACAACTTAATCTGCGGCAATAGTAGGATGAGGTGGCGACGGATCACTTATAGCTGTGACATCATTTCATTTGTCACCACGTAGCATTCTACTAATGTGTTGAAAGGAGCAGTGCTAGAAGCAATTATATGGGCAAACATAAGAAAGACTAGAACTTTATTTATTTTGCCAGTGCGCTGCTATGACCAGTTCTTTCCATTCCAGTGACCTGCCATTTAGTACTGGGCGAGTTGGATGTTAGTACCTAAAGTTATGGTCTTGCCCTGTCATTTAGCCTGAAGTAACCTCCCCCCCCCCCCCCCCGTATTCCTTCTTGGCTCTAGTATATTTAAACTTCCAAACCCCTGGACATTAGCTTTAATTGTATCAAGGCTGAAAAACGAGTAGGTCGTTCAGTACATGACATTCCAGGCTTGTAAGTGTGCATACCTTGCAGTACTCGAGTCCCAAACTCTAGGCTGATCAAGATGCCACATGGGCAAGTTGACACAATATTATACAGAGAGTCTTATGAAAAGCTTTTAACTATATTTTTCGTTTTTGTGATGTACATGGAAGAGGATTCCAACATAAATCTGGCTCTTGTAACGATTGCTAACTGACTAATGCAATGAGTAACCCGAACTTGCGATGCTACCGTACGCAATGATTGCCGGGCAAATGATTCGGAGTCGCCACCGGATGGGGCGTTGACACGAAATGCTTACGATTTAGCAAAGACTTGTATCAAACAGCCGTACATACGGATACCACGCACTAAGTAAAAATAGAGATGATAATAGCAAGAATAGTACACAATTTGACAATAGAGCCTAAGCAAAACGCAAGGCTTAGTGCTAGTAATTAAAGGCGTACGGCTGAACTGCAGCTGGCTGGTATACTAACACGAAGACAAGAGTGCCCAATACCTCAAGAAACCAGGTTGAACTTCATTCCGTTATCTTTTAGCATGTATTCAACGTAATGATTATTTAGTCAAACTTCACTTTCTGTATTAGCATCGACGAGTGTCGGTTGTAACTTTTGCATGTTCATTATTTTGTAGCCTACTTAGCCTGGACTAACTTAAGCCATGGGCTTAGGCCTCGTAAAACGTTAGACTTACGTTAAAGTCTATCTTAGCCTTGAAAGTTAGGTCAAACGTTAAGGCTATATTCTCCTAACTTAATTTAGTTAGAATGCCCTACAGTTATGTTAAAGCCCCATGGCATTCCATTATAAATACGAACTAACCAATCCGTATCTAGTATAACTTAGACATTTTCTTTGCTTTTGGTACTATTGTACAGTACTGATTTCGCTTAACTCCCGTTGAAAAAAAATCAACGATCGATAAAAAACGTTGAAAATCGATAAAAAAAGTTGAAAATCGGTTAAAAACGAATAATTTCGTTGACAAGATTTAGACTACTGCGGGCACGGGTTGTCAACGAAGTTTCAACGAAAATTCCACGAAAGTTATCGCGATCAAAAACCGCAAAGGCTATTCTAGACATATCAAGGTTGTGACTTGCGTTGAATCCTTAGTTTAACTACAGCCGTTTTCAGACTCTACCAGAAGTTGTAGAGGAATATTACAAATGTTACAAAAGTTTGATTGTAGATAGAGTAAGTTCTTTACTAGGTGTTTGAAAAATGATTTGGCTAGGATAATAAAAACTAGTCTTGATCGATCGTAATAAGCACATTCTACGACTCTTAAGTTATAGGCTAGTATTAAACTAAGATAAGTTTAGGTTAGCTCACCAAGGAACGCAGCGTCAGAAAAACTAGAAATAAAAAAAATATCCACAATGAAACAGTCGTAGCTGGATATCAAAGAGATCTTTATTTCCAATAAATTCCTGTGTTACTTGACGTACTACAGTACCGTTTACTACAGAACATCACTCACTAAACAAACTTTTCTGAGAGCGCATTCCGTACAAAAAATCTCCCCCAACTTCAATGCACGCAAAAATAAAAAAAACATCCTGTTATTTTCCCCCTAACCCGTTACTGTAAGTTGCCCGCGAATGCAGATGGACTGCCCTGGTATTTAGGTCGCAGCCTGGGTCTGGGCCACCTGCAGTTTGCTGCTAACATGTGTATTCCCTACCCTGGATATCCCCACCACCAAACTTTTTTTGAGAGGCTTAGTCCAATCATAAACCTGGCTTTGTCAAATTCACGCCTACCATCTGTTAATTAGCATAGTATTTATCTGAACCTTTGGCTGGCTGCCTCTAGAAGCAAACATTATTTTACCCCTACTGTTCGTAATGGAATGGATGTTACCTGAAAACCAAATATTCATTCATATTATAAGTAGAACAATCCAGCAGGGATAGAAAGTTTATCTTGAATGAACCAATCAGAAGTCGTGCTATTAATAAAACTTGAAACACCTGGCCAGCAAGAGAGTTGCAAACAATTGTATCCATGACTACTAAGAAAATAAAGCAGTGACTTGGGGCCCACGTTGGGTAGAAATCTGTGGAAAATGAATATATTTTCATTGCTTATTTGAGTATTGTATATTGGGAAGAGCTGATCAAACATTAGTAGGGAGGGCTTTCAACTGGCCTGACGGCTTTCAACTGGCCTGACGGCATGTACATTTCATTTAATAAGAAGGGGGAGTTTTTATGAGTCTCCCGGTATGCGTCACATGAGAAGTAAATGTTTTTGTTTTTCGGTTTTATCATCGTTTTTCAAGTGGAACAGCTCATAAAATCATATCAAATGAAAATAATACATATTTGAATATCCTTCCTTAGTTTTACTAATCAGGAATGTTTAATAAAGCATGCAATGCATCGTTCGAAAAAGGTAATTTTAAAGTAGAATTGAAAATGAACGACATAAAACATTTTCTGTGAAGCGTGTGGAGCACAACTTTGAATATTCGTTGTGAAAGAAAACATAGCGAACGATGCTTATTGCGTACAGTAAATAAATTTCGCGGAACTGGTATAGAGAAATTACGTACTGCAGCTTACGTCAGAGAAGCTCATAAATGACACAGGTGGATAGAGCGCATCAAAATTCGGTTTAGGAAATCCCTATACAGCCGACAAAAGTCGATATCTCCTTCCGTTTTCGAGTTATATGCGATTTTGTGTTTTTGAGATATGGTTTTTAGTATATTTTCATTCAATAAGGTCGTTTTTGTGTGTGTTTAAGTAAGGGTGTGACCCAACAGATATTTCGCTAACCGTTTCACCGTATCGCCTGCCGGTCGGTTTAACGTTTAAACGCCGTTTCCCGATCGCGGTTTTTTTTCGACGCACGGTTACTCGACTTTTAATGAAAATAGGACATAATGAGTACAATAATTAAGGTTTTTTCCCCAGCAGGTAGCAATTCAGGCAACAAGACACTCGATCAATGTATGTTAATTACTAATTAGGCCCAATAATATTGCGAACCTTTCGTGTAATAATTGCTGAAAAGAATAACACACATGATCAGTATTCGTGGTGTTCAGAAGTTCAGATCACTGAATTTATATCACTCGGCCTTCGGCAACATCGTAACTTTTGAAGAAAAAAACAATATATTTGTCTATCTATCACAAGATTTTTAACAAAAACTCGCCTAAATTAGTAAACTTACCCACCTTTCCTGCTTACTTATTAAAAGTCATGTTAAGAAAACAAATTACGCACGCACGTGTTGTGCGATGGGTTGTAAAAATCAAGTTGAAACTGGTTTGATCAGCCTCCGATTTCATTTTCTTTCTCTTGTGTCACATACATGATACAGTACCTTACATTAGATACAAAAGTTAATTCAACAACAGCCAAAATTTGTGTCGCAATAGGTTAAGTTTTAATCGCGCTGCGCAGTACCATTCATAATTTGCATATAACATCAAAATTTACACTCGGCGTCCAGATGGCGGGAGATGTTACATCATGTTCAATCTGTTGTGTTGTTCCCATGGTGCGATGAACTTGGGCAAAGTTCAATGACCTACTTATATTCTGTGACCAATGTCAGTGGGAATTATGTGTGTAAAATCTCGGGTTTTTCCATGTGTTATATATATAGAAGTTTTACGTAAGCGGAGCGAATTTTAAGGCGGCTCGTTGATTGTGAGGAAGCACTTATCTAAGCATCAATATTTGTGAAAAATATCGTAAGTTTTTCATTTTCATTCATGTTCTTTTATGTTTGCCGCAATCCCGCCCGCAATGCATGCACAGCATAATACCATGTGTGAAAAAAATGGCTGTACACGTGCAGACCTGAGAGAGCAAACTGGCCTTGTGTTGTTAATGTTATGACGGTACTTTCTAGAACGACCATTTGCGTCTTTTGGGGTCAACATATTTTCACACGGGATTTCAACATGCCATTGATCGATGTACACGGGTGACATATGTCACAAATATTAACTGGGAAAACGAATTGACGACACTATCATGAGCTTATGACTATTGGCCTACTACTTGAGTTATATTGAACACATTATTCATGCCTAAAACATCGTTTTTCTGTTTTTTTATAGATAGTTTGCAGTACATTACTAAGTTCTTCACATATTTTTAAATAATTTTCATGTTTAAAATGTAAACAAAATAGAAAAAATAAAAAGAGAAAACGCCTTTTTGAAAAATGGAAGCGTCCTCGCAGAATGGGCGGGGCATCTTTATTTTGCTTCAAGTAACATGTTTTCGCTCGGAAACAAAGTTTCATACTTCAACTCTCATAAAAAAACAAATTTACATCTCTTAGAAATAACTATTTTTCGTATTCTGCAAGTAAACCAAGTTTATATGTCCATTCACTGTTATTTAAATGGTTAAACAGAACTTCAACTTATTTGGAAGGGTGCCTCGTGGTACATAGCTTTGACTGCAACCCCTCTAGAAGCCTGGCGAAGTTAAGACTTATGTCACTGTGTTTGGGGTTCACAGTCAGAAAACGTCCCCCGTCAGTTTAATTACACGTTTCTTTGAGTGTTACTACTCATATAAGCATGAGAATGCTTTCGAAAATATTCCCTCTTTCAAACGACTGAACTAAAGTCTAACTGATATTAATAAACGAAGTTACGCGTTTTCCGACGTTTCGTGTAACCACAAATTGACCTTCTATTTCGTTTAAAAAAGAATTTCAACGTACCGTTGAAAATTCCACGAAGGAAATGACTGAGATAACCAATCGATAAAATTCGATAAAAAACGATAAAAATCGATAAAAATCGCCGAATTTCGATGAAAAACGAAGAATTTCGGTTATTTTTCTTTCAACGAATTTTAACGGGAGTTAAGCGAAATCAGTACTGTAAGGCTTATTTTAGGTAGTTCGGGAACAGTAAGCCGGGCCTTACACTGATAACGTCTAACCGAGCGTGAAACAGGAAATAATCAGGAAAAGCGGGTACTTGATAATATATATCTTCTTTTATTGATTCTGAATAAAACTGTAACTTTAGATAATTAAAATGTAAAGAGCCCGAAGACTACAGACGTAAATATAAATTACGGAGCCTACTGTTCTACGTCGATAGACTTTGGATGATAAACTTCAACTCCTCGATATGTCTTTATGAAACACTTAAACCCCTGATTCCAAAATAACAAAGTAAGACGCGTTGCACAGGGCACATGCTCTGCCCTTGAACCCGATTGGTCTAAACTTATAACTCACCCCTCACCAAACTCTTGATTGGTTGAGTGCCAACCTGATATGCAGATGAGCATATGCAAATGGGCACTCAACCAATTTGAACCAGTTTGGTGTCTTTCAACCCCGAATCATTTAAACAAAAGATACGCTTCTAATAGCGCGTGATTTATATCCCGCCACACCACAGCGCAAACCACCAATGCGCCAGCCATGGGTGACGTCATAATAACAATAACTAGAATACACTTCACAATAACAATAACTAGAATACGCTTCACACAATTTCACACAGGGTGGTAATTAAAGGCTGTGCTTCTTCTTGGCAGGACGTTACTAGTGGGGTTCCACAAGGGTCTGTTTTGGGTCCCTTGTTGTTTGTTGCCTACAGTATATATAAATGACATTAACAGAGATATTTTGTGTACAGCTAAGAAGTTTGCTGATGACACCAAACTGTTTCTGAAGTCTCTTCCAAAAGCAATTCTGAGAGATTTCAAATGGATTTGGATAAGGTTTTTTCCTTGTCTCAGGGATGGCAAATGCTTTTTAATATTGATAAATGCAAGGTGATGCATATTGCTAGTAGTAACCAAAAGTACCAACAAATTACAATCTTAATGGTGTGGAGTCACAGGAGGTCTTTGTTGAAAGAGACCTAGGTATCTACATTGACTCATCTCTGCAACCTTCTAAACATTGTCTTGAAGCTGCTTAAAGAGGTTACAGGGTTTTAGGTATGATAAAGAGGAACTTCAGGTTGCTAAAAGAGGACATAGTAGTTAGGCTTTATAAGCAGTTGGTTAGGCCTCATCTGGAGTATGCTGTGCAGGCTTGGAACCCATATTTTGCTACGGATAAGGAAGTACTCGAAAAGGTCCAGAGGAGGGCTACTAGGATGATTAGTTCCTTAAAGAGTGTTCCTTATTATAGGCGGTTACAACTGTTGAATCTCACCACACTGGAGCTTAGGAGGTTACCTGGTGACTTGATTCAGGTTTTCAAGATTGTGTATGGTTTTGACAATTTATCCTTCACTGACGTTTTCATGTACTGTAACTTGCTAGTTGTTGTACCAGAGGTCATTGTCTTAAACGCCAAAAGTCCAATACCATCTTCAGTTGTAAGTTGCACAGAGTGTAGCGAAAATTGTTCACTGTGTATAGGGCTCCATCCACATGGAGACGTCAAGACATTTGCACGCATATGCGTCTGGTTAATGGTTTGGTGTACATACAGGACTATCTGTTTGAATTGTTCACTCGCTCGATATTGCAATTGGCAATTCTTAAATATTTTTCAACTTTTTTGTTTGATCAATTAAGGAGGCATGTTTTTATAAACAGACCTTATGGAAAGTCTGATAACCTCGGTTGGTTTCCATAATGTACCCCAGTTGTACCAGGGAGCACCCTATGTGGCAGCTCCCTGGTTGTAACAAGTTATGTTCTGAAACTTTAAATGAATACCTCTAAGGCTTATGAAGCAATCTAAAGTCAACATGTATTAAATATCATAGCTCTTTGAGTATATACAGTATGGTTGATTTGTACTGTATATGGGGAGAAAGGTATTCTCACAGTTTTGTTTGTAGTTTGTTAATAATTCCAAACATTGTCAGGAAGGAGCTGATTGGTGGCAGGACATAACTTATATGTATGAATTACTCATTCATTTTGGGGAGGGTCTTTGATTGCAGTATGGGTTTAGTGCTGTACCTTGTGATATAAACTGTATAATGAGATGCTCAACTTCATGCACATCCAGTTTAACCATTTAACCTATGAATGTATTGACATATATTTTTTGTCTCTCCTTTTCCATTTCATGTGAATGCTAATTGTAGACTACTGTACGTGAAGATCCAAGTTGCTAATAATGGCTAGTTTCTTACCTCCTGGTGTCTTTCAACCAGGCACTGCTGCTGTCCCAGCAACTAAGGTAGAAATCACTGTATCATGCAGGTATGTACAGTACTATGAAACCACAATGTTAATACTTGTTTACAATATTACTGTTTACACTGTAGATGTTTATATTTAAAGGATTGGTTCAGGTGTTTGACATGTTTATTTTGTATGAAAGAGCACAAAAAGACAAAAAGAACAGTGAAGAAACTACCATGATAGCATGCTCTGTTAAGGAGATATGACACTTTGAAGATATCAAAATTTCTTTGAAAACGACTGGTGTAGAAAGACTTACTGTGAGGGTGTGACGTCACATCCTCACTTCCTTAACATTTGTGAATATATTTCTTTAAAAATTATTTACATTTTTTAACACACTTGAAAATAATATAATCAAAAATTCTTCAGATGTTTAATCTCAAATACTTCCTTTGACAAATATGAGATCTCCTGACATATCTTTTGGTTGAAAATCATGAAATCTCACAAAATATTTAGAGAAAAAAACAAAGACTTTTCAGGAATGTGAGGATGTGACATCACAGCTAGTCAGATTTCAGCAGTTTCTACACAATCTGATAAAACTTTACACTTGAATATCTCTTTAACCGAAAAAGATATTTGAACAGTTGTTTCATCATTGTGTTTCTTTTATTGTCCTCTTCCATACAACATAAACATGTATGACAACTGAACCAATCCTTTAAGTGAACGATAAATGATGCATGGTGTTGATGCGAGACTACTGTATGCACAGTACGTCTGTGTGTGTTACTGCTGCTGAGGTGTAAGATCATCTCGCTTTCATTTTAAGGAGACACAAACCCTACCATCATCAACAGTCTATATTGCAGAGGGAAAATGTCATGAACAACTGTCCCTAACAGCTCCAAAAAATAATCTTATTCTGTTGGGAGATATCACAGATTTAATGTTCTTTCCCATTCCAGTGCACAAAAGGCTTGATCAAGTCTAAAGATGACATCATTGAGCCTCATGTGCTTCATTTTTTCTCAAAATCACAAATCACAAAATGTTTATTTTCTGTAATGGAGATGGGTTTTGCAAATGCTGAATAGATCAAAAACATTGAAGCTCTTAACAAAGTGATTGCAGGGGTTTTCAGTGTCAACACTATTAACATTGACTTTGAAAATATTAAAAGAGAAAGTAAAAGGTTCCAGATCCTAGTGACACTAAGACATCATAAAGTTACAAAGTCACAGCTGCCAGACACAACTTTCAAAGTAGGATATGATAATATCTCTGAAACAGAACAAGTTTATTTTTAAATTTTTTTGAGGGCAGTTATTCTTCACAAAGAACTCTGTCTTACTAGCCAAAGATGATGGTTGCAAGTTTGTGTCCAATTAAAAATTATAACAAGCAGAAAATGGCTTAATGTTTTTGGAAGTTCCTTGACCTTTGACCTATGTTGTCATCAATCATGCAGGCTTGAGTTTACATGGTCAGGCACCGACCCACCAAGTTTGAACTTGATCGGAATTACCGTCTAAAGAAGAGTCGGCCACACAATTTATTTTGCTCACTCACTCACACACACACACTCACGCAGGCATTCACTCACAAATTTAATCACTCACTCACACACTTCCTCACATTTCGGATGTAGGATGAAGTACAGTATCTCATCTCGCTATACATTACATGTAGGGAGATGAGATGATCATGTAACCTTGAACAATGATATACAACATTTTGCATTGATTGTGTGCGATCGAGTAACTTTGTTATCAATACAAGTTGTAGGGAAGTACTTCAGTGTTTATCGGGTCTTCATTGTTACAGTAAAAATGAAAGAAACAGAAACACTTTGTGATGGGCTCTTTTTGTTTGAAAACTGCAATGCACTCTTTTCTTATTAACTAGAAAAGTAAAGTTTCTCAGTAACACATTACACTGTGAAGGAGGAAGTTGGACGTGTCAAAGTGCTTTCATTTCACTTGATCTGTTTATAATTTAAAGGCATTGAAGACTTGCCCAAAACCGTGTGCCGCGCTCTGAAAAAGTTAACTTTCCGTTGCTTGCAAATGACGTTTTCTTCTTGTCGCTACAAAATGCAGACAGTAGTGAAACGTGATACCTTGTTATCTAGACCGGAAATGTCCACACTGCTATGTTCACTGTGTTGTGGGTATTGACCGTAGCTGTATGTATTGACTGTACACTAGTGTCTAATTACCGAGGGTAGCAAGCTGTGTGTGTATTTTCTGGGATCGATGGTGGTGTCTAACACTTCTGTTACATCTCATTCGAAACTAGGTCAGATTACCGGCATGAGACGTTTCTTTGTCCGCGAGTCATCACCCCCTTTAAGCCTCATAAAAGTACTTTAATATCAACAAAAAAAGTACACATCTTTTGTCTTTTCCTGCCACAGTACTTGTTCAAAAGCACTGTTACTATCCATCACTTGAGATATTTATTGAAGATATTTTTGTACTATGTATTGCCATGCTGATAATTATGTGCTAGGTGAGAACAGTGCACATGAAACTCATAGTTACAGTACTGTAAGTGAAAATAACAGTCTATTGCAGTCATCTTTCCCTTCCCTTCTTAAACTAGTGTGCTCAATCATGTTCAGAATTTCAATATTAAGCTGTATTTTTGTTTCTCTTAGGAATCTGGCAGATAAAGATGTCCTTTCGAAATCCGACCCTAGTAAGTGCAGAAATCACAATTGATGGATATTGTATTATATACTGTAATTAATCACCACTGAATCGTTGAGGCAACATATCTGTACAATTCCCCATATTTTAAAGTAGAACAATAATGACATTCAAGCATTGAAGAAAAGATTAGATTTTATTCCAAAGTGTTGTCAGTGGTTTCCTTTTTACATGTCTGAAAAATAAAGTCAATCTGATGTCGGTAAAACCATGTTACTCTGCTTACAACATAATGTCTTCCATTCATGAGTCCAGTAAGGTATGTAGTTTGAATCTGTTTTGTTAGTTCGACAACATATGACTGCAAATCCGATATCAAGACTCGGAATAAGTAAAAAAAAAAAGAAGAAAGGGGCTTAAAGGCCCACCTACCCTGTTAGTGGAAGATTTTGGGCTGATTTTGTTTGTGGGCTGGTTGAAAATCTTTCCGCCAATCGAGAAAATCTGATCTATGGTAACACCACTTTGATAGTGTTAAGTGAACCTAAGCATAAAAGTGACTTTACTTTAATAAGCATTGAGTCAGATGTTATGTAGCTGCCAATGATCTGTGGGATTTAAATGCTGCTTTGCGGTGACATGAACAGTACAAGAAGACATACTGTGCTGTACTGTACTCTATGGTGTTCATACCAACATTGCAATACAGCACAAAAGTATTTCATTGGACCTGGTGACATCTCAGGTTGTCAAGTTTAAAATACTGTTACATAGTGAACTGAGATACAGCACAACCACATGCTTTAATATTACATGTCTACAACTATGTGTCTGTATTTAAATGTGTACCTGTCTCTGTTTTTCCTTTCATAGTGTGTGTATTGTACACCACCCAGCTTGGCTCAAACCAATTTGCCGAGGTTTGTATAATTCGATCAGATAATTCATTGATTCCAGGTCTAGTTACAGTAATTATATACTAGAATAGTCCAGTTGTTTTGTCATATTTATGGCAGATAACCTGAAGAGTACAGAACGTGCATATATCTGATATACAAGTAAAGGGAAAGTTATGGTTGCAGCTTACCACAAGCCCACAGACTTCTTAACAGTACGATAACCAACTGCCTTTTAGCAACGATAATTCTTTTCATTTTAGTTATGTTTACTTTGCTTGGCTTCTCTTAGACTCTGTTGTACTGTGTGACACTACATTCATTTCGGTAAAATGGAGTCCTGCAATAGCTAGGAAGGTTTATCTGGAAACATGACCCAGTGACTGAGGTCCTAGATAAAAGTTGGGATGTCTGGTTCGGACTATCGGTAGTTTAAATCAACCAGCACTCTTAATAATTTCATTACTTGTGTCCATATTCCCTAACACTTTCACTTAATACAAAGTATGTCTTGCCAAATTTGACAGTATTTTCATGTGAAGTTTGTTTACTGTATGCATTTGCTAATGTAAGGAGTGTAACCTTAGGCTTAAGGTTTGATGATTTAAATTACATAACATAGCAGTTTTCATTGCATATGAATGCAACCAAATAAGAAATTGTCAATTGTAACGACCAGCAGGTGCTCTACCACGACAGTCGGTTGGTCGGTGACCAAGGTTTGGGTTGTCCAGGATTTGCGATGGGTCGGTGACACTGTGTGCTAACCTCAGGAGGTCACTGTCACTTCTTCAAACCCAGGGATCAATGAACAAGGAAACAGAGCCAATCATCACATAACAACGATTATTTTATGAGGGGAAAGAAAGGTGGTCGATGGGTCAAGGCAGAATGCCAAAATTGTGACCGGGGCCATGGCCTCGCAGCGTTGCGGGTCCCCTGCTGTAAGTCTAGAGTGTGAGAATTCCTTGTCTGCAAAAAGGTTTTGCAGCTAACTTAGACATCTGCACTCTCACTCTTTTATTTATTTTTTCGTTGACAGTATGAACGTACAGAGCAAATTCAGAACACTTTGAACCCCGACTTTGTTCACAAGTTCAACCTCACGTACTACTTTGAGGAAAGACAACTGTTAAAGTTTGAAATGTAAGTTCAAGTCTCGCATAATTGGCTAACAATGACTTTTGTAACCTGTACCGTTATGGCGTCATCTGTGCAGGTGTGTATGTACAATACAAACAGGGGTATCCTGGTTTCATGGACTATGCTTTTACTGTAGACACGATTAGGAAGTATGTCTCCATCATTTTGGAATAAGTGTTAAAATACGGCAGGATTCGAAGCAGAGTGTTTGAGTCGCAGTCGATAAATGTTGGATGCTATTCATATTCTGTGATACTAAAATGTGTGCTTATACCCAATTACCCTGTTCATTAGGACATTAGGCCACTACAATGGCCTACTTATTGCCCAATTAAAATGAACACTTTCTCATACACTACTTTCTGGGGCTCATACATACTACCTGGGGCTCATAAGAAAACTTTTTGGGAAAAAAGAAGATGTTAGCTAGGAAACGTGAGAGTAGTACAGTAGTTGATATACCCATGGGTAGGCACGTCACACAAAAAAACGACTTGATTCCCTGTGAACCTCAGTCCCCTTAAATCAAGGCTGTAGCGGAAGTTATGAACTGGGGAATGACCCTAACAGAGCCCTAGAACTCCCAATCTCCTCTCTCAAGGCATTGTGCTGCAAAGTTTTTTTTTGATATAACTATGGATTTCTTCTAGATTGAAATGTAATATTCTTCTAAATCATAAAGTGTGACTTGCTTATAAATAATAGACTGTTACAACAATCCCTTTGTCAAAACATGATTGCAAACAATCAATAAATAGACCTGTACTAATTTAGATAAGAGTTGGAAATATCTTGCTTAGTTTTTTTTTTTTGGGAGGAGGGGGGGGGGGTGGAGGGAGGGCTAATACTAATCTGCAAAAAATGTCTTAACCCCAACATTTCATGATCTAATGGAATCCTTAATCGCATTTGACTTTGTGAAATACAGTTCAAATGGCAGTTTGGTGAGAGGTGATTTGTACTGTTTATGAGTACTTGGTAGGTTTGGTACAATCCCCAGTAGTAATAAATGACCATGGAACAGTATCTGCTATAATATACTTTTATTGTAAGAGGGTAGGTTTGGTGAAAATCCCCAGTACTAATAAATGACCATGCAATCACTAACTGCTATAAAATACATTATATGTCTATTTGTAAGAGGGTAGGTTTGGTTAAAACCTCTAGTGGTAATTAATGACCATGCAAACACTATATGTTATACGTTTATTTGTAAGAGGGTACGTAGGTTTGGTAAAAATCCCCAGAGTGTCCTGTTACTTTTTCTTTCAATATATTTCAGTTTTGTTCTCTAATTCAGTCATTTCTTTCTTTCTCTGACAGATACGACGTGGACTCCCCCAGATCTAAATTAGATGCTCATGTAAGTTGAATTAGCCCTGACTTTAACATAGGTGAATTATGGCTGTATTAAATGTATGTTAAATGGAAAGTAAAACAGAGATACTAAATATGTCCCATCCATGACAAGATGTGCAAACAGTGGCTAAACTCATCTAAATATAATAGCAACAGATTTAATTATTTGGTAAATTTATAACCTTGGATGAAGGGAATTTGAGTTAACATGATATTTGGTTAACTCTCATACAGATTGTACATTACATGACAAGAACATTGAAGCTATTCAAGTAAAACTGTAGCTCTACAAGTACAATGCATTCCATGCAGTGTTTATGTACCACTGGTTTCATTTACAGTGCCTTCCATCCACTTTTTATGTATCGCTGGCCTCATTTACCATGTATTCCATCCAGTGTTTATGTACTGCTGGTTTCATTTACAGTGCATTCCATCCACTGTTTATGTATCGCTGGCCTCATTTACAGTCCATTCCATCCAGAGTTTATGTATGGCAGGTTTCATTTACAGTACATTCCATCCAGTGTGTATAAATCTCTGACCTCATTTACAGTCCATTCCATCCAGAGTTTATGTATGGCTGGCCTCATTTACAGTGCATTCCATCCACTGTTTATGTATTGTTGGCCTTATTTACAGTACATTCCATCCGGTGTTTATGTATTGCTGCCTTCTTTACACAGGACTTTCTGGGAAGCTTAGAGTGCACCTTGGGTGAAATCCTCGGCTCTATGAACAACAGATTAGAGAAACCTCTTGTGTGAGTTAAATTTGAAGTATCCATCTTTCCTTGAAGTAGGAAATCATAAGTCCTTTTAAGCAGCTGGTTACACATTTCATTCAAAAATTTGACAAAATTAAGCACTTCTCAAGAGTCAAACTATAAATTTTCAAGCACTTCTAGTTCATGGTTTTGTAGAAGTGCTTTGAAGTATTTTGTTTTTCTCAACTTGGAAGCTTAAATGAACTGGTAGATGCATACCTACACATTTCATTCAAAAACTTGACAAAATTAAGCACTTCTCAAGAGTCAAACTATAAATTTTCAAGCACTTCTAGTTCATGGTTTTGTAGAACTGCTTTGAAGTATTTTGTTTTTCTCAACTTGAAGCTAAAATGAACTGGTAGATTCTAACATTCTAACAATAATAATTTCTGTCCGTATTCTGTTATGCGATGTAGACTATATAAAGAGCACACCTTCTACAAAAGTGTCACCGTCTAGACTTGGTGTTGATGTCTCACTTTGTTTCAAAGTAATATTTGTTGAATGTCTTAAATGTCTGTTTCTGTATCCAGTTGAGTGAATTGGAAGAATGTTACTGCAGTAAAATGGACATAATTTGTCTATAGGTCATCTTACATTTCAAATTTATGTTGAGAGAGGAAATATTTAAAGTTTCCTCTCCCCTTTCTCCTCTATTGGCCCTCCCCAAGTCCCTTCTTCCATTCCCCTTATCCACTTTCCACACCTTCCCTTCTCAAGTGTGTTATTAGCACTTCTATCAAGAAGGTTCAAGAAGACCGAAATATGTTCCTAACAAGCTTGAAGATTATGTCTGACGTGGAATGTCTTTTCATTTTAAGTTCTTATTTACTACTCAACACTGTGTTTTGCTGTAACAAGTTTGTATTCCCTAAAGTTAAAATTTTAACATGAATCCTTATATTTTCAAGTTTGTATTTCGTAAAGTAAGATTTTAACATGGTTCTTTATTTTTAAGTTTGTATTCCGTAAAGTAGGTTTTAACATGAATCCTTATATTTCAAGTTTGTATTCCTAAAAGTTAGATTTTAAACTTTTTTCTTTTCAGGAAAGGGAAAGGAGGACAGATAATTTTAACAGCAGAAGAAGTCAGTGATTGCAAGGTATTTATTTCATATGTCTAAAGACTTTGGTCCACAGCAATGCATTTTGGTTTCGGCAGCTTTGTTAACTCATTTGGACGTCCTAGTTGTGTTATTGTAAGCAGTGGGAGCAATGCATTTTAGTTTCGACAGCTTTGTCCACACATTTGGACGATCTAGTCGTGTTATTGTAAGTAGTGGGAGCAATTCAATTCAATGTTTTTGTAACTTGTGTAGGCTTGGTTGTGTAGGCTTGGTTGTGTAGGCTCGTTGACTTTGAGTTAAAATTGTGAAATCATGTATTCTGTATCATATTAAACACCTTTTATTGTTTTCTCTGCAGGATCAAGCTACACTCACTTTTAAAGGCACAAAGTTGGATAAGAAAGATTTCCTTGGCAAATCCGACCCATTCCTGGTATTCTATAGATGTAATGAAGATAACTCGTAAGTTTACTTTCCCTCAAATCGGTATTTAAAGTAAAAGTAGAAAACTGAAAGTCTGTATCAGCTTTCAGTGTTGGTCATTTTACTCCCCTATATCAGTTTGTTCTTTTTCAGAGAAAAATGTGAAATTCATTTGACATGCATAACGTAATTCCTGTTGGGTATTGAAACCTTTTTTCTATTTTTTCTTTCTTTTCCCAAAGGTATACAATTGTGCACAGAACGGAAGTCAAGAAGAATACCTTGAATCCAACATGGAGTCCGATCATCCTGTTAGTGAGGGCTCTGTGCAACGGAGACTACGACAGAACAATTAAAGTTGAATGCTACGACTGGGATAACGATGGCAGGTAATGACATGCTTGAATGAAGTTGATAGCAATGAACAATGTGTAATTCGTAATGTGTAATGTCATCTATACCAATGTGTGACTAGAAATAGCAATCTTCAAAAGTCTGATCCAGACTGTCAGAACTCACTGTCAGCTCCTTGTAAAATAATAATTGTAAAAAATAATTGTAAAATTAATAAAAAATTGTAAAAAATAATTGTAAAAAATAATAAAAGTAAAAATAATAACAAAAATAAAATAATTGTAATAATAATAAATGAAAACAAACTAGAAACCAAAAAAGGTAATACAAGTAGTAATAAATGTTACCAGTTTACTAGCTGCCAATAAAATCTGCCCTTATGTTTTATATATCTTTTCATAAGTGTGTTTGCAAACGTAACACCATTATTGTCACGGTTCACCCTCAGCTATCTCAACCTCATCATTCATATTCTTCAACAATGTCTTGTACTTCCCCTTCTCTGCCAACCCCTACCACCATGCCCCACACCAAGCCCCACCACCATGCCCCACCACAGGGGAGATTGGGAAGGTCCATGGGAGAATGTAATTTATGGGACTTTTACACTGTGACGAATTTAAATGTCAACCAGTAATGACTTATACATCCATGTATATTCTACATATAGAAAGTATTCCTGGACATTCATAATTTGCATAAGCTGCATAAATTACTAGATATTTTGTATGTTGTGTAGGTTTACCATCAAAGTAGTACTTTGTTATACTTTCTGGTGGTATCGTTAGAGTTCATTTTTCAGTGTGCTGAACATTTCTTGTTGTAATAAATGAATGTAAACGGAGAGAGAGCTACGTACAACTGATTAGGTCAGAGACCTTGAGATAATGATATTCAAAAAGAAAGATGTGAATATTCATATATTCATATTAATCAGCAACGGGTGATGAAAAACCCAGGGTCTTGGCTCGGCTCAGTACAAACAATGTTTTGCTTTGATTTTCTATTCTTGTATTTCAGCAGTCATGATCTGATAGGAGAATTCACTACAAACATGAGGCAGTTTGCTGAAGGAAGGAATACATTTGAGGTGGATTCATTACTATTTGCAATACTTTGGTGCTTTTCATGGCGGTTGTCCTATCACTGTATAAGAACACAAATATATGTACTTCACATAACGGATAACGATTGGTTACGAAACTTTTGTCAAACAATCTTTCATGTAGACTTAGACTTTGCTTCTCACTTTTCTTTGTGGTAATAATAATAATATTAATAACAATAGTAAATCTGCTTTCAAATAGCGGAAAGACATCAAAGACATCACAATGCGCGTTACAATGATAGTATTGGAAGGAGAAAAAAAGGAAAGAAAAACCAAACTTAGATCAGACAAATGTGTCTGTTCATATAGCAGCTTGCATCCTGTTGCAGTGAAGTGCACTACAACAGTTTACATAATATCAACCACAAATATCACATTTAGGATTCCCTTAAAGCATTCTGGTGGCTTTAACTTTAAGTCTGTTCCGTTACACATGTTGTGGCGTATTGGTCGACATGGACCTACATGCAATTGTTGTGCTAATTTGCAAGGGATTTGTAAATTTAGATAGTGGAATTGCAGAATTGTGCTTCACATGTGTGTATGCAATAAAGATCCCAGCTTGTACCTAGCTACGAGGTAATACTATTCCTCCTTCAAATTGTTCGTTTTCAAAGATTGACAGCTGAGATGAATTCAGTTCTTTTCAAGGCACCCCAACATATCTTTCAACTTGTTTGAAGGACAACAGTTTTTCTTGCATTTAGTTTTCATTATATATGGCTATTGTTGGCAGATCCTTAAAGGAAATCCACAAGGGGGGGGGGGGAGGGGGGAGCATGGGGATGGAGGAACATTCCCAAGCTTTTACACTTTCTTCTGAAATGTCTTACATTGAATAACACACTCTGAAAGCCAGAGCCTGTACTGCAAAAATGCAGTTAAAATGAGAAAAATAATAGCACCATTTTACATCTAAGCCTCCATGACTCTGGCTATGGGGCCTGGAGAATAGTAGCACGCTTGCCAAAAAAAGTCGGCCCTGGCTTTTGCTTGTCATCCTCTATTTTGTGTTCATTAATATACCTAATCATACAACCAAGCATAACATTTATGCACAGCCATATAGAACCTTGTAACTAACAAACATATATCATCGGTATACAAACAGGTGTGGTTACTAACTGGTATTAGTACAATCGACTGATTGAGTAAGGTGTCAAAACACATTCTTCACAAGCACATTGCATATTCATGTATTATGGTCTTCTTTTGGAGATACTGTCCTGGAAGGTCTGTCTTGGTTCTGTTGTATGGGATAAAAGAAATTTGTAATATTGATTTGAGATTCCCCGACTGTTATTCTATTCTGAGTTTTTACCCATTTGTATGTACTCTGGGTATCTTTTGCCTAAACCCTTACATAGTGACTTGTTTGTACACTTAATTTGTAGGCATAGTACAACTGTAAATACCTTTGATGAAGCAAGAGAGAGTATTGGAGACCTTACCACCAGATTCACTCAAAATATGAGTTGTGTGTTCTGCTCAAACTCAATTCAGTTTTCTTTTGGTAACAAAGAAGAATAGTGCAGTTAGCTGTTAATTAGCCTGAACAGTTCATGACAATAACAACTTCAGCCCAGATTCTTTGATGTAAATGAGGTTCAGTTAGGTGTATTTTACATGAATGTGTGGCAGCCTTGGCATTGATATTTCTCTCAGAATTTATGAAGATTCTTAATACACATCATTTGTGACAATACAACTACTAATTAGTATCGTTAGGACTAACAATATAGCCTCTCTGTTTCACCTCTTGGGATGGTAATGAAAGATCACATGTCAAAACTGATCAACTGCTTAAAAGAAAACAGTCTTTGGTGTTCCTATAGCTGTGTTATTATATGATAAGTGTTTTTCTATATTTGCAGTTTAATAGTTCACTGAAGGTTGTAGGTACACCTGCTCTGAAACCGTTGTAGGATTTCGTATCAGCTTATAAAGTATATTTAAACTGTTTGTCTATATGATAGAGTAATTTGAATGCTTCAAAGTGAAGCATCTGTTGTGACATTGATGGAGCAATCTGTTTATATTTCCAATTTTTGAGCACTTAATTCTTTGGATTTTTTTTTGCAAGGTAGGAAGTTTCATTGCTGCAAACACAACTCAGTTAATTTATGACATGACCTTACAGAAGCTGTGCAACTACATACATGACTCATAATAGTAATAGCATTCTTTCATTACAGTAGTTGAGATGTTACGATATTGCGGTCATAAAGTCGGGCAAATTTTCAAGTTGTAGCAGGATTCGTTGTTAGAGTTCCAAAGTTTGCCTAAGATCTTGTAAGAATTCTTTTACAACTTGGTACCAAAGTGTTTAAGTCCAATTTTAACTTGACTTCACTACCTTTATGGGAGTAATAACAGTTTGGTACTGCCAAGTTTGAGTAGGTTAAACTATCCTCCTTCAATAGTCTTGTTACCGTGGTATAAGCCCTTCCATCATTTTTAATTACGTTGTGCGTAGTGTGGTCCTACTGTAGGTGAGCAGGAGAAAGGAGTTGCTATATGTTCAAAGTTGCAACATGGACTATGGTGTATGAATAGTTTGTAGGTTATATCCAGTAAGAGTATAAAGTCGAACATGGTAGGTCAAATAGCTTAGGCAATGGACTTGCAAACTAAATATTGCAGGTTTGGACATCTTCACTTCTCTTTTATCCAGGTGCATATTAAAGTGGGGACCTGTGAGGTAACTTGTGAATATAGTTGCTTGTGCTGGTTTGTGGCTACACCCTATGGGGGAGTTCCTCGCAGCGACTTTGAATTTTGCACATTTTGGGTGTGTGGGTATGACAAGTTACCAATGACCAGGGGTTAAATGTTGTAAAGCCATGTCAGAAGGCCTTGTGTTGATACAAGGCTGTAAACCTTCAATGTTTGTTTCTAATTTTGAATACTGGCTCGATAAAATAACGCACCAAAAGAGATAAAATCCTGGCAGGTCTTTCTCGAGGCTACAGCATCTTATACAAAACTAGACTTTTGTTTTCTGTTGCTATGACTCCATCGTCATGACTACAACACGCATAAAATTTGTTGTGGGATTGAAATTGATTATAGTGTTTAAATGATGATATTTAATGTTGATTATCTTTGTCGTTAATACAGGTAATCAACCCCAAGAAGAAGGCCAAAAAGAAGAGTTATAAGCACTCTGGTACCATTGAACTGCAGAACTGCGTCATCGAGAAACAACACAGCTTCCTAGATTTCATCAAGGGTGGGACACAGATCAATTTTACCGTGGCGATAGATTTTACTGGCTCTAATGGTAAGGCAGTTTTTCTGTCGTTGTGTAATTTGATTTATTTCATTCGTTTTTCAAAGCAGGATGCAGCAACAACAACATTGTATTCAATTATGCATCATATCAAAAGGCATAGTAGTGAAGAAGATGTTTAAACAATTCAGATAATATGTTTGGCTACTTTAGAACCATGGTATTCACTGTGGGGGTTGCGACCTTTCTTAAGGTCACACACTAAAACAAAAATTGCTGTTGTTTATGGGCAAAAGAGTGGCAAAATCTTGAACTTTGTAAATAACTTAAAACGTTGCAACATATAAGAAAGTTTTGCAACTAAATACCCATAATCATATAAAAAAAAATGTCTTAAAGTGGATGGGGATTCCTCCACCCCGTGGACCCCTTCTCCTGCCACAGCATCCACTGGAGGGTTGCCAAGGTTATGAAGGTGAAAACTTTGGTCACCAAGCAAGAAAGTTTGGATAGCAGAGCTTTAGAACAATCTTCCTCTACATAAATTTTATGGTAATTATATGGATTAGCACAGTGATATATCAAGCAGTGGACAATTTTCTTGGATTGGTATTTAGCAATGAAATGAAGCCACCTGCTTGGGTACACTGTACAAGCTTTCAAGTAGGATTTTGTTTCTCATTCAGGCACTAAGACTTCTTTCATATTGTTCCTTCTATTAAATGCAGGTTCATTCCTTTGCATTTCTTCATATATTAGCCCCTCTCCCTTATTCCAATTGATGTAGACATAACTTATCATAAGGATATCCACCTATTATTGTTTAGGGTTATCTATTTTTTTTTTTTTTTTGGGGGGGGGTAGTTCTTTTATAGGTGTTAAGATTATGTATTTTCTTTGATGGGAGTACTCTATTCAATTAAGCCCAAAAGGGTTTCTTAGTTTACTTCCTTTCACATTTTTTACTTATTTGCAGTTATATTGTCTTGTTCACCTTGTTATACTATGTGATAAAACAAATAATAATAATAATAACAATAATAATTGTCATGTATTCTATTTTCTTTGTTTGTTTGTTAGGCAACCCCCGACACAGCAACTCACTCCATTACATCAACCCTTACCAGCCTAACCACTATGAACAGGCAATCATGTCAGTCGGAGAAGTGATTCAAGACTACGACAGTGACAAGCTCTTCCCTGTCCTCGGGTTTGGTGCCAAGATCCCTCCAGATGGCACAGTTTCTCATGAATTTCCTGTGGTAGGTTTCAATGCAAACAGCAAATTTGCGGTCATTTTATGTTATTTTATTGTATGACTACTAGTTCAAACTGAATTATTAGGACCTGAGAATGTCACCAAAAGCATGCGTAGTAAATGCATAAAAGTATGAGGGCCTGCCACGACCTGACATCAATATCCAAATGGATTGGAATGGATTCAGAATATCTCGAACCTATTCCATACTGCTGCCCTCTAGTCGTGAGGAGCAGAGTCTTATGTGTATTTAGTTGATTCTGGTTTTGAATTGGGATGATTTATCATCTTGTTGTTGTTGTTGTTGAAAAAATAGTGTTTGCCACAGCAGAAACTGCAGTGATGCTAAATGAAGGCATCCTTTCATATTTGGAGAGTCCCATGTTGGAGCTTCAGTATTGTCCATGGGATAGTGAATTGAGTGTTGGAGGGGGTTAGGAATAAAGATGAACACACCGACAGTAGTTTGTATTCTGCGAAGTGCAGAAAGGAGGGAAGGCTTGCGATACCGACCTGCCAATTATCTCACTGATTAATCGAGGCAATGAATATCTTCGTCCTTGTTTTCACCAATCTGAGCTGTTCCACGCTCACCTATGATGAACTGTTGACACTTCAAAATAATATTTACTGACTAAGAATAATAATTCTATATCCAACACTGCACTACTGTATTCAGTAGGAGTTAGCAAGTTTGCAGATTGGCACAAATTATCTGTAAAAAGTTGTAACTGATTTCACATGAAATTACATTTTGACATAATGTACTTGGGTTAACCATCAGTGTCTCCAATCCATGATATATTATTGTATGTAATGTAATGAGAAAGTTACTTAAAATCCTCTACTTCTCAGGTTGGCTATGAGGTCAAACATATCACTCAACAAAAGTGACTTCCTCTGCATTTGGAATTGTGATTGAGGCTGGTGCTTCTGTGGTTCACATGACTTGACTCACATGACTCACATGAAAATTTGACAATCACTTGAAGGGTTGGGATTAATGGAAATCTCTCCTCTTTTACCAATTTCTTAATTAATTAATATTTAATTTCTTTCGTTTGCATTTTGATATTCCTCCGCGCAGAATTTCAACGCAGTGAACCCATTTTGTGTGGGCATTCCAGGAATAATGCAAGCATACAAAGCTTGTATCCAGCAAGTGCAGTTATATGGACCCACAAACTTCTCACCGATTATCAATCATGTTGCCAGGTAGGAAAATCACAGAAACATTGCATTTATTATAAGTACTACATGCATGGAGTTGATAGCAGTATAAGTACTATATCGTAATATTTATCCTGTCGTTGGTTTTGCGATGAAAATGCTGTGAGTGTAGAATTTTACATTTAATTTAACGTTTTGAGATTTATACTGTACTTTTACGCAGAGCGCATGGTTGTATTGAAGTATAATTTCTCTAGCCATCAAATGCCCTTTGACCAGAAGCTATTCAATGGCCGTCCACATAGTCAGTGGTAAATTTTTGCTTTTTTGTTTTGATGAATTTCTCAGCTGAGGAGAAACATCTTCTATTTCCTCATGCTCCTCGGTCTTCTCTTTGGAAACAGATTCGCCCAAGCTTATCCAGATGGTTCAAATTACTTCATCCTCCTCATCATTACTGATGGAGTAATCTCTGACATGGAGATGACTAAACATTCTATTATTGCTGTAAGTCTGGTTTTCGTGCACAGGTTTCTTGCATTATGTATGGTCAGTGTTGTATCTTAGATATACAGAAGTAACTGACGTGACATTTATATGATTATGTTTTACACATATTCATGCATATTCATGTATTCATTCTACTGCGAATCACTGACTAGTCATTGATTATTCTAGTACAAAAAAAATGACTTTTGATGATGCATCTCAACAAGTTTACCCTGAGACACCATTTTGGAGTGTTAGGTCAGTGGTTAACGCCGGTGCCTTTCAATCATAAGGTCCCCAGTTCGAGTAACTCCAAGATTAATATATGTCGTCCAGTTACAGAGTTGTTGACAATTGACAATTCATAATCATGGACGTTAAATATGAATCTAAGAGACTGACTTCGGTCAGCTTGCGGCTTTGATAAGCCATGAGGCTTCTTTGCGATTTCCTGCTTGCAGGAGGATCTAAAATACATACATACATACATACATTTGTGACATCCAAACTAATTTAGAATCACCAATCAGTTTTATTCATACTGTCAAATATTCGCATGACACAAGTCAGTTTAATTTTTAAAACTGATTGTGAATACATCGGAGAGTGCTATACATGCATATTGTTAAATACTTGGTCATTTGGCACTTGTCTGTGCAGTACATAGTATCATTAAAAGATGGTTGTATGACATGATCGAGTCAGTGCAAAGCAAATTATTGTACTGCGTGACACTGGTCTGTGTAGTCCATATTTTTCAGTTCAAACCATAGTAAAAAGTTAATTGTAAACTTTGATCATCTTAAATCCATGTTATAAAACTGATATTTCCTTTGTATTTCTCTTGTCATCAGGCCAGTGTATTACCAATGTCCATTATCATTATTGGAGTAGGTCCCGCTGATTTTGACGGTAAGTGTCTTGGCTTTTTATTGCTGTTCAGTGATAAGGTTAGCGAATTTAACTGCTGTTGTTTGCCAAATTTCTTGAAACAGGATAGCAGGATGTGCTTCTTAAGTTGCTCCAACCAAGCAACTTTAAAATAGCAGAATTTGTGATCAACTTTATTGAAAATCACTGATGCGAAGCTTGATTAAGCTCGACCCAAATACTTAAATACTTGTTGTATAATACTGTGTTGTTATTCTTGAAAGGAAATCTGGAAATGTGTTAAGTCTTACTCAAAAGGTCTGATCAATATTAGAACACAAAAACCTTGAAACTTTGTCAAATTTGTTGAAGTCATTTTAGAAAACCATGTCAACTTTGAAAGTAAACACTGACATAAGAAACCTAGGTTTTACACATAGTGTGGTATTATTGCAATTGAGGCCTCCCCTCATTTTAGTTATTATAATGACAGCAATTGGTCAAAGTAGTTTCTTTTTTCATTCATAGCCATGGAAGAACTTGATTCTGATAAGCATTTACTCACTTATCGAGGAAAGACGGCAGAGAGAGACATCGTTCAGGTATGCTCTTAATATGGTGTTATCCTTCGGCAGGCTTCACTGTAAGAATGTAGCAATATAACAAACAATGACCGATATTTAAACTGTAGGAGAGCTGTTTAGGTTTTAGGATCAAAGCTCTACTGCTACTGTATCTTTGGTTTATTCAGTATCTCCATGGTGATACACTGTAGGAGAGCTGTTTAGGTTTTAGGATGAAAGCTCTACTGCTACTGTATCTTTGGTTTATTCAGTATCTCCATGGTGATACACTGTAGGAGAGCTGTGTAGGTTTTAGGATCAAAGCTCTACTGCTACTGTATCTTTGGTTTATTCAGTATCTCCATGGTGATACACTGTAGGAGAGCTGTGTAGGTTTAAGGATCAAAGCTCTACTGCTACTGTATCTTTGGTTTATTCAGTATCTCCATGGTGATACACTGTAGGAGAGCTGTGTAGATTTTAGGATCAAAGGTCTACCACTACTGTATCTTTGGTTTATTCAGTATCTCCATGGTGATACACTGTAGGAGAGCTGTGTAGGTTTTAGGATCAAAGCTCTACTGCTACTGTATCTTTGGTTTATTCAGTATCTCCATGGTGATACACTGTAGGAGAGCTGTGTAGGTTTTAGGATCAAAGCTCTACCACTACTGTATCTTTGGTTTATTCAGTATCTCCATGGTGATAGAGGTTGATAGCAATTAGTCATCACTGGGATATGTAATGAAATCAAAGTCAAATTTATTCCATATGAGCTCTTCTGAAGTACTATAGAGTTTTACGATGATTTTTTTTTCTTTTCTAAATGTGTGTTATAAGATAGAACCGATAGTAATTGTTAGTTGGTTTGAGTATTACAGACACTATATAATGGAGTACATACTGTATTTCCCAACATCTACCAAATTCTGACCTGACATTAAATGTATATACCATCAAAAGCTGGGTAGTTTCAGTCCAGCTTTTATAACATGAAGAAAACGTAGCAATAAACTTTACAGAGAGCCATCAGCTGCACAGAGATACCATTAGGGTGAACTTGTGCGATATGGTAGTCCTTACAGCAAGCAGCATCTTACTTACCATATAAGAACAAAGCTTCTCCACCTTAAACGTTGATATTGACAGTTTCATGACTTCCATGGTTGTAGAAATGATAGCTACATGGAGATGTATAACCCATGTAGGACAACAGGACTAATTACTGAGAATGGTGTTAACGTGTCAACCATTGGATATCTTCGAAACACGGAATACATCTAAACTTGTAGAAGTAGATTTAAATGCTAATGTTACCATGATATAAATATCTCATACGTGTATACCTGGAAGGTTGTTTCATGTTTTATCTTGATTAATCGTAGGTTTTATATCGTATTTTATGCTGGAAGATGTTGCATGCTCACATTATCTGAATATTCATTTCTTCCCCCCTCTGAAGTTTGTTCCGTTTCGTGAATACATCGGAGGAATCGCCAGCGGCAACAGCCAGCTCAGCCAGGCTCGACTTGCCAAAGATGTCCTTGCAGAGGTCCCAGACCAGCTTATATCGTTTATGAAAAGAAGAAACATCATCCCAAAGGATAACCCACCTGCCTCTCACCAACCACTCTCACAAGCACTTCCAAGTGCACCTCCAGTGTGAGAGGATATATATATATATATATATTTATACCATTTCAGGTATCCATAAATGACTAGTAGCACTTTGAGCTATTAGAATATTCATATGTTCTGGTTGGATTGTCAGTGATGTGTAGGTTATGGTACAAGGGGAAAATGGAGTAAAGTGGCCGCAGTGGTTATGAAAGAATATTATTAGTCATATCCATTGGATTGATAGTAACGGTCTGTGGGGATATTATAGTTGTGGTGTAACTTGATAGATTGATGGCGATGTGCTGTTTAACTCAGAGAAGTATGATATAAGTCCATGAAGTGAACAGGCTTTCAGCCTTGATAGGCTTTGACTAACATGATAGCTTTGTTTGTTGTATTCTTTATTGAGTAGGAATGTTTTATTAATCTGACTAAATCTTGTAATACTATAACCTTTTTTTACTTTTACTTTTACACCCAAGAAGAACTGTATGGCTGCATACTGTTGACTGTTAATACAAATGAGCAAGTTAAAGAGTTGTTTACTACAATACAGTAAAGAAAAAATTATTGTGTCTCACAAAGTGACTGTTATGAACTCGGTTTTGCAAATCCTTCACAAATTTATTGGTGTCTTAGGTGATTTAGTAACAGATTCATGTTTTCAGGGTTCCTAATCTTTTCTCTAGCATGGAAAGTGTGAGCACAGGAGTCATTGCAAAAACAAAGACAATGTCTGTCATAGGACTGTTACTGTGAAGACCATGGTTTTCTTGTAGAAAGTGAGTGCATGAGTTTGGTGCCTGCTGATTGAGGTCAAATTTTTAATGAATCCCCCCCAACATACCCTCATTGGCAGCTTAGCTTATAGATGCTTCTGAGAGTTATTTGCTTGGACTGATGCTGTTTCTTAATTTGTAATATACAGACCCCATCTACTGTTTTCAAAATGCTAATTTCATGCATTGCAGTATAAGTTAGTTGTTCAATAGATGTTCTTCATATTAAACTAACCACTTCCATAGATATTTACAACTCACTTTGTAGACACAAAACAGTGCCTAACATTGTAGAGATGTCAAAGCTTTTTACACCTATTTCTGTTTCCATACTAGTGTGCAAGCAGTGTTGGTTTTATCTGTGAAATATTTTACCAAAATATAGAAATGAAACTTCAGATAAGTTCAGCTTTAATTTTCTCTGCAATCATTTAGCTTGTAGCTAGCAGAATAACATTGCAGGCGCCCTATAAGCATTTGCTAGTACAGTAGTTGACAAAATTTCAGCATTTTGACAATTAATTACTCCTTTTCAGGGGTGAAAAGGTGATATCAGCAAAAAACCAAAAAAGGTTACACTGTTGTGTATATACTAGAGACCAATTTGGTTTTCAGAGGTTGATGTTCTCAAATTTCTTTGTTTACTTTGTACTAAATGAAATAAAACTTTCAATTGAACAGCTTCCCAACTGAGAAATTTTCACTTTCATCAAGATTTCTGATGCAAACTTTGTGTTTTCATCTGCACATTCCTGTAATATCTTTCAAAGAAAAAACTACAAAACATTAGGAATAAATAAAAATATAATAAAACACAAAAATTCATTTTATATTGTGTAAAGTTTAATTTGTTTTTGGTATCATCCAGGGATGTATAACAGTGTTTGTTGTATGTGGTAACAGTGCGTATTGAGTATGTTACATATATATATATATATATAGTAGTGTTAGTCAAAATATACACATTATTATCAATTTTCTATTGTGGCTTAAGATGCCTTTAAATTAGTCTATGCATTGTCCTAGATGTTTGCAGAGGGATACAAGTTGTTTTCACTTGAGACAATTTATTTATAAATATATATCGACAGAATTGTAAAGAGTCATTTTCTGTTAGAGTTATTTCATTACACGTAAGAATTACTAATAAGTCACCGTCTGAAACTCTCACATATTTAATTAGCCCTGGAATGTTGATAAATTGATTCATGACCTCATTGCAAGAGTGTACTTAAATCTGTATTTTTGTAGTCTGACTCTGACCTCGATAGGTAATAGCCACACATAATTCTATAGTACACCCTCAACCTATCTGAGCGGTCTGTGTAGGTAACAACTGTTTCGCTGCTGCTTCTGTTGGACAGTTCTTGACTGTTTATTCTAGCGTAGAGTGTCCATGCGTAGAGTGACAGACCTAACGACTCCCCCGGTTTTACCAGGAGTTTCCCGATTATTTCTCATGCTCTCCCTAATTTGATGTGATTATATCTCCCTGTAAAATTGGAGATTCACCTCTGTTTTCATTTTTCTCTGGCAACTGCTATGGATCAAAGTAACAGATGTTTTCAGGTACTTAAGCTGCAAAAGTGGCACCATCTTTTCATTACCCTTTTTTATTTGGGGGGGGGGTCGGGTGTGTGGCAGCAAAGGCTGCACCAGAATGTTTAAAGTTCAATGTAACAAAGTTTCAAGTATGTCTACCATTGAAACTTCTAAATAATAGAGCTTTGATACTACATGGAAGTATTTCCCCCATCTATAAGGTCTACAATTTTACACAATATGATATTCTTTGTATTATATGCCACCTTGTAATTGTTTCACAGAATGGGTTTAGTAGGTATTATGATGGTTTCATCCAAGTTTACCTTAGTGTCTCACAGCTGCCTTACGTTGTCTCTTTGGGTAATCTGTTCAACTGTACCCGCAATTTAACTCTTCGAGTGACATTCTCTGGATATTTTCTTTCTAGTTTTGCAATGTACAGTAATTACGAAAACACTTTATTTGAAACAAGTTTTATACTTTTGTGTTGTTGAGGGCAGGGGAGCGGAGGGGGGGGTGCTGTTTTGTTGCAAAGATAGCTAAAGAATGTGCAATTAGAATTAATTCTGACACTGGACAGTACCTGCTACAGCCTGTACTGTAAATTTTTGTAACGGTTTTACGACATGGTAAAACATTGCGTCAAACTTACTGTGTTTATATCTGAGTCAAGGACACCAGAATTGGCGTTAATTCAGTAATTGCAGTAACATAATACAGTTGTACATTGCTCGCAACTTTTCCTGATGCAAATTCTGGTCATCTTATATGCGATCCTCAAAATGGGAAGGGATGTGGGGGGCATCCCCTCATCTTTTGAAAAAAAAATGGAATTTTTTGAGACCCCTTACTTGCAAGATTGTAACAATGTATAATTGTATAGTAAACTTTGTCAACTAACATGAGCCTTGAGTGTGAACTTTTTTAGTTGCCATTTTACTTTAACGACCCACAACTCAGCCATATGTGGGATTTTGGCCAGTATGTGCGTGTGTCTACAGGCTTGTAACATCAAATGTTGGTCTAACGTGTCATTTGCGGGGTCACTTGGGAGCTCTGATGGTGTATCCCTTTATCTTGAAGTGCATGAAAGAGTTATAAACTGATATAACTGTAAAGGCATATGTCAACAACTATTTAATATCTGCATGTTTCTTGTATCAATGTAATCCTTCTCTTGGAAACTACAAGCAGTACTTTGTGAGCAAATTAAACAACAAGTGCGCATTGTAGCATTTCTTTATTCTAATTCTTGTCTCAATGTTTGTTTGTTTTTACATTTTACCACCTTTAATATGAATACTTGACTAGGTTGTCAGATCTGATCTGAAATATGCTAGTGAGCCAAATAATGGTCACATATGTTCCAAGTTGAAAAAAAACAATATATCCAGAAATGTTAGGATGTAGGCCCAAAATTAATCTTCATAAGTTGTAGATCCCTTTAGAAACCACTGCTATTAGTGCAGGTGATAATTTCGTACCAGACATGAATCTTCATAAATGAAAGAGGCTGATCAGTCAAATTGGCTGGTTTATCTAATCTACCACATGTCCATTTAGACTAGCTCCTCAGCATTGCCTAACACTATAGGAAAATTCACCACTTGTTTCTGCAAATGAAACATGTTGACAATTCAATGCAAATTTGCTTACAGACAAACAGTGTTGGATTTCACTCATGGGTGCTGTTGTGTATATAATAATACATTTTGGTTGTTATTGCAGAAAAACTTAACATTTTGAAAAAATGGTCTCTGTATCCCAATTTGCCCTTGCAAAGTTCTGTGGTAACTCATTTGTGATCCTTCTCTTCTTGGTTTTGACTTTCTTTTAATGTAGATGTATCATTGTAGTTGTGGCATATCTTTTTAGTGCTAGTGTATAATTGTTGGCATTCTTTTGATGACTTTCATTAAAGTCATTAGTTGCCCTTGTACTTTCAAGGAATCCCAAAACTAATATACTTAATAGGAAACTGGCCAGCAAAAAAAAAAGAAAAAAAAAGAAAAAAAAAAACGGGCATGCAGTAAAAGGGATTTAATGAAAACCACATCTCAACTTTCATGTGATACAATTTATTTCAACAGGTTTAATATCTTGCACAAAAATTCTCTTTCTTGCAGACTTGGGTCTTCTAATACTTATGTAATTATCTTGAAATCTTTCACGGGCAAGCATCAAAATTTCCTGACCATTGAGGTAGAAGATGTACAGTATGAGAAAACGTTTGTTGGAATTGGAAACTATCAAAAATGGGGAATAGCGATTATAGATAAAGCAACTTACAAATGCATAAATACATTAACCTCAAAATCATTAGTAATGCCTCCAAATATTTTGAAGGCTCAAATGTTTAGAAGGCAATAAATTTGCTGGAGGTTTGCCAAATGTGTTTCCAGAGATTCTGAGCCCTATGTATTCCTACAGATACTGAAGACTGCATAATGTTACATAACCAATATGAGGGAAATATGATTATGTTTGGAAATGAAAAGCTGCTTAAGAATCCTATTAACAGTGAACCCTGTCTGACTTTTCTAGCATATTTGGGTTTACACTCCTGATGGACTTTAAAACCAGATGGCAAGATATCCCATTGAAGACACAATCCCCTTGGAAATTTTAAGCAAAGAGTAGGCTATTACCCTATCACAGTGGTATAAGCTTCTTCTGAATTTGTACTGAGAGGGCTAATGGTTAATCATTGCTGAAAATGCTATTTCCCTCTCTCCACTTACTATCTCTTTTAGCATGGTGCCTTGAATCAAATACAAAATTAAAATGTTTTGTTTGCAATGTTTTGATATCAAAAGTTACAAAATAAGTTTAGGAGGCTGTGTCCCATGTGTGTTGTCACAATGCAAATACTCTCTTAGAACTTCACATTTTCATGGGGAGTGTTAACAAGCTCTTGTAACTGAACAATGGGCTACTGTTACATAATGTGTGCAAATTTCAACATATACATGCAAGAAAGTAAAGAACCATCTCTACTACAGGTGTGATAACACCCACCCGTCACCACATACCTCACTTGTAAGATTCAATGCTCATGGTCTAGTACAGCACATCACATACTGTACCAACTTTAAACCCTGAATTTTCTATCTTTAATTTCCTAAATATTAATCTCCAAGCCAGACTGATTTTCTTACCAAATGAACCTCTGAAGTCCAGGATGGCCTTCCCACTTGAACGGTCTCATCATAAACAGATACAACATCGCTCCATTGATTGCACTGAACAACACAAACTCCACTAACAACTGCCACCTACTCAGAGGAGGAATATTCAAACGAAAAACTATGAATGGCAAGATGAAATATCGAAATTCGAGAAGCTTCTGAGGAACGCATGCTACTATCAAGCAGACTACATACGTCAGCTTCCAAAGTAAGCTTTTAACGGAGAGAGAATCTGACATGCTCCAGCCTGCGTATGCATACCCTGGGACGAGTATATACTTCACCAGCCAGTGCTGTTGGTAAATCTTCCGCCATACATAGAATGGTATGTGCCTATTATCTGCCAATAGGTACTTATGTACGTAAGTGAACTGGTGGACAGCTCCAACCATCATCAGCATGACAATTACCCAACTCCCAAAATTGCTCTTAACCGTTTTGAGAAACCGGTTCACCTTCTCGACGGACACCAGTACGGGCGCTGCGAATCCCGCGGTGAGAGCGAAGAAATAGAACAATTGAGGGACGTTGAAGACAGCTTGATGATGTTCCTTATCACCTAAAACTATGCCTTTGTTTATGAACACAAACGCTAGGAAGCATGCGACCACCAAGGCATAAAGCCAAAGATGTGTGACAATCTTTCTTAAATTCTTCACGGAGAGCGCATAGTTCAATGCTGCCTGAACTGCAGACAAATACGATTTACTCATTTGTTTGGTTTGGTTCTGACTTTTGACTGCATCTCTCTCGAAGAGTCTCGCAAAGGTTATACCCGCAAGGAAGACCACCCACACGATGTTTGTCTGACGGAACAGGAGGGAGAGTATACCAAAGATGGCTGCCAGGAAGTGGTTGCTGTACTGGGACGACAGATACGCCAGTAGCACAAAACTGGTTGAACCCATGTCTGTGTAGTAGAGATTACTAAAGAAGTACAGTACTGGAAATATGGAGATGTTGAATGCAGTGGCAGATGGCAACATGCCATCCGAGACCTACAAAACAAAAAAGGAAAAGGATTTTAGAGACGATTGGAAATTTCCTCTTCTGCTACTTTATAGAGTATTTTTAATCATTAGGAAACCAGCAATTGGCATCTCTCTATGACACTACAACCTAAAACTTGTAAGTAAAGGGACAAGTCGAGAAAAAAAAAAGTACAATTTATTTTATGCATTGCTGATTGCTTTGGAAACATACATTGACCAGTCTAACGAAACTATCTTACCATATATTACTATAATGGTGTGCAGGAGGGGGTGGGGGGAGGGGGAGGGGAGGAGACTGCTAATGTAAACGGGTGGATTGATGGGCCAAATGCAACTGAATGGAATTCTGTCTGAGGGTGCATCAGGCCCCTCTTCTGAAATTTTCTTGACATGAAAATTTAACACACTACATTGTGATAAACTAGATGCACCGAGAGCTTTTAACTTTGTTACATACAGATAATTGTTGGCAGCGGCTTCTGTTCAATATTCAACACAGACTAAAAGAGCTGCAAAAGATCTACATTAATAAAATAAGCCCAACACAATGTTTGTTTCCAATTTCTACCGAGACAGATATTATAAATGACTGACTGGAACTGTTCAGTGGCATATATATCTGTTATATATGTGTTCTGGTTTCTCTTCTGCAGTCTTTAATACTGTATACACTATATATGTAGAAATGATATAATGTTCTACCCTAGGTCCCTACTACTAACAGGTTGAATTTTGTTTCTTTTAAAGACTTTGACTCTGACAAACCTCACCCTGTTATCTCTATGTATCCTTCTGTATAGAGCATCCAGCACAAAGAAATTCATCACCGCAAAGAAGATGTTTGTCATGCGCAGGACGTGTGTGGTACATATATCCTCTCGTTCCACCTGTAGCAGCTGACTGACTGGCTGAATGAGGGCGACAGACATAACGTATAGTCCCGGAGGTGTGGTGATCATTGGGTCCCACTGAAAAATGTGAAAGGGAAAAAAGGACGATAAATAAACAATGAGCTTTATTTATTGATTATTTCTTGAATAAATGTTTGAACAGAAATCACCATGAAATTCAAATGGTACAGACATTTACACCTTACCCCATTCAAAACTTTTCAGCCCTTTGAACATGAATTAAACATTTCTTGTAGAGACAAATCGAAGGGAAAGAAAATGAATACATGTGTAAGCCATGCTATTGCTGTTATTATTTTTTTCTTCATATACTGTACATTGACACAGTTTGATGTTGCACTGAGGGCATAAGAACATCGATTTAATATTTTTAATAAGGTTGCAGAGTTTGAAAATCCCATACTTCCAGTACTGAAATGTAAGCTACTGTACTGAAAATGTAGAAATGATATATATGGAACAACTTTTATATAAGGTTAAGACACAGTTTGGTACATATGATTTTGATATCAACAGTTTAGTCGATGATCAAATATCATAAGCCTGTTTCTTAACAGGAATAGCTACAAACCATGGCCACAAACTTTCAGACAATATTTGACAGTTTCCCATTTGGATGGCATGATGACTTTGTGACAGTTCTTATGTAAATTCCAAGTTGCCCTAGTGATATGGACTGAGCAAGTTTTTTATTGTCAGGCAATAATTCTGCTTGCTTCAAATAAAAATCCAGATATTTAAGCATAAGATCAGCGAATTTGTCATTGTAAAATATTTACATTTGAATTGTACATATGAAGCAGGCCAGCAGTTTGAACGTGAAGTAATTTGTAGCCGAAATGCAGATCACTAAGAATCACTAAAACTAGAATTATACCTTGCTAGATCCCTAATCAGACACTCTAATCAATGATGATTAATCCAACTAAAAACCTAGCTTGTTGGATGATTATCTATGTAGGCCACATTGAGTTTGCCTTCAAGGCTAGAACAAATCATATTCATAACACACACGCTCAGCTCTGTTTCAGATCAGGAAGAAACACTGCAACTTCTGGAACACCAGCAGCAAAAACTTCTCAAATCATGGGGTCTTCCAGATTTTGGGAGAATAATAGATCCAGCTCATAAAAAAACCAGTGCAGCGGTTAATGATCCTTATGTTTTGGTCATCAAACCTGGCCACCCTTTTCCTAAACACAAGGCTTAGTTTCTTGGGTTTCTAACCATATGCCTACATCAGGCTGTTACTTACAGTAGTGTTACTGGCTACAACTTAATTGTTTACACCATGGAGTTATTAATTATGGATGAATGTCCATAGCCACTGAAGGTTTTGATGAGTGTTACATTAAAAGTGGAGCCTTGACATGGGGATGTAGACCTAGGACTAGTAGCCAATGGTTAACAAGTAAGAACCCTATTAGTCTAATGTTACGCTAGTAAAGTAACTTTTAAGTTGTAAAATGTATTTCCAGCCAAGCCCTGGGCCTAACGTTAGGGCTATACTACACAAGCTATGATCACAGTACAGTATGTAAATTGTGAGAGAGACCACATTTTGCACATTACAATTAAGATAATAACCTCTGTAAAATTTCCTGCGCAGTATTTCTGAGCCTGTGGAACATGGAAAATCTCATCCATGTAAGGAGTATGTTGAAATTTTTCCACTTGCAAGAATATGACAGCTGTCACCAGAACGAAAAGTGCTGAAACAGCGAACCTGCCAGCTGAGATCGTTACATCCATTTTACTTTCCAGTAGACAATTGATTTTCTCATCAATCTTTGTACCGTAAGCACTTTCCCCTGGATACCAACTAGGGATTGAAAGCTGCGCAGATGAGCAATTGTAAGTCATTAGTTGACTTTTCAGAGCTAGAAGACTCACAATACTGTCTGCCTTACTGTAGTTAGCCCAGGCATAGGCTAAGTATGTGGCCGTTCGTGGAATTCAAAGCCTGACGAAAGTAACATATTGTGGCTATTGTGTAATTCTGCGAAAGTTAAACGAGTGCATGTATTACGTGGTTCGAAGTTAGCTTACCATATGGCTAAGGATCAAACAGCGATGGCTATTCAGAAATATGGAACGCAGAAAAGACGTTAAAATAATATATATCTCCGACTGAACGTTCCCCTCACCCACCCCCGCCCGGACTAAACATTTTCTCCTCACCTGAATGTTTTCCCCGAATGACGATGGAAGTGGAGGCCTTTTGTGCAAGCCACTGAATGAAGTTGATAAACATACGAGATGTTTTGTTTAAAAAATGGGATGCCTAGAAGACGGCGATCGTGTCGTCTTACAGCACTCATCTCCTACCACCCTCACCCCACCCACGCTTTCATCGGTGAACCAAGTTTGAATTTATGAACCATCGAAATTTGCATGAAATTCGAAATTTTGACAAAGGTTTCATGTCAAAGGCTATAATCGAGGTCAGGCAAATTGCCCAATATTTAGATTTTACATGTTTATCGGTCGAAGAAGCAGGATTATCGCTTGAGAAACCTGTAACATCACCTATAAAAATTGAACGATCAATGGAAACTCTTGGATCATCGGTAGATAAACTTGAATTATCGGCGAAATCCCCCGGACTATGGTTGATATTCCAAGATTTTCGACAAAGACTCCGGAAAGCGACAGTTTCCTTCTGTCGGTCGTCATTTGACTTACCCAAGACGTACGCCAATAACAATAACTTACTGTCTATATTGTGTGTGACAAACTTTGTCTCGGTCCCATTGCCCATTACACGTAAAGAGCAGTGGAACATACTAATGTTCAATCATTTCCCTAAGAGGTTATATACTATTAGCCTTCTTTGCGTTTTTCAGCCGAAGGTAAACTACTCTAAAACGTAGACTTCTGAGAAACCAAAATGAGTGGTCTGAACATTACATCATGGTGCAAATGCTTGGATAGGATCGACTTAACGTTAAGTCACCAAATGGGCCTTCGATGATATTCCCATGGGCCAACGACAAGGGTAGTTAGTAATAGTCGGCTGGTTTGCAAAACTAAGTGAAATAATGACAATGATTATGCTTACTGCATTCATGAATCTCCCATTTTTCGGTGCATATTAGTATTGTTGCTGCAAATTGGACAATCTCGGACGTTCCGAATTTTCGAAGGTATAGTATTGCATGTAATCTCCAGCTAGTAGCCTATACTTCGATAATCATGTTTTATCGATTGATATAATCTGGACTTTGCGACTGATTATCGTGGATTATCGGTAGATAGACCTGGTTTATCTGCCGATAATCCAAGTTTTCGGCTGAAAAAAACATGGATTATCGGTAGATTAACCAGGATTTTCGACTGCAAAAACGGGATTTTTCCCCTCGAAATTTCAGGATTTTCGTCTATATTCCACGTTTAGTACCGATAACCCAGGTTTTTGAGAGAAAATCCAGGTTTATTGGCGATAACCCAAGTTTTGAACCAATAATCCAGGTTTTCAAGTGATAATTAATCTGTGGTCAGTAAACCATGATTTTCGAAGGATAATCAAGTTGTAACGTTGAAAAACCTGGATACTCGATTAACATGGATTATCACGCGATAAACCAGCTGGATTATCGGTCGATAATCTAGGTAATTGTTCGACTGAAATACCTGTTATATTGTTAGACATTTGGCTTGCCATGAGCTTCTTAGACACATGCGCATAATATCCTCAAGTGATAAGCTATTGCAAATATTTTGTCACCCTTCATCAGCTCCTTCTTGTTAGTGAACAGAACTGGTTACGTATTGTTGTATTGTGTATGAGTCGCAACTGTTAAAGGGGCTACACAATGAAGCCAGCCAAGCAGTTAATGTCAGACGCCCTCTATTTTTCCAACTTCTGATTCCGTCTGATTAAGTGTTGTACCATTGTGTGTGTGAAAAGATATGCGGATAAAAAGGTCATTGAAAATTTCGAATTCATCACACACATAGCCCTTCATACACATAGCCCAAGTATATCGGGAATATTATTGTCCAATCAAATATCGCGACCAGCAACACTGCCGCGCCGATAAATATCTATGGAAAATTAGTACTGTGTCTCTGTTGAAAGTACTGTATAAACTTTTAAATTTTGTCTTCGGCTAGCTGACACGTAACTATCGCAAAACCGGTCCCAGAGCACAGTCCCCCAACCAATTTTTTTTTTGTGAATTATTCTTCTTTCAGTAGGTGCCCGAAAAATTCTCGGGCACCTACTGAAAGACGAAGAATTGGCAATGTGTTTTTCAATGGTTAGGCCTACTTAGAATTTTAAGATCAAGATTATTTGATATCACGTCAGGTCGTTACAGCCCCCCCCCCCCAAAAAAAAAATTCAAATTAGGCTCCTACGCCTATGGTTATGAAGCTCAGCTAACAATCGTACGTTATACGCACTTCCTATAAATAATTATTACACTGCTAATTCACTGCGATAACGATATTTGTTTTTAGACCACTGCACATCTGGCTGTCTTACAAAATATGAAACTTTATATTGTCCATCAGTTAAGTTCGTCAAATGTATTCAAGTCCAGACATTGGACAATAAACAAGAATCATCCTACTGTAAATATTTTAATAGAGCACTATGTTTGTCTTTCTGATATGATATGTAAAGAACAAGTAAAAGACTTCAAAAAGGAAGCAAAATCTGCTGATAATACGATATCATATGATAATGATGAACTAGATCGCATCTAAGGACCTTCAATTATTCTAAAATGTCTCAAAGGGAAGGTGGACACCCCCTCCCCTTACGTGCCCCCTCCACTAACACCCCTCCCCCATATCAATCGCAAAAAAAGTAATCCCCCCCCCCTTTCAAATTCCTGGCTACGTCGCTGGTCTGCAGAACCAAAGAACGTAGCAACGCTGGTGCAAGGATCGTCCAAGTTGCTTCGGAGAGTTACTCAAGCATATTTTTAAGCTTCTCCCATTCTGCATAGGACTTCTGCTCATTTCACGGTGTGTGCACAAAGTGTACAGTTGGGGCTCCGCCGGGAGCAGACTAGATTTGGCTACGTTCGTTAATATAATACGCTGCACACAGTTTGCTGAATTGTTTCAGAGAATTCCTGTGGATTACCGTACTATTGGGTTACGGTGTCAATACAAAAATGAGAGTGCGTTACCTATTGCACAGTGTTTCCATTGGAATGGCATCCTTATTCCTGTTTTGGATAACTTTCGAATCAAGCACCCGAAGAAGTTATGATAAACAGTTATTTAAGAGTAAGTAACGTAGTTTTATATCAACTCGATAGGCTACTGATTTATTTTTTTACTTGAAGACAAATGTCTGCTTTTAGAGGATGTGCAATTCGTGTATTGCCTACCGATATGAGAAAATCAAGCCCACTGTTTCTCAAATAGGAATCAAGTTTACACGCCGATTTTCAGCGTATTGCCGATATTACAAGATGAAAGTAAGAGGGCTTGGCGTTAAATGTTTCTATAGCACTGATAACAAGTAGCTATAGGCTAATTCAAGTCAACGATAGTTAGCCTAGCTATAGTTAAGTGGCCAAATGTCCATATTGAATTTTCTAATAATTATCAAATCCCTACTATGTGAGGAAGCTAAACAATAACTATGTCGAAGTAGACAAAAGACACGCATTATAATAGGAACAGTTGAAAAGGGTCAGTGTTTATGATTGCTAACAAATGGGTAATCATTGTAGCTACAAGTATAGGTCCAGGTATGTTACGCCATAACTATTGTTTTCAATTGTTTCATGCCGAAATGGGGATTGTGGTGATAGTACAAATTCTTTGTATGTCCTCGAACACTACGCCAAAATATGGTTTAAAATCAATTTACTATGGGATGTCTTTTTTGGTGGCCATAAGCCATAGGATTACATGAATTTGTACTACGAGCGTCAGAACTGTGGGAAGGGAGAGATATGCCTATTGGATGGGCCTCACGGGATTTCCTAAAAAACATTTGAATGTAGCAGCCTGAAGCTCCTCTTGCGTATCGAACACTAATTGTTATATCTATCTACTACAAGTATACTTAACTCCTTTGGTACACTATGTGATAGGATTGTGTTAAATTTGTGCATCATTTATCAGGAGCAGTTCTTCCCACTCGTTATATATTCCCACCACGCGCACCAAATTTGGTAACCGGGCTTTCGCTGTGTGTGGGCCCAAACTTTGGAATGACTTGCCTTCGTACGTTCGGGATCAGGTGTCTTTCCCTACATTCAAGAAATCCCTTAAGACACATCTTTTTAGCGAAGCATTTGGTTAAGTCTCTTGACTGTCTCTGTGGATGTCTCTTGTCTTGCCTAGTTGTTATTTGTATCTTGACTTCGTATTGCTTACTTCTTTTTGTATTTACTTGTGTTTAGCTATTTGTTTTGTAAAGCGCCATAGAATATCTTTTTAGTCATGGCGCTATAGAAATTTTGTATTAATTAATGATTGAACTAAATCGCGAACTGAAAGTCGAACACTACACCAAGTCACAAACATTGCCTCAACGAACGTACGTGGTTTTTTTTATCTTTCTTTACTTTGTACATGAATTGTTATAAAGTCCAAAGACTATGAATTGCGGAAAGAACACAAGAAAGTATATACTAGAGGTATAGTCTTTATAAATGAATCTAATCAGTGTCTCTTGGTGAAAACAAACAAACTTAACATAGATACATTACGTACCGGTACTTTACGTTAACTTAGTGCGCTTACTTCATTCGTCGCCATTATCAAACTAAGAGATTTTCTATTGGTGTATCATGTTTTGTCGTTGTTTTTGTATATTGTTCCCATTCGTTTCTCACAGAAATGATATAAATTATAACAGTAGAATGAGAACAACACAAATACGTTAGCCATAGTAATGGATATTACGTGCTGCTATCAACAATATAACATACAATAACGCAGATCATAGACGCAAGTAAATCAGATACATCATTGGTAAAGTGGCAATACATTCCACAAAGTGACATTAAAACATAATGAACCTTCACGATACGCCATAACCAGCACTAGCAAAATCAATAGTTCCAATAAATCCACTGATACATATCTTGAATAATGTCAAGTTCATTATGCCACTTGAACTATTTCTGTCAATTCTAAAGAGACCTATTGGCATAGAATCAGATACGTATCTAACCTTGGTTGCCCTTATCAGTTCCCAATGCCATAGTTCACCTCAATGACCACATCACTGCTTAGCATTGGCATGTAAATAAATTGCATTTTCTCATATTCACATACTAAACTTACTGTGAAGTAACATTTGAATGCCAGATTGCCAAAGTATACATCCATATTCGTAGTAATACAGTACATTTCACATCTCAAATCTTTGATAAACAATGTGCATTCCAACACACATCAAATATAATTACCATGTAAACCAGCTATACAATCGTAAACACCAAGAAATAAATCAATCACTGCAACTACAATAATTCATGAATATCACATGAATATTAATAATTCTTTTGTAAAATCGACGATGAGACATCTATTAGCAGAGGTCACATTGTGTTATTTTCTATATGTTAAACATAAACAAGATATAGGTTAATTGAGCCTCTTCTCATTAGTGCACGCTCTAATGTAGTAGTTGAATTGAATTATTAATATTTTCTGATCGTCATGGCATATCTAAGTTTGAACGAACTCATACCAAAAACATGAGAATTACAGCTAAAAATAGTTCCATTGAATAAAATGTCCATCGCTCACGAGAAACGCAGGAATGTAAACAACATATAGCATATATAGTTACAAGATGACCGGAACTAAGCCAAATGATCGGTTACAAGTTCACATTATAATCTGTCAACTATTCATTAGGCAAAGTTCTTCCTAGTAAAATACAGTATCGATCAGTTCTTTAACTCACCCAATTTCTTAAAGAAGTTTCAGTATGCAGTAGTTGTTAATTCGTGATATCAAATAATCTTGATCTTAAAATTCTAAGTAGGCCTAACCTTAATTCGTGCATAAGAAAGCTTCCCGGTTAAAGGCATAGGGACACAATTGCAATTTAAAAGGTCAACAGCACATTTTCACCCCCAACTTCATCGTCGGTCGGGTCTAGAATTCGGCCACTCCGGCGTGCCCAGGACCCCTCAGACGGAAATTGTTCTTGTGGCGGTACACTTTTTTTCACCCTCATTCAAACCTTCAAAGTTATTTATTAGACCTCTTTTGAAGTTTCAATATGCCTTAATATTTATAGTCTTAAGTATGCTTCAGAATGGACATCTTACATTGACATATAAGGTTCCCAATGCATGACTTTCTGTGGGAAGGTTCCCATGCCCCTACATGGTAGTTAAAATGCAACTTTTTTTGTCATTTTTCTCAGATCCCAATTTCAAGAAAAGTTTACAAGCCGAGTACCACTTTCCATCGTTAGTTCATGAGCAGTATAATTCTTCTCTCTACAACGTGCAGTACACATCTTCTGGCGTAATATTACGAGTACGACACATGACTAAGTCTACCAACACCTTGAGCGACTGGACCGCCTCCGGACAAGGGTTACATTACGCAAGCGTTGGTCAGCGTGCGTATTTTTCGGTCAACGTTACTAGCAAATCACTCCGGGCTTTCAATCTACGTAACTACATTAGTGTGCTGGCTGTTGGACTGAATTATATTTTTGTAGCAAATCCGTTCAACGAATCACGCACTGAGAATGGCTTGAAAGTTGATTATTCATACGTACCGACCATACCTGGTATGTATGATTTGTACGTGGAGGAAATGTTTGCAACGGGACAGAGACAAATTTCAAGTAGTCCCTTTCGACTAAGAGTGGAGGGAGGGGCAATTAAACCTGGAAGGAAAAGAGCTGAATCGGATTCTAAACCATCATGCCAAATGATACCGCAAAGGAATTACTCTTGGCTTGATGGAGATTGGATTACTCGAGCGTTCGCAGGAAATGTGCGTGGAACTTTACGAAGCGGTTGGGTGTTTCAGCCAAAACTTTGCAGCTTTGATATTTTTACAAGAGAAGATTTAGCTGTCGTCGCCGGTTCTGGTTCTCGAACAACTATCGCAGTCTTTGGTACTTCCACGGAGAGGGGCATCTTTCTCTCCATGCTTGATCTGGCTCTAGGTAGTGAGGGTAAAGTTCATTTGAAAGAATCCGACGTGGGGAAATGTTGGGGATTCGCCCAGGTCAGTTTGGGGAATCTTACCTTCATTTATCAGGATTTACGACTATTCAGTGTTGCACACTCCAAGAAAAAGGAACTGACATGCCATGATGAGAAGCTGGCAGGCGTCGACACATTCAAGTTGTATGCTGATTCTGTCAAATTTATCAGGCATTTCTTTCTAAGAGAACCCAGTCTTTTACCAAATGTCATTCTCATCGTCGTGCGTAATGAGAAGCAGCTAAGATTATTGGTAAAAGAAATACCGGGTGAATGGAATGGGACGATATACGTGGTGAACAATTTTAGATCTAAATTTGGCGAGTTCTACACAATCCAAGGACAGGAGGACAATAAACAAGAAATGAATGGATTGACATTGGTAGACCCCCGTGTTCAGATATTTGACGGGTTTATGTTGGGGGCAGGCATGAGACACGCTACAGAATCTTCACCAGTGATTATGAGATCGAATCATTTTCATCGATGGTGCAATGAACTCAATGGCGAGATGGCAGTCTGTGGTAATCCCACCGAAATGGCCGCTCAGATGCTTCTTGGTAAAGCTGTAGCACCGAACGGAAAGCAGAAGTGGAAAAGTTCATTGGGCAAACAGGAATTCGAATCTTATAGTAATCGTCGATCGAATTCTCAAGAAATAAAAGTCTGTTATGACTGTCCGGCATCGTTGCTTCCCTTCCACGTGAAAGTAGTACCCGAACTGAATTGTTACAAAACCGAGAAAGGGTTTAAACCGAGAAACGAAAGCGACGTACATGTATGGGATGGGAGTCTGTGTCCTGAGGAATGCATGAATACTAAACCAATTGACCAACTTTACACAGAGTCTGGGCCCGTCTACGTAAGGACGTGTACCATGCCAAACTATGAACATATACAGTAATTCCAATCGTGTAGCGGCCTGAGAGTATTATAACTTTCATTCGCGGATCCAAGTTGTTATGGGGCGCACATACTTGCGCATAGACACGATCATAAACATAATTTATAACCTTTGTCTCATAATGCACCACTTCACGACTTTTTTTTTCATCCGTGGGGAAGACCCACCAGTACTCCCAGTAAGGGATCGGTTTCAAAGACCCCATGGCATGTTCCCCTATACTTTTAACTACTTGAAATCCGTCCGACTGTTGCTATGTGTATTAAGCACTGTAGTAAATACCACAAAGAGTTGTACTGGTCTTCTTGTCAGGGTGAGGTATGACACACACAGCTATGTGTGACTGAACCTCTGCAAGGAGAATGTGCTGAAACCCTTTCGTACCGAGATCTCTGCGTACGTTCAGTAGTATAATTAATGTGATTGCTCTGTTTACAGTATCATTGAATCTAATCATATTTGTTCCCTCAAAACCAGACTGAAATATTTCCACTTTTACCACGGTCACAAATCAAATAATGGGCAGTTTCTTGCTTAAGTTGTTAGAAATAGGTTTAGAATCGATGTTTACTAGACATTACTTTTAAATTACTTATCATCGCTTATAGGCCCATATGCTTTGGCAACAAAGCCAAGTTTCGATGAACTTTGCACACAAATGTAGGCGTCGTTAAGTGTGTACATAATTTAAGCAGCTGAATATGCTGTGTCGAGTGATTTAACACGCATATCAACGAACTCAGGCGGGGCTGGTTGATCTCTGGAAGATCTTAACTTACATGCTTGGTTTGAGTAGATACAGGGAAAGAAGGCGTGGGGGGATAAGGGAATTAAGGATTTGAGGAGTAATTGTATCACATGAAAGACCTTGAGGGAGGGGAGAAGGAGGCAGGATTTGAGGATCTTGACCATACGTACGGGTGCATCTTCTAGTTGAACTTAGTCAGCTAGGAGTGAAACATAAAACGAGTAGAAGGTTACTCTGAAAGTAGTTTTCGATTCAACTTGAGAGTAATTGAAAGGAAACTGTGAAAGTGAAAACAAAAACACTTGCCAACTACAAACTGATGTTTTGCTCACTTTTCAGAACATTAAATCAGAGACAGGACTTCATTGGCTGCAGTATGTGTTTAATTTAACCAACCTTATAGACAATATTGGGCAGCGAAAAATCAATAGAAAATTGGACGCATGCGCAGATCTTAAATTCACATCAGGGGCGGAATATATGTGAGGCCTTTCATCAATGTGAAAGGGAAATGATCGACTCGGATAGGGGTTTGTTTACTTGAATATAATCAAGGTAAATATATGTTATCATGAGTAAGGCGTTTAAGTGACCTAATCACTACGGTAACGAATTAGAGTTTATCGAACGATTATCAGAATATGTTGCTATTTGTAGGCAGTCAAAATCGATCCAAAGAAACCTGTCTCTCTGTTTTTTTTGTTTTTTTTGCGGAAGAGGGTGATGAACTCGAAGTTTTAAACATTATAAGCAACCCGTTCGAATTTGGTTGGGATTTCATTGATTTCCGATTACTTTAGTGTATTTTATGTACTGAATATAATGAATCACCACACTTTAAATCCTGTTTGGAAGAAGCTAACTAGTTTACAACCTTGATTAAGGAAGTTTAGTTGATTTGACTGTTCCTTTTCAGTATGTCTACCAATGAAACTGATAGACACACTGGGTACTACACTTTTTCACTTATAGCGCTTGAGGCCTATTAACAACTACATTGTTATTAGTGGGAATATGAAACAATGAAAAGGAGTAACTTCCATGAATTTTAACCTATATGGGTGAAGTCTAAAGAATACGGAATTTCCTATTGTGACGCCTACGATGGGTTGGGTGAGAAAACTGACTCACTTACTGATGACCTAGCTGCTTACATGTTTACATTACGCACGAGACTTCACAATAAGAATGGTGATATGGTTGACTGTTTAATTGGGACAGTGCAGAAAACCACCCTGAGGCGAAATGGCAGACACAATAAGTCTACCAAGTATCAACCAGCTGCTAAACGATTAACCACGTAACAAATCATTGTTACAAGTGATTGTTGTATATGTTACCACAAGGTTATCCCGTTATTACACTGACTATGAAAATCACCAGTATATTTGACCCTCATTATATGTACTGTAGTGTAGAAAGCAATGTGAAAAACGCTTTGATTATGTGACGTCTTTGGAGTGCCATGGCAGTGTGCATAAAATGAGGTCAAGAAGTGTTCACCCAGTGAAAAGTTGTACATGTCGATTTACAAACGTTGATCGAACTGTACTGTATATACGACATCGGTGCTGTTCAAGTTATTAAGATCAAATGTCCTTTGAGGTATACAAGGCCCAATACCGGGTACAAGGGCGGCGGAAGCACTTTTATTCTGGGGGGGGGGGGGCACCAACGTCGAAGGGCACTTTGCAAAAATTCGATTGGACTGATGCAGCCTGATATTTAGTACCCTTTATAACTCTTATAGTATTATCTTATTTGCGTATACACATCACTCCATCAATTTCCCCTCCCCCCCCCCCCCCTCAAGGAAACAATGCATACTAGCACTGCAATATCCAATGTGCAAATTGGGAAACAAGGAACAAGTTTTCTTTCGAGACAAAATGAGGTGAAATCATTATAAAGTCCAAGCCCCTGCACACGTACGCGATCGATAGATACATGCATGAAAGCAAATGAAATATGTCAAAATACGAAAGGATGGGGTAGGTTATGGGATATTAAAACTATACTCATTATTCATAGTAGGGTATAAATGGCTTCTGCTTATTACAAAGTCACAATGTAATATAGCAATGCATTTTTGGAAATGCATTAGGATTTTGTTGGCAAATTGACTATGCATAATGGCACTCATCAGAATGTTAGAAGCCTTGTGGTAGTAAACATAGGCGTAGGAGGCGGGGGGCTGCAGCCCCCCCCCCAACCCAATTCTTTTTGTGAAAATTCGGGCAATATGCTGAGAATTTTTCGGGCACCTACTGAAAGAAAAATAATTTGCTATGTGTTTTTCAATGGTTAAACTGATATTATTATGATCTATTATTGTAACGACTTTCCCAATAATTCTAACCAATATGGAAGGGTAATAACACGGCAAATGATGGTATGTTATTGGCATGCGATGTAATAACCGTCGCATGCCCATATGATATGCACGTTGAAAGCGCGCGAAAAATGTCGGTAATATTTTTCGGGCAAGTCGTTACAGCCCCCCAAATCAAATTGGGCTCCTACGCCTATGGTAGTAAACATTTAAAACTTCCCGAAATATTTCATTCGACGTGGGTTTCGCTTTGTAAACTCTTTTTTTATTTAGAAATTTTTATGTAGAAAAAGGGCACATTTTTAACCTGAGGAAATGTGGGGGGGGGGGGGGCACGTGCCCCCTGGTTCCGCCGCCCTTGACCGGGTAACATATAACTCGAAACGTAAAGCTATGATTAACTTCGTAGTTGATATGTAGGCCCTGTATACTGTACGTCCACAAGTAAATATATTTACTGGCAGGCTTGCAATAGTCGAATCTTGAAAATCGTTTTGCAATATATCTTCTATTAAATGTTTTCATTAAGGGTGGCAGTAAGGAATTAGGAAACCTCTTTTGGCTCTCATGTTTCTCGAATTTTATTCGATGTGAAGGAAGAAATTTGAAAGAAATCTTTTGTCATATTTGTACATGTGCCTTATATCTATCACATGACCCTTCCCGTGCCATGATACAAATGAAAACCAACAGAATAAAGCTTCTTAATGGTAGTTACAAACAAAGTTAGTTACAAAAATGGTAGCTAAAATAAAATAAAACTGTTAGCAAACTGCTTATCCACTAGAGAGCCTGTGTAGGAGAATGTGTAAAAGTAAGTTGGCCTGACGTTTCGATCCTAGCAGGATCTTCTTCAAAGGCTAAATGACAAGTAACAGTAACAGAAGGGAAAAACTTCTCCAGTTTATGCCCTTTCCCCTTAATCCTCTCTTTGTCCCTCTACTGTTTATCTCCTACCTCAGTCTCCTCTTCCCCTGTTGGTTTCTTTCTTTCTTCTCTCCACCCCTTGTTTACTAATCCCCTTACATCTATCTCTTTGTGTCCACCATGCTCATTAACCTGTCTGTATTCTGTGCATGTTTTTGTCCCTTCTGTTACTGTTACTTGTCATTTAGCCTTTGAAGAAGATCCTGCTAGGATCGAAACGTCACGCCAACTTACTTTTACACAAAAATGGTAGTTCACATTTTTGTATGCCCATTCACTAAGGACATTAACATACTCTAACACCTACCCTTCCTTTTGATTCACACACAGTGTTTCCAAAGTTTTCAGAAAGTGACAATTGCCTAATTTTATAAAGTGAAATAAGTTCAAAGAAGCGGTAAATACCAGGGTCCAAACAAAAACTGCTCACCCAGCACATTGCGTTTGACAGGTTCCATGTATCAAGATGTGAGAACCGGATCTTATGACGCTAGTAGGGTTTTGTTGAGAAAATACACATAGGCCTACTATATCTACGACAAATAAAATCTTGACCTGTTCCCAGTTAGTGTTAGTTTTTCTTCCTTATCGTCGGACCTCTTGTTAAATGAATGTCTATGTCAAAGAGGTAAAAAACACTAGATTAATTAAACCGTCTCCACTCAGATGTGATAAGATAAAACCCATAGCCCTCAGGTCACTCATTGTATTTGCAATATGTCACTTCCCTCGCTTTACTTGGGAGCCCCATCTCATTCTCGCCCCTCCCCCTCCCAAGTTCATCTTTGTGCAATTTGCTTATACCTTACCTACCACCATTAACCATTGGTAAGTTGTAGAGTAACAGGTGCGTATCCAGGGGGGGGGGCGTTGGGGGCGCGCGCCCCCCGGGTAAGAAAAAGAGGAGAGAAAAAAAGAGAAGAAAAAAGGAAAAAAGAGGGGAAAAAAGGAGGAGAGGAAGGGAGGAGAGGAAGGAAGGGAAAAGAAAAAGAAGAAAGAGAGAAAAAGGAGAAAAGGAGGGAGTAAAAGAAAAACGCGAAGACATCGGGGAGAGAAAGAGGAACAGTGACATCATTACAGCGCTGAAGGGTAGCCAGTGACGGATCAATGATTTCGTAAAAGTGTGACTCACCCTACCCCTTACACCGACAACTCTATTTTTTGACGTTTCCATTTTCCTCTCTCACTAATATTTGTACTATATATGGTCTATCATAACGCGTGTGTAGAATTGTGCTATGAAACCAACTGTGGCTGGTCTCGACCGTGTCGTCGGGGAACATGACGCATTTTGGGATGGGGGCGACCGCCCGCCCCCCCCCATTCAGCATTTTTTTAAATGATATCGCTAAGTAATTTCAAAATAGAAAGTGCTTAGAGGCAACTTACAAGGCCTGGGAAGTGTCATTTCCAGCGATCTGGGAGACATTTTCTGCCAAAATTTGCTTGTACGCTTCGCGCTAACAAATGGTCCTGGGTAATGCCATTTCCAGCGATCTGGGAGGCATTTTCGGCCAAAAATTTCTTGTACGCTTCGCGCCAACCTATAGTGGCGCTACGCTTAGATAATTTGCCTACAGGCTTCGCCCCTCCCTTGGCAAATTCCTCGCTACGCGCCTGTTCGAATTTGTAACGCAAACAGCAGATATCACATCATATCAGTGAGCATGAAAATGGCGTTCCAGGATGAAAAGCCTCAAAACTGTCCGACTTGCCTGAAAAAATAACCAAAAATTTTCGTGCGCGAAGCGCGCGTTCAACGTCTTCATGTCATATCATATAAGCAAGCATCGGTTATTACATCGCATGCCATCATGTACCGTACGGTCCGTTCAAATTCCGCAGTATTTCGCGGGATGCTAATGTAAACAACGACATGTCTCATGTAGATGTATAAATAGCATGGAGGTCCAATTATGTCAAAACTCTCTTTTACATTAGTAATGGCGAATTACGGGCTGCACCCCCGCCGCGCAGTGGCGGAGTGTCCATACGGTCGGGGGGTGGATGCCCCCCCCCCCCTGACGGACTCAAATGGACTGCTGGCGCCTTTTTCAGCTCTTTACCACTTTTTACTTATTCTAGAATATTGACTTTTTTTATTGCGCTCTCATCTACTTATTGACATTTCTCACATTTTGTTGGTGTAATTTGGCGATGACATCTTATTCTTCGTTTATCTGCAAATTAGCCAGGCCCGGAAAGGGTCATTTCCGGCGATCTAGGGAGTATCTTTATTCAAAAATTTTCTGTACGCTACGCGCCAACCAGTGGTGGCGCTCCGCTTAGATAGTGTCGAAAGCGCTCCTACAGACCATTCTCGCCACGCCTGACCAATACCCTTAGCTCCGCCACTGCCGCCGCGCCTCCTACTCCTATGTGTGTAGTGTTCGGTTTCGGAAATATCTGCTATTTTTTCATTTCCTTCAACCAAGTTTTATAATAGCCGTTATAAGAGGTTTTAATGTTTGTACACCAATAAATTAACTGTGTCTGAATTTTCGAAAATTTTTGACCAACATTCTGCATCACACTTCCCTCTACTCGTGCAATTTTGACCGGTCTGTTAGGGGTTGAAGGAAGTTTTTCTATATTGGTTGTCCATAGATGAAATTTTGTACAACATTATGGGTATGTTTTCAAGTGAGTTTATTCACGAGAAATGTGAATTTTCAAATTCTGAACAAATATGGGGCTTAAAACCTTGAAAAGTGGGGCTGACGGGTATTGTGGGCCGCGACGTAGAATCACCTACAAAAGCAAAGAACCACAGGAGATGCCATCAGGTCGAACATGATGTGTGCCGGGTTGACAAACTTCAAAAAGGTTATGGATGGAAAAAAAAAACTTAGGAAATACCTGGTTCTCAGGCAAAAAGTGTACATCTGGTTGGTCATTTCAAGCCCGAGAAGTGCCGTTTCCGGTGATCTGGGGGGGTTTCAAAACAAGAAATTTTCTTGTACGCTGCGCGCCAACCGATGGTGGCGCTCCGCTTAGATAGTAATTCGCGCCCCCCGGGTTTGAAAATGAGTAAGCCAATCAGGTGGCATCGTGGGGTCTCGCCTTGCAAGGTTTAATAGAGACTCAATACACATCTGTTGTCATCTCAACAATATATTTGGAATAATAGGTCAGAGGAAGATATGGACAATCGAGTGTCCTGGTGCACAGTAACCAATGAAGGGACTAGAACCTGGACAAATGGACTAGAACCTGGACAAATAGCAGTGTTTTTCAGTCTACAACAAATTAACATTAAATCTGTGCCTATAAGTTCATGATTTAATGTATTCTTTTTCATAGCTAGAATTGTACCTTTACTATTTACACTTTTTTTGGAAGCCACATAATGAACAACCTGTGATTTTCTCCATCACAAGGTGGGGGAGAGGGGGCAGGGATGTGGTCTTAACATTGACGGGCACTTGATCTTTCCCCGTTTCTGTTTAATATTACCACATGTGTGCCTAATCCCCCCCTCCCACTCATGAGTTCTTTAAACCAGGCCCTGACAGGAAGGCAGAATGTTTACTGCACTTGCTACGTACGTAAATTTGTCGATGGAACATAATTTCTATAGTAAATGTGAAAAAGAAAATGAGCTAAAAACAAGGACACATACAGTTACTATTTTAAAGTAAAAAAAAAGCAAACCTGCGCTGCAAAACCAGTGTTAAACAATTTATTGAATTCTTTAGCTTCCTAACATACATGATATATAATGTAGACATAGATAGATTTCACCAATAAAAAAATGCATATTTAATATATAATCGTTTTATTTGAATTGAGTACTGTATTTGTGTAATGGTTGGGAAGATTTACTTCAGCTGATAGTAAAACATGTTACTTCGGGACACTGGTATAAGATGCATATGAAGAAAAAAAAGGATTCAAAATTGATTGTTACTGATATACATTAATATTGCAGCTGGGAAGGCACTAACCTGGTTACATTACAATCAGATAAATAAATTAATACAATTACCGGCATCTGATATCATTACCATGTTAAATAGTATTACACGAAGTATGTACCTCTGCAGTGAATCACTAAAACCCCCTTAGCCAGACCACCAAAGTAATGCAACCTGTCCATTGGAATAATTTAGATTTAGTCATAATCACATGCAATGTGTCTGTCTAAACAAAAAGGATTCTTGTGGAGGAAAAGTATTAGAGAAACAAGCCTAGAGGATTAAAAGCATGCCCAAAAATATCAAAAAACACATTTCAAAAACTTAATGATAAGGTACATAATTATTTGGCAGAGTAAGTTTTAACGTTCATATACCTTTGTACGCATACCTACCTACTGGTTGATGCATATTTACATGACTGGCTGATGCACATTTATATGACTGGCTAATGCATATTTATATGACTGGCTGATGCATGCTGATGCATATTTACATGACTGGCTAATGCATATTTATATGACTGGCTAATGCATATTTATATGACTGGCTGATGCATGCTGATGCATATTTACATGACTGGCTAATGCATATTTATATGACTGGCTAATGCATATTTATATGATAAGAACCGGCAGGTAAAAGCATCATTCTGCACTCTATTATAAAGAGGAGCAAATGGATTCCTTTCATGACTGTCTACATTGTCTTTGCAATACTGATATGCTTGTAGCAAACATCTGAAATAATCACAATGACCCCCCCCCCCCTTTCCTCAATATTGGCTTTAACAATGATTGTGCAAACGAGTAAGTATGGTTCACTGTATAAAACAAAGCATGGCATTGTCCTGTCCTGTCCTGCCTGTTTACAAGTAGACCAACCATTCTGTTTTGAAATATTGCTTTTAGCAACACTTGACATGGATTCAGATGTGAGTTGATCTTACTTGCTAAGTAAGCCTTCTTGTGTACATACACCTGTAAGCCTGTTTTATCTGTCAGTGAACATGCTTACTACAACAAAAGCTTTAGAGGTGTCTGTCTATATTGTGTATTATATTTTATTGTATATTTTATTGTATATTGTGTCTTTCATTTGTCTATATTGTGTATTAAATACAGGGGTTAGTGATTACACAAGTAAGATACACATTATTCAGGGGAATGGTTTAGGTCTAAGACTGTATGTAAATGTTACAAGGGATTCCAAATTTCAATATATTTTATTTTTGGCAGCAGTAGGTCAGAGCCATGGCATAAGACCGCTGCAGTGTTTACAAAATGAGCCTGTGCACATAGTCACTCTGGCTTGATAGTGTGACAAGCTGACTTCAATCTGCTCACTGATTGTGGAAGTCAGTTGACTGCTCGAAGTACGCTACTGTGGCAAGCTATCATCAGTTCAGCCACTCAGTGCTGAATTATATCGATTGCACAGCGAATGCTGCGAACACTGACTCCGTTGAGGCTTAGTTTCTATGCTAGACTGCTAATCTTCCATAATCTTTGATGAGGGGGTTTTCATGCTAGATTGCTGATCTTCCTAATTTATAAGAAATGATGTAGAAAGTCTTTCTCACTTTGCTGTCGGTTACTTGTCATGAATCCTTCGTATCTACTGATAGTTTGTACACATCTGTTCGTCTGTGACTCCATACTGGCATTTGTTTTCGCACAGACTTGAGGTAGTCCAGGTCAATGTTTGCAAGACAGACATCTTGACCTTCATGACAACTTGCAATAATCTGTCCCCAGGGGTCAACCACCTACATGAATGCAGAATGTTATAAAAAAAAATATGAAATCACCTTGCAGTCAAATTGATTGATAAAATTGCAGTTTATGAACTGGCAGGTCAAACTCTCTAAACTTTGAAAATGTAAAGAATAAAACATCTGCTCAATTAACCAATCTTTACTTCGTCGGTTATTTTTAATTGTTTAAGAGATATATTATTATCAAGTTCATCCAACCTTCTCTTTTAAAGTTATTGTATTTTATACAAGCAGTATACCCACACACACTCATCACCATTGCATACCGTATATATTCCTTTTGTATATAGCAAGGAACCAATTAAAACCTGCTGGTCACACATTTGATGGGGTCTAGTGTAGTAAAAGGGATATGAAAGGCTGAGCATTAAAACATATATGAATACCACTGGCCTGTGAAATGAAGCCATTTGTTCCAGCTCCCAGCTGAATACCTAGAGGTGCTTTATTGTTTGGATATCAAACATTGCACACAATTGTTTGATTTTGCTGGTTTAGTTTTCCTTTGAATTGAAGTGACCTTGGAAAATAATTCAATGGTGTAATTATTTTCAATAGTTGGTGATGTGTGGTCAAGCATGGAGCTGTATATAGATCCATGGGTCGAGTGACTTAAATACTTAAATTACAATGACCTCAATTCTGTAGGGATTCTCATTGCACCATGCTGTAAAAGAAAAGAAACCAGAAATGCAAAACTGCATTGAAGTTTCGATTACAGTCATTCTTCCCCTCCACCTACCAGACCATCTCCTTCAACTACCCCCCCCCACCCCCCACACTTACACATATGCATTACTCCATTATCTTAGCGAGAGTATAAATACACATGCCTGTGCACTTTTGAGCATTTTGGAACAAAAGATGTTCATATGATGGGCTTTCAGGTTTTACTTCAATGCATGGATATTATTCACTCATATTTGAGTCGAAAATTCAACAAATGTTGCAATTTCATCATGATGATTGTCAATATTACATCAATGCAGACATTTGGACTTAAAAGCCACTTCCATGTATGATTCTCCATCACTTTGCTGATCCGAAACAAAAGCAAAGAATTAAATGATTGCAGAAAATATATCAAAAAATGCATTGTGATTTCTATGATTTAACATGAGCAATTTTCTTCATGAATCTACAGTAATGTATAGTGAGGGTGTACAGCATACCTGATCTTATTTATACAGTGAAAAGCAGTGTGATGTAACAAACAATGAATTCACAATGAAACAGGCTGTCCTGAAATGACCATTGAAACAACAACAGGCTTCTTGTACTAAATGTGATAGATACATCAACATACTAAATATGACATCTGTTCTTGCTAAAATATTTTGAAAATAAGCATGGTTTCATAATTTGACCCCTGGTGAACTCATACGACCATGATGTCCGCCCACAACATTTAGGCTTCTTGTACTCAGTGTGGTACAATGACATACCAAATATGCGATCTGTCCAAGCTTCTCTAGCGATATTATGTTTAGGAAGGTGTGTTAGTGTAAAGAGACAGGTAAGAGGGGAGTGAAGTAAATGTTTTGCATTTGTTTACTTCAAATGACCTTTGACCTGCACCAACAGCAATAATAGGCTCTTTAACTTTGGTATGGTACATCTGAAAACCAAATATGAGATCTGTCTAATATCATGGTTACAAGGCTTTCACAATTTGACCTGTTGCCCCAAATGACCTCTGACCTCCACCAAAATCAATAGGCTTCTGTTATTTATTGCTATACACTTACATACCAAATATGAGATCTGCCCAAGCTTCCATATTGAGTTATCATGTTTACAAGGTTTTCACAATTTGACACCTGGTGACCACAAATGACCTAATTCACCTCCACCAAAATTAAAAGGCTTTTTGCACTCAATGTGACACTTCTACACACCAAATATGAAGTTGGTCTGACTGCCCTTCTTGAGATATTGTGTTTACAAGGTTTTCGCAATTTGACACCTGGTGACCCCAAATGACCTTTTACCTCCACCAAAATTAAAAGGCTTTTTGTACTCAATGTGACACTTCTACACACCAAATATGAAGTTGGTCTGACTTCCCTTCTTGAGATATTGTGTTTACAAGGTTTTCACAATTTGACCCCTGGTAACCCCAAATGATCTTTGACCTCCACCAAAAAAAATATAGGATTCTTGTAGTTAAGGTGGTACTTCTACACACCAAATATGACATAGGTCTGACCTTCTCCCTTGAGATATCGTGTTTACAAGCTGGGCGTCACAAATGCACTCACACACACACACACGCCATCATGAATGCAAAGGTAAGGATTATCATCGAAACCAAATGTCAAAGACAGTACCATGTGTTGTCCCTGTATAACATCACAAATAATTTTGCAATGTACTATCTGAATAAGTGTCCACATATTTTTTAACTCAGAAATGGAATAGACTATCAAGATTGGAGTTGTACAAAAAAGAATTCTTCTTTTCATTTGCTCAGTATTTGGCAAAGATTAGCTTGTGGGTTTTGCAAATATGTTATTTCATATGATTGATTCCCTGCAGTTTACATTCTTTCTATATTGCTTACCATTGAATGTCCATACATCACTCGCCCGGAACTGAGTTGGCCAGTCTGTGCAGCAGCTACCACATAGCATTGGTTCTCTATTGCCCTGGCTCGCAGAAGTGCCTGCATGTTAAGTACATGAAAATTAATAATTAGACATCACAGCCTATTTTATACATATGTATCTCTACCATTTTCATTTTCTTTTCTATCATATTTAGTAAAAATATGTCATTGTTGGGGGGTTATATATATGGGTATCAAATGTAGAAAGATAAGTGATCTTCCTGTTGTGAGATGAGGCATGGAACTTTTCAGCAGGTTTTTAATCGCTTCAGTAACAAGTTTACAAGATTGTGGTCAAACATATACCTCAACTGCTTAACAGTAAAAAGTTTACAAGACTGTGGTCAAACATATACCTCGATCGTAAAGTCTAAGTACAATAATAGAGCTAGCCATCAGTTAGTAATGCTGTACAGGTTACATAAAGTTACATTCATAGAGATATACAGGAGATGAAAGAGCTTGATTCAATTAATAGTACAGTGTGTTTTGAGAATTGGAACTTGCAAAGACACATCCTTGCAGACATATTCTCTGGACACAGATATACAGGAGATGAAAGAGCAGGGGATATGATCATACAATTAATGACTATACTTTGCTTGGTTCAATTAATAGTGGAGTGTGTTTTGAGAATTGGAACAGTCACCTGTCAGTTGATATATCAAACACACTTACAAAACAGAGTCTGAGGACTCTATAGAGAAAGTCTTGGCAGACAAAGTGGATTGCTTGATGAACTCTACTGAATGGTACCTATCATTACTTGGATAAATGAAAACTAAATATCATAGAAATAAAAATTCACCACAACTAAAATACCCTTTCATACTGTGTCAGCATGAAAACATTAGCCACTTTTAAGAAATTACTTCAAATTCACTTTTTCTTTTTAGGAATTTTGCTGTAAATCTATATTGGTTTCAAAATTTTGCCTTAGTATATATATATATATTTTTATATTAATATTCAAGCTGCGTCCATTTTATTTTTTTGTATTCATATTTTAAGGGGTTTTGTCATTTTGTTACTTAAAGGATTGGTTCAAGAGTCTGACATGTCTATCTTGTATGAAAGAGCTTAAAAAGACAAACAGAATAGTGAAGAAACTACCATGATAGCATTCTCTGTTAAGGAGATATCACACTTTGAAGATTTCACATGGTGTAGAAAGACTAACTGTGAGGGTGTGATGTCACATCCTCACTTCCTTAACATGTGTCAATATGTTTCATTAAAAAATAATTACATTTGTTTTCACAAATCTAGAAAAATATAATCAAACATTCTTCAGATTTTAAATCTCAAATACTTCCCTTGACACATATGAGATCTCCTGACGTATCTTTTGGTTGTAAGTCATAAAATCTTACAAAATATTTTAATAAAATAACAAAGACTTTTCAGGAATGTGAGGATATGACATCACAGCTAGTCTGATTTCAGCAGTTTCTACACAATCAGATAGAAATTTAAACTTGAATATCTCCTAAACGGAAAAAGATATTGAAAAATTTCTTCACTATTGGGTTTCTTTTATTGTCCTCTTTCATATAAGATAAACATTTGTGACACCTGAACTAATCCTTTAAAATTACTTAAAACTCACTTTTCCTTTCTAGGAATTCACTGTAAATCTATTTTGCTTTTAAAATTATTCCTTCGTATATGTATATATTTTTTTATATTAATATTTAAGTTGTGTCAATTTTATTTGTCATATTCATATTTTAAGGGTTTTGTCATTTTGTTGTCATTGTAAAGCACTCTTGAACATGCTTAAGCATGAAAAGAGCACTATATAAATCTGGTACATAATAATCATAAAAAATCTTGCTATTGTGCAGTGCCATTTAAGTCTGATGTGAAGAAGTTGAGCAATCTTTAATGATAGACTTTTCTTATATTTATCAAACCCTTCTTGGCGGCCTGTTTCAGTTAGGAGATTAATTTCTTCTGTCTCTGGCAACAGATGAGCAACAACGATGTGGTACTATCATTACACTTTAGGTATACACCTACTGTACCTCCCAATGAGCCAGGCCTGTAGTCTGCAGAAAGGCAGATGGGTAAGTCAGGATATCTGCTCCTTGCTTGGCCAGAGATAGCGATAACTCAGGAAATCTCAGATCATAGCACTGCAATGATCGGTACGAAATAACAGCAATTCAGGATTTTAATATGTATAAATAGATGTTTATTATGAAAATAAATGTACCATTATAATAAATGGATTACAATTCGGCCAAGCAAACCTTCATTACGCAAGTACTACTCCTTGATATAATATTACCAAATCAGTCGATAAAGATACAGTGTTAAGCATCTTTGTGTATGCTGCAATTTCCAGTTTTTTAAAAGAAAAACATTACAGGTACCATAAGATATCGAAGCGATCATGAAAGCGCATCAATCTCTTCATAAACTAATTCAGTTTAAGCAGACATTTGACTGTATACTCACATTGAACACTATTGAACGGTGCACATGTACTTCCACGTTGTATTGATGTGATTAAACCACATGATAGCCAGATTCATACGGTGCAATATACAGTTTAACAAGCATGGTCAAGAATTATCAGTATAAATTTGAAAGAAAAAAAAATTTAAGTACAATTGGTACAGAGTTTGGAAAAACATTTTTGAACAATTACAGAAGTTTTGGTTGGTGTGCCAAATGCATTTGCTTGTGCAAATGAAACTGAGTGGCATTGTGATGTTTCAGTAGACAATGTTACAGTACACCACAGATTAATAGATCGGACATCCTTGCAAATCTGTTCAAATTATAAAGTAGTCTTGCTCCTGTACGCGCATATCGTTGAACTGCATGATTGATTCTCATGTTACCAGAAAGGATACAATGGCAAGGCCGATATTACCCACAGGACTAGTTACTGGTGGGACAATCTTTTCCCCTGGAATGGTCCAAGAAGATTCTTTGATGGGTGCCATACCTTCAACAGCCATATCATATAGGTGAAGCTTATCGTAGAATTCAACCACTTTGCCGGAAGAGTCGATGATCACATGACGGTTGTAGAGTCGATGATTCTCAGATGGATCTTCACTCTATGATCATAATAAAGAATTTTCATTGGTCATATTAAATGTTAACACATAATATAGCTATTTGAATCAAGCATCCATACGTTTAGGAGGAAAGTCTCATGGCTGATGCTAAGCGAAATTGCTGCAACCTTTCTGTATCTTTCAGGCAAAAACAACATCCTCATAGCATTTTGTATCGGAAGAAATGATTTTTTTCAGATTATGTGATAGTTTTTATATGCGCATCTTGCAACAACAGAATGGATGACGCCATCAGAGTACATCAGCTGAAAATGTCTTTGTTTTTACTATATACCTTGTCAATCATTCGGCCATAGAAGAAAAGATTATTTCTACAAGAAAGTTACATTTTGATAAATTTCTAAGTACAAAGATTTTTGACAGCTACGCAAACATTCCAAAGGTATCAAGTTTCAAGGATGAATCAACAAGGCGGATATAATTTAGCCTAAGCTTTTGACGAGCACTCATCCAGATGACATCACAGACCCCCAGACTATGATCCAACTTCCTGGAGTAGTTCAAGGTTCAGCCAGTCAAAATAAATTCAAACAACAATACAACCATATATCCAGTTAAAGGCAATATTTAAGATAGGGGTTTTGCTCTAGCAGTGTGGAATATTTCTCTCCAATACAACTATCACATTATTTGTAAACCAGAAAATCCTTTGAAAGGTTTTGTCTTGTCAGTAAAGAATGCAATATGTGGCTAACAGCAAATTTGTTCAAACTGAGATAAGCCACAGAGTTATAACAATATATTTGGACCCCTAAATCTGTTGACCTCTGACCTCCACCAAAACAAGTTTTATACATGGTAAGATGAACTAGCTCATCTCCCATGCACAGCATGATGATAGTTCAATCCTCACTGTTACACTTTAAAGTCTGTTGTGAGAAGATTCAGAGTTGCGATTTCAACGCCTCCCCGAATGAAAAAAAGAGTAATTCTTGGACTCACTTGTAGAACTAAATGTCTATTAACATTCACCCAACCTGGCTTGCTGCCAGATTCAGGCTAGCCTTACAAACAAAGATACATGTAGAAGAAGTACACTGCCAGGAGTGAATGGGGGTGCTGGGGGGTGGGGGGGGGAACATGCCCATCAATATGAAAGAGAATTACATTTGCATGTGAAGACCTGGGCTTACCTTTGAATGAATTCCAATTGACAACCAAACCCCCAAGCTGGAAGCTAGCTCTTGGTAATACTTAACGGTAGGGCCATCCATTGGCTCAACCAATTTCATAGACTCTTCTATAGTGTCTGCAAGGTAGTCTGTACCCTCAGGCAGGAATACCATCTGTATGCAAATCACAAATAGAAACTACTGTATGCAGGTTAAGTATATAACATGTACAGTATGTATTGCTTCTAGTAGTCTCAGATTACATTGAAACCCAGTTGACCTTAAATACTTGTAAGTCCTCCACCAAACATGAGGCAAAGTCTTGGTTACTCATGTAGCAGACAATTAAAGTCTTTGGCTGATCAAATTAAACTCCAGATTCAAAACAAAGTTTCCAAAAGGTAAAATCTTTTATATTAATTTTCATTGGCTTTACTTTGGATACTTTTGTATCCCTAGTAAACTTTCTAATTGTGGTGACATGTCCAGACCATGGGACCAAAAAAATGACTTACTGTAAGCTGCAAATTAGTCTGCACACAGATACAGCAACAAGATACAAATTATTATTTAGTTTAGTACTTCTCAAGGGTTGGGGAGTCGATAGAAGCTCATTTGAAACCCTATCCATGCGATGACCATGAATTAACAACGGCTTATATACCAAGTCTTCTCTTTTCCATGAGTGTTCAGAGAAAACTTTACAATTAAAGGCAGGCATGGAGCTGTTGCACCCATTCCTGCAGTCGAAGGAGTACCTCAGCATCTGACCACTTTCTCAAATACTGCATGGGGGAAGGTGAAGGCACCCAATTCATCATAACTGCAGTGCAGTGCAGCTACGATGCACAAAGTTGTTTTGAAACCGTTGGAAGAACTGAATTCCCGAATCAGAAATACCAAAATCGACAGAAGACTCTGTTCAATAATGATGCAAAGCAGCAATTTTAAGGCGGCCAAGAGAATCTATTTCCTGACCAGTGAGGATTTGGACCTGGAATCTACGGAATGCAAAAAGGGCAAAATTTGTTAATAACTTCCTGATTTGTAGCTCAACAACCATGTAAAAATTGTTAACAACGTGTTTTGTAATGACAGAAATGTAAAAATTATATTTACAAAGGGATTTGTAGCAACAGTTGTTGCTACAGATCAAGTTGTTGTTAACAGAGTTTACATGGTTATTGCTACTAAACAGGATGTTGCTAACAAATTTTACATGGTGTGTGCTACAACTGATGCCGCTGTTACTGAATTTTGCCCTCTTGGCATTCCATAGGAATCTAATGATTGTGGGGTGGACAATCTAACCATCACACCACTTATTCATACAAAGTTTACAGTACTTCACTGTAGCATACAGTCGCAGTTGTTCATGGTTTTATCATGGAGTAGGTCAATGACCACTTTCTCTATAACTTTAGAGATTTGAAACGTTCATCAAAGAGGTACACAAGTCTGTTTTCACTGTGTACGAAATTTCATTCACACTTTGCAACTCATCATTCTTGGCTACACATGTAATAATACACAGTGATCAGTTTCAGTGCAAACTTGTGACCTCAAATGGACCTTTGACCATAATGTTATAGACCTTCATCAATAGAGTTCTGACAGTACATAATAAGGTGAAACTATGCACACTTGGTATAAAGTTCATCCCAGCTTTACTTTGTCACAAAATTTGTTCACATATTTTTCAGACTTTGATCTAAAATTACCTTTGACCTCCACAAAAACCAAAAAAGGGTTCTTGTACCGTCTTAGATCATTCAAAATTTGCATTTAATGTTACATTATTTACAATGTTTGTAGACTTTGACTTTTGTTGAAGTCATGTGAGCTTACACCTCCAAATATCAATATTACTTGCACTCACTAAGATGAATCCAGGTTTTGCTTTTGAAGTTATCCTGTTAATAAGCTCTTCAGACTTTGGCTTCCATTGACCTCAAATGACTTTAGACCATAAATGGTGAAGACTCGCGCAAAAAGAACTTCTAATGCCGGTAATCTGACCTAGTTTCGAATGAGGTGTAACAGAAGTGTTAGACACCACCATCGATCCCAGAAAATACACACACAGCTTGCTACCGTCGATAATTAGACACTAGTGTACAGTCAGTACATACAGCTGCGGTCAATACCCACAGCACAGTGAATAAACGATACAGCGATGGACATCTCAGGTCCAGCTAAAGATAACAAAGTATCACGTTTCATTACTGTCTGCACTTTGTAGCGACTCAAACAAAACATCACTTGCAAGCACCACAAAGTTAACTTTTCAGATGGCCGCACGCAGTTTGGGGCGAGTCTTCAATGCCTTTAAAAGGAAAGACCAAGGTTTGTAATAACTGAGGTGAATCCACATGCTACTGTACATAATACCAAAGCTTGTGGATCCAAGCTTGGCTATTAAAGTCATTGTGTTTACAATTTTTCAAGACTTTGACCTCGAGTGACCCATATAAACTTTGACATACAAAAAAGCACAAGGATTCTTCTTTTTAGTAAGGAGCATTTACATACCAAGTGTGAAGTTGAAAACTCATGCATTTCCTGAGCCATAGAGTTTACAAGCCAAGAATCACTAACACATGAAAACCATTGCCATTGCATACTAATTTGCCATCAGCAAGGAATAAGAATTGAGGAAACATACTACACCTTTGCTCCTGATTTAGCTGCTTTAGTTACCAGTTGTTTGCAATCTTCCCGGTTTTTATCTTTGTCTGATCTACAAGCTAACTGACAAACAGCAATCAGGTTGCTCAACCCTTCTGATTCTGCCATTTTTTATCCCTCTCTGGGAGAAATCTGACCTCCTGTTAAGAAATGAAAAAGAATGAAATTTGACTGAAGAGTAAACAGCTCACACAGTTAATAACAATATTTTTATCCAACTTGTAATAATAGTAATAAAGGGCTGTGCCAGTTTGCAATGTACAAAGAATTGAAAATCATGATCAAACATTTAACATAAAATTAACTTGAATGAACCTTATAACTTTAGTGTTGTAACCTTCTCTTCCTGCCCATTGTAAATTTGCCTTAAAAATTGCTATAAGTATTTGTTTTGGACCTAAAGATGCATAAAATCTCCAAAAATATACAATTAACTTCAAAGCATGATGTTAACATGTACTGTACATCACTAGTAATACATACTCTCTAGTTATTGAAAGGAAAATGTCTGTTCCAGTATAAAACCTAACATTAACTGTTTTTCACATGTATGTATTATTCCTTAAATTTACTAGTCTAGTAGACACACATCATTGATATTCAACAAGTGAGTTAATGTTAATCATTTATCAATTCAATATTGAAGTGATTATTCGCAGGGCAGCCCGGCGAATAACGTACACAGACACCTTATTCACAGGGCTGTGATGATTTTGAAAATAGGTTTATTATTGGCTTTCGATGACTATCATTTTTGATTTGACGTCATTCATTTGACCTCTGCACCTCGGCGCGCAAACCTGAAGTTCTTTCATGTCTTTCAGTTTCAGAGGAATGACATTTTTTTTATGTTGGCGGCACTAATGCTAGACTGGTTCAATCTTAAGGCCCTAGGCTCCCAAAACCAATCCTAGCAGCATTAAGATAGGACTCCCAAAGGCCAATAAATTCCCCAAATATAGGGGCTCCCAATTAAGACTTTCCAAAAGCCAGCTGGTGCCCGAAAAGCTAACTCGAATAGCCCCAAAAGTTACTGAGCCCATTAACCCAGTCTAAGGCTGTCCTGTGATTGTGAATAAGGTGTATGTGTCTGGATATTCGCAGGGCTCAGCCCTATGAATAAGGTGTATGTGTCTGGCTATTCTCAGGGCAGCCCTGCAAATAAGGTGTCTGTGTCAGGCTGTTCGCAGGGCTGCCCTGTGAATAAGATACTTGTGTCAGACTATTTGCAGGGCTGCCCTGCGAATAAGATGTTTGTGTCCGGCTATTCGCAGGGCTGCCCTGCGAATAAGCCCCACTATTCAATATAGGCCTAGTAGGCAATTTCCATGCAAACTTTGCCATGTTATATCATATATTAATACAAAATTAATAATTCAACCACGACATGTACATTTCAGGTTTTTTCTTTGAAAACGGGTCGGTCTTAAATGACTGGCATTGGCTGACGCAATGACTTTCGGTATGTTTTGCTTTGCCTTCGCAGAACACATCTACCTGCAATAGGCAATACTGTACAATACTTAGGCCTAGGCTATCTAGGCCTATGCTAAAAACCAGGGAACTAGCCTTAGCAGTTTCAGTACAGTCACTAACAGTTACACTAACACTAAACATATAAAACTTTTCGAATATCGAAATAAGATGTTGAGCAAGATTATTCCTGACTTTATTTAATTTGGTACCGCAATAGTTAGTCGCATATAACTGCGGTACTTGATTCGCCAGATCTGTCTCGATCCAGTGCGCTTCAGGAACGGTTGACGTTGAGACAGGAAAAGCGAGCGAAGCAAGCAGACGACAAAAAACAAACAACTCACTTGAGCAAGGTCAAAAGAGGTACAGCGCGCATGCGAATCTGGTACGCAATTTGCCACAGAAGAGGGGATAAATGTGGGGACTGGGATGGGTTGAGGCAAATTGGGAGGGGTCAATGAAACAGTTTGACAGGGGGGGAGGCTGTGTAAAGTGCACACCACGAGAACATGTATGGGGTCTATACAAAGAGCACAATGTTCTGCTACGGTCTATATACTAGACTATGCTGAGTCTACCCAGCGACGCGAATGAGTCTCGATCCCTACATATAAATGGGAAAAATGGAAAATGCTACGGCTTTAGTATTTCCCTCCCCTTTCTACATACGGCTTCACAGTAGAGTTCGGCTCAATCACAGGAACAAATCGCTCATAGCATGATGAATACTAAGGATCGACCTAGCGCATTTGGCAAATAAAACTTGGCCGATACGCCTTGACAAAGGCTAGGTCTATACAACGTCAGTCACCCGCCCCGCCAGCTGCGTACCCCCCCCCCCCCCCAGGAGATTTCGGTGTAACCTTAAAGGGGCGTGTCTAACAAGGTTAACGTTCTGTGCGTATTGGCTATACGAGCTTGGCATCTACAGTCGAAAAAAACAAAAACAGGCTGAAAATGTAAGACGGGTTGCTATCTGCAAATGATAATTACGTTCACGTCCAGCTGCAAAAGGGTTGGGACGGGGTAGCTAGGCTAGCTGATAGCTTGTAACTCCCAGTAATATATTCCATCTGCCCAGGAGAAAACTAACTGGTACCGGTTGAAAGTAGTCAGGCTACATGAAGAATTACACTCAAGTGGGTCACATATCATCATGGTCCTCTTGGGGCCCCGGGCGATCTTCGAAGTCCACGGAAGCTCAATCGTTTTCAGATGTAGGCCATATTGCACTCTTCAACTGTATCAAGTGTAATGCACAAAATACACATGAAATATCGAAAACGAAAGGTCTCAATATGTCAACATTTTCCAGAAAAATAATATAATAATGAGAATAATTATTAACTCTATATTTCCAGGGCTGTTGCTCCCATCCCGTCTCTCGATCCGTAAGGCATGCAACTGCAATATATCTTTACGCACTTGACTGCGTGTCACCACTGCAATTAATTATTGGCTGCTAGCTTCCAACTGGTTACTAATCTATAATTTTTGGCACCATAGACATACAACCTATCACTAGTTGAGTTAATGTGTTGTCCGTGCGAACTCAGCAGTAACGAGCAACGGTTGCAACATACTTCGTATTTAGAAAATGGTATATGCTTGTTCGAGTAAGAAAACCATGGCATGTTACTTTCTAAAGTAGTTACTTTTCTATACGAGATTTTGATTTAGTAAAGTTGATAAAATGATACGGAGTAGGTCCTAATAACGCTTATTGTGCTATGCTATGTTATTGTAGTAACCAAGATAAACTAGGCCTGCAGTAGGCTAGCCTATACCATACTCCACAGGCCTACCTGCCTACCTTATGCCTAGGTATAGAAACCCGTTGTGGCTATTCGCACGAACGTAATCGTGCGAATAACATTGACTATTAGCACGCATGTAACTTGACCAATGGGCGCTCGTGGTTGATGTAACCAATGAACTGTCCTGATATGTGCTGGCCGGAAGGGATGAACAGGACATCGATGGACAATAACACAGCAGTGCATGACAATGGAACAGGAATTTGATAACTATGGGGATTTTCAGGGTTATGTTCAAAGGATATGGATACTTTTTCTATTTTTGTAATAAAGGATTCCAAAACCGTCGAAGCAGCAAACAAGCTACTAGATGAATTAAGTTCATCATATTCCTTATGCATTTTAAGAAAGTTTTGCAACAAATCTTTTCTGAAATATTCCAACAAAATCTTTAATTATTTCTCTGAATTTTCCCAGAATTGATCACATCTTTGATTTCTCTCATATTTTACAGATTTGGCTATTGATTTTGAAAAAGATAACCTTTTTTTTGAGAATCAGCAAATTTTCATCGACCAAAATCTTCAGGGGGGCAAGTGGGGGGGGGGGGGGGGCAAATCGACCGTGCACACCCAACACTGTGGTTGGGGCCATGGTTTACCTTCCCCGCCTACTCTGCTTTTCTAATCACTACATTCTAACATGCCTACTTATACCCACATACACGTTCGTGCGAATAGCAATCCTTATTGGCACGCTTTCGTGTGTAAAGTCACTGTCTATAAGCACGAGCATGTTCGTGCGAATATCGATGTTTATTGGTACGTCAACGTAACAATAACGGTTGTTATTGGCACGTGCACGTGCCAATAGACACGACCATAGAAACCTACTGCTAGTACTAGCATTGGCGTAGACTTAAGCATGGGGATGGATAATACAAATAAAAAGTAACACAAAACATTAAACTGATTTAATACGGAACTCGCAGAACAGGTGTACGTAACTTTGTGTGTCCCCTAGGCCTAGGCAAGGCTAGGGCCCAAATTTGCATACTGTGTTGTTCATATGTAGCTGCACTGATAGACACTGTAATTGCAGTGCTAGTAGGTCAAATTGTAGCCACTTTTTCAATCACAATTTTCTCCTTAAAGCTTAAATCAAAACAGTCAAAATTACTGCAGTGAAACTAGAAAAACATCAATTTGTATTCTGAGATACTTTCATGGTATTTCACCCATTTAGCAGAGTTGTACAGTCAACTTCATTGCATGTGCAAAGTTAGGGAATAATTACCTTTAATAGTTTAATTCGCAACTTTTTAAAGCATGATTCTTTCTATTTCTGGTGGCATCTGGTCATACCGTAGATAAAATCACATCCGAAGGATAGAACTAACCTGCAAATATTTGGGCATGTGTGACTTTTTATTTAGGGATAAGTTAGCCATTAAATTCAAAACAATTTCTTGGCAGAAGAGCTGTACTGACTATTTGTGATTTCAAATTATTTAAATCTATCTGTTTCCTATTTCTCTTGCATTTTTCTTCCAGATTTGAAGAAGACTACCTTTGAAATAATGTAGAGTCAATTGAGAGGATGCCTTACAATTGGAATCATAATGAAAATAGGAATTGGATGTAGTCTTGCTATTGCCAGTCCAATTACAATTGAGTGAAACAAGATGAGTATGAGAAGGTCTCGGATAAAGCCAGCTATAAATTTGGCAGCTTCTAGACGTTCCACCGCTGCCAAGTCTAAACCTGGCGCAACTTCATCCAACTCTTCCTCTGGAGGAACAAATTCAAATCAGAAAGCTAAACCCCCCAGTAAGAAGGCCCAAGAGGAAAAGCCCACCAAGAAAGAGCCAACAAAAAAACAACAACCAAAAGAAGCAAAGAGGCCTGACCTTGATACGAAAGATGACAAAGAAAAGACAAAAGATGCAGAATTAAATTCTTCAAAGGAAGGACAGTCTCGAGCAGTTGATGGAGCATTGAAAGAAGTAATCACTGACTTGGCAAAAGATGGTGTACCAGAAGAAAGGGACGCTGTACAAAGTACTAGTGTTGGCCAAAAGATAGATGACAATAACTTGGTGAATGCAGAACAGGAATCCTTACCAGTGAGTCTATTTGACATTTCAATAGCAATTCCTTCTCTCAAATCTACTACCTGGCTTCATTATTCTCTCTTAGTTCGCTGCAACTCAATTAGAATAAGACACTGTGGTTACTACAATGAAGAAAAACACCAAAAGTTAGCTCCATTCGTAATGTCAATTTATGAGATATGACCTTCTGAAATTTAGTTATAAACTCCCTGCCTTGCAAGATGCAAACAGTGTGTTTTGTGATCATCTTCTGACTTTGAGATCATGTGATGTGCTCTTGATGCCAGGTATGAAGCTGAAAGTTCTTACTTCTCTTTGCCAAAAGTCTCAAAATCTCTCACCAGATTTTTGATATATTTACTTAAGTTTGCAATTGCTGTTCACCTTCAAATAACTCTTTTTGTCAATCACAAATGACTATTGGGGTCACCTGATGCCCACATGAAGGGTTATGTGAATCTGTTATCATCAGTTGTGTATAAATGGGATCATTTCATCAGCCTAATGTAAGCAGGAGTTTGTAGAACCAACTTTAAAGGGATAGCATGCTTGTAATGTTGGGATTAAGTGAATCCATCAAATTACAAGTTTCACCTTGTAGCCAGTTAGAAATATTGTTAAAATTAACGTAAGAAATGTGATTTTTATATAATGTACAGTACAAAACACTGTTTAGTTCCTTGAACTGTGACAAATATGGTAAAGCATGATTTGTTGAATGTGTGAATATATGTACGGTTTGATGTACTTCTCTTACATTTTTCCTATGTGATAAACATTTCCAGTCATGTAATACAATTCTAGATGGCCTTAATTGTAAAAAAAAAAAAACTTGTGTTGCCTGGAAAAACTGTAAAAATGCTGCAGAAGATGAGACTATATTCTATCAAAATAATGGAATCGGAATTAACACATATAAGTACTTACTTTTTCAGACTGAAATATTCGACACTAGTACCACAGATGAGGGTTCAAACAAGTCCAGTAATCCAGTTCGTAGAAAGCGAATTACAGCAGTGCCAAACTTCAGTCAACGACGAGCGCCAGTGACTTCTAGTAAGAGTAGCTTGGTTGCAAAATCTAGACCAGCAACCACAAGAAAAGAAAGTGAAGTATCGCCTGGATCGTTAACAGTAACAGACCAGAAGGAAAAAAAGAAAGAAAACAACATCGCCGCTGCTGATGTTATCATTGATGGGCCGTCAGATACCAAGGAAAATAAAAAAACGGTTGAGCCTCCAGTGGTCCAACGAAAGATATTGGGTAAAGCCCTTTCTACAGCACAAAAGCATGGTAGGCTGTTTTACTTTGTTTGCTATGCTTAAATAATAATAATAATAATATTTGCTTTTTATATGGCGCTTTATACCAGCGATAGGTCTCAATGCGCTTTACAGACATTATATTACCCCTGGTCAATGATAACCTGTCCCAGAGACAATCCCTCCAGTCGGCAGCAGTTATATACTGCCCCCAATGACAATATACCTCACAGGTACCCCATTTAACCCCTGGGTCGAGAGTGGCAAGTGAAATAAAGCATCTTGCCCAAGGACACAATGTAATGAACTAGGCAGGAATCGAACCAGCAATCCTTGGATCACAAGTCCGACGCCTTAGCCAATTGGCCACCACACTCTAAAGGTAGATTTGAAATGGAACTGCATTGAACGTTCTGTAGAAAGTATGCATAGATATCCCTAAAATACAATATAAGGGGAAGAAAGTTAGAAGGTTTGTTTGTATGATCCGAGTCGCTTTTTTAATCTCAATTTATTATAATTTTTTTTATGAATTTTTCATTGTAATAGATGCTTTGCTGATTCTGTGGCAGTTTCGTACACTTTTAAGTGGGAAACTTATATTAGGATTACATATTACATTATTACATATTACCAAGTTTGCACAAAATAGTGACTGTATTTTGGAAAGTTTCTTTGATGTGTGTGAGGTTTATTGTAGTTGTACTCTTCTGCTTGTTGTGACTAGGAAACCCAGAAAATAAGGACCAGTCTACACAGATGGTCATCGAAAGAGACAAATTACAAAGTGCAAGTGCCAGGAAGGATGCACCAATACTGGATCCTATCACAGACAAGGCTGTGAATGGTCTATTAAGTGCAACCACCGAAGGGCCTCAGGAGGGTATGCGCCATGGTAACATTTACAAAAAGAGGCTGGAGGAAATGAATGCTTTAAAAAAAGAAGAGGTAAGAGGCGTAGAATACATCAATCTTGGTTTCTTGTAAGGTACAGTTCAAAACAACGATGGGATAAATATGTCGATCTATTTGGTTTCTTATAAGGTACAGTACGTTTCAAAATAGTTTCGATCACTGTTTGCATATTTTATAGAACCATATGTGTCTTTATTGTAGAAATTCATAGTTAGTTTTTAAAAACAAATCAAAGTAAAGCTATTACAAACATTTATTTATGCCACAGCTGTATATCGTGTAAATCTTGGTAAATACTCTCCCCAACTTTTTAAGGTGGAATGATCAAATCCTCGTCATGTTAGACTTTGCACTTCAAAGTTGCCTTGTTTCTGAAGAGAGTACAACTGAAAAATCCCCACTGATAACTGCTTCAAATTTGTAGTTTCTTTACAATTAGTTGCAATCTAGTGTTGATATGCTCAGCCTTTACCTTGATAGTTAAATAGCCTGGGACTATAATGGACCTGTTATTTATGAAAGCCCCCTAGGAAACTATGACATAAGGTATAAACTTCAAGGGTTTGCAATTGCATACTGAGAGAAACAGAGAGAAACATTAAATTTGTGGATCCGAAAACTTTGTCTCATGAAGTTAATGGTAAATAACGCACCAGCTAAGAGCAGCCAAGTGCTTGAAGTAACAAAAAGCGCTTACATTGACAGGTTTACCAGTTATGTACATGGCTTATACGTACATGGCTTGGTTAGAATGACTGAAAGTTTCAAATTCAAACCACGTCAAAATGCAACTTCATACAAAGTAATTTTGTTGAGCTGCCAAATTACAGTACCATTGCGTGGCAGCATATTCTTTACTGTTACTTTCTTTAAAAATTTGACAGGCTCCATTTAACCGAAGGAAACGCTTCATTCAGCATCCAAAGGATGGGATAGATACCAGCAAGATGAAAATGAAAGACTTGATTTACTTTAATCCCAAGAAAAATAAGATGAGGTAAGATGATTCAGTCTACATTCACAGCACAAGCAATGCCACTGTATGCAAGTTACAGTCAAAGAGAGTCGCGGAATTTTTAGCCGAGACATTATAACCCCACTATGCATATAGTTATAAACATGAACTAAGCAATCTGAAACTCTACAAATATTTATCTTTTCTTTTCAACATTTTTATTCGCTCCATATCTGCAAATGGGGAAATGTTTTAGCAAAAAATACCTTGTCATGATTGTGTGATAATTTTACAATAAAAAGGTAGTTAATTGATTCTTTAGACCATTAAGATTGAAATACATAATGAGGCTTGGTGAGGGCTTGTGATGTACTCTCAGATGCAATTGTATTTTACCTGCGGAACAAGATCATAGGCTCTAAGATAGTAGTTTTCAATGAGGGATTTGCTGGAATATATCGGGCTTCATACCACACAGGATATATCAGTGGCTTGAAAATTATTAAAATATATTCTCCCACATGACAGTAATAAGGTTAGAGTTAGCCAACCTGATGAGTCGTATCACTGAAGAAATCAAGTTCTTTATTGTGTCTCAGCCTCACTTTGTGCATAAATGAATGAAGCAGTCACGGTGTATGAAACAGTGGACAACCAGGCTTTACATCTTTGTTGGCCGAGCAGCAAATTTAGTCATTCGAAACAATAACAATGACCAAAATGCACACTGTAGGAGAGAGGTATAGGTTGGTTAATAGCACACAAGCTTGGTTGTGATACCGTTTTCTCAATTTACATATTTTGAGGGTATCTTGTTACAATGCAATCTGAATTTGATATAAACAATTGGTCATCCTCTGGACAACTTCCACAGCTGAGTTTGTTTGTCCAAACAGATAATTGGTCATCTTGGATGACCGGATTACGATTTAAAATTTGTCCTGTCTAGGTGTATATTACTTATGTCATTTTGCAATGAATATTGTAATTTGTTTGGTTCAAAAGTAAAGAGTTGTAACTTGGCTTCCATACAATCAAGCATGAATATGTTCGGGGAGCCTTTCAGATGCCTCACTACACCAAGTACATACTTGCTTCAGTTGAACTCAAGAACTGCAGCCACTGGATATGAAATTGGACTAACCAAATATTTCTTTGCTATTTCATCTGTGATGTATAGGTTTGTATTCATTTGCATATCCTTTGATTTTCTGATAGGTCTCAAGGAGCTAATGATATGGAGAAAGGTTCAGCCACTGCAAAGTAAGTCAATAAATTCCTCTTCATTAATGATAGAAAAGCTATAAAATACCTGAAATTTAAATCACTGGATTAATCACATTTTAATTTAAGTAGGACCTAGCATAGCCTGCACTTTAGTTTCCATCCTATGGAATGTTGCCATCCAAAAATTTCATCTTTCATTAATTGCTCAATTTAAACAATCCTCCTAGGTTTTAATATTAGAAATCTGGAATAGCCTATTATTATTTGACCTAATTATATCCCAAAGATTTGCGATGATCGTAAGGATGATTCAGAAGTTTTTTTTTTTTTTTATGAGTGAGGTTGTCCTAGGATCTACAAACTTTGGGATGTCTTGTTCTAATTGTGGGATGTATATCCGTGCACTATGGTCAAGCATTACAGATAACATTTTATGCCACAACAGAAATGTCTTTTATGTAAAATTAAGAGTATTTAACAATGTCATTTAAACCTATAACCATGTTCTCTAAATGTATTGTTGATTATGATCAATAGCAGTAACTAAGGAGATCTATGAAAGCATTTTTCAAATTTCTTGTTTTATTTATTATAATTCTTTTATGAGCTACACGTTTAGCAGGTTCCAGTCTATCTTCCAGCTGCTAGAGTGTGTGTGCACTGACAGTCAGTAGTATTAATGAAAATTACCTCTCTTAGAGACTGTGATTCAGTAACATATCTATAATAACCCAGCATATACTTTACTCTCAACTTGGTGAACGGTTTTATTTCCTATTGCTGTATGATCATGTGTAAATATAAATAAGTCCTGTGTAAGAAACAAATATGTGACCAGAAAGCAACTTTATTTTGAAAAGAAGATTGACAATTTTCTCACAACACATTGTTTGGTGTTGCAGCAGGAACCATGGAGTGGTATATGGGACTTAAGAATGTATCAGGGTGTTGTGTAGATTTTCATGTTCGTTGCCTGTTTGCTTGTGTTAGATTTTTACTCTCAACTATCATTGTGTTACCCAGACAAGTCAATGGCCTGTCTACACCAAGAAGAGATGAAGGTGAAGGTAACATGGAAAGCTCGGAAGAAACAACAGTAGCTGCAGCACCACAAGTCAAGATTGGTCCCGATGGTAACGTCATCCTTGACGTGCAGAGGTAAATGAGTATGTAAATAGCTGAATTTACTGTCTTGCTACTTACCTCTTAAACAGGGGTGGGCAACCTTTTTGAATGAATGGGCCAGATATTAGGAGTGAAAGATTGACAGGGCCGCACCTAACCAACGACCTGCTGTTGATTTCAAACCTTTGATTCCGAGGACTTTCAAGCAATAGGTGTGTGTACTTAATCTGTATTCACAAAACATAATGTCAATACAGTACAGTTGATAATTAATTGGGGATAATAGGCCTACCTGACAGCATCATTAGTGCTGATAAATTCTAAGCAGCTAGCTCGTTTTTGAAGATGATGTAAAATAGATTTTTTTTCTTTTTCTTGCGACATCTCACAGGCCGCAAAAAAATCACTGGCGGGCCGCATGTGGCCCGGGGGCCGTAGGTTGCCCACCCGTCTTAAAAGAATGACTGTTTGCAGTTAGTTTGATTCTTGATTTGACAGAAATCAATTGATTCAGTCCTTGCTCAATATTTATTTCTTATACCATTGTATGAAAACAAGTAGAGGAATGCAAAATGTTTATGGCCCATACAATTTGTTTGCATTCCATGAAAAATTTGCTATGGTCAAATGGTGCTGTCACTGGTGAGCTTTATAGACTTTTCATGAAGTAAAGAGGACATTTGCTAATAGATTAACATTTATCACCATTATATGTGGAGTATGGTGCTGTAATTATTGATTTAGTCTGTGTCATTTCAGGCATTTACCTGTAGCATAATTTCAAGATAATAACACTGGAAAAACTTTGGAGTCATTACATCTTCTCAAAGCTTTCATTTATGTTACACTACGACATATCAATGCCCATTGTTTGCCTCTAGTTATCTTTTCATGTTAAAATGGGTCAGATAGACAACCCTTTCAATATTTCATATGTTACAAGATGTTAGTCTTGGTGATGTTAAGAGTTTGTTGTGCTATAGTTTTCATGTGATCTTGTTCTCAGTGTGTTTTCATTGTTTAGCAATTGCAATTACTCAGTTTTTTTCCTGTTCAATAAATGAAGTAAAGTCAATACAGACAGAAGAGTGGTAGAAGGCAAAAAAAGGATCTTCAGTAAAGAAGTCTATTCAATTTTTACCCTATAGTTTGATAATTATCTTAAAGAGCTGCAGGTCATTCCTTTGCTTAAATCATATATCTTAATCCACCATCAATGGTTTGCTTCTTCTCCAAAACAAATCTTCATCTAGATTTTCCTAAATAACGGGTTTGATAAATGAATTAAGCTCTCGTACATAATTACTACAAGACATAATCTGCATTTTGAAAATACACTATCAGTTGGATCAACATGGTTCTTTCTTGAATCATTACAAGTAATCCTAGCTCTGTAACGTAGCAAAAACCTACAGTATATACTAACTACAGTAGGTGTGTTGTTTAGAATTAAGCAAAAGAAGAAAAGCCTTAAAACCAAATGTAATTTGTGCATGGAATTCTGTCTGCTGTGATAGCTGCACTGTGACCTTATTAAATCTATATACTTTTTGTAAGTAGTAATACATGACTGCTGTTAGGACTTTGGTAACACAAGATGTGGTGTTCTAAAGTTTAAATTTTAATTTGTGTAGCCTTGTTAAGATGGTGACTCCTAAAAGGAGACTAGACGAATCTGAAATTACTGAAGTGAAGGAAGATTCTTCATCAACAACTTATTCAAGTTTTCGAAAGTCTAAATATTCTGCTGCCTGGTCTGCTGGAGGTAAGTAATTACCTTGATAGGTGAAGTCAATTAACATCACAATTTAAGAAGCATTTCTCGATGACATGTTAAAATGCAACCTACTTTGTTGTTGTTGTTGTTGATACTCACTACAGTTGAACACTCACTACAGTTGAATATTTAAACACCAGCCATAATAAAAAATTTGAGGTTGCCAGTTTGCTTAATTTTGGCAATGCCTTAGTTTATATACTAACATAAGCCCTAAATTTGAAAATCATTTACAATGTTTGCAAATTAAAGGAATTTCTTGTAGCCATTACCAGGCAACTTAGTGAGTCCATACTCTTGTTCACTTCCATTTTCCAAAGCTCTTCTTGGTGTACTGTGGTTCAGTAAGGTTACATCCCACACACCTCCATCATGAATGGAGATTTCATGTTTGCTGCAGTTTGTGCAGAGCTTCCATGGTATGGTGTAAGTCACTGCTTGGTAACAATCCGGCTCCCTTGGGGCAATCAGAGAAGAAAATGTAACTTAGCAAGGATATGTTTGTAGAAAAGACCACACAACTTCTAAGCAAAGGTACCTTCATTCTCCTTCAATACCATCTGAAAGTTTGTAGCTTTCTTCTTTATCGCCTCATTTTCCATCTTCAGTTGGAATAGTGTAGATTACAATCAGTTTTGCACTTTGAGATATTACATTATGAAGTGCTATTGATCAATTTTGCTACTTTCAGAAACTAACAGATTCTACAATGCTTTGAGTACTGTTGGTACAGACTTCTCCATGATAAATGCCATCTTCCCAAACCGTAAGAGACGAGAATTAAAGAATAAATTCAAACGAGAAGAGAGGAGGAATGGTGCCCTGGTGGAAAAAGCACTTCGTAAGTTGGATACAAACTTTTCTCATTCAAATATTGATTTTTGTTGTTTTTATCTGTCAATCGGTTTATTGATTGCTCTTACCTGTCTAATGGTTTATTGATTATTGTTGTTTTTGTCTACAGTATTGAAAATTTGATTATTTATCTGGCTATCAACATCATATATTGATAATTGCTGATATCTGCAGAATGATATATTGATGATTGCTGTTATTTGTCTAATGACTTATTGATTATTGCTGTTATCTGTCTGATGATTTATTGATTATTGCTCTTATCTGTCTGATGATTGATTAATTATTACTCTTATGTTTCTAATGATATATTGATAATTACTATTATTTGTCTAATATCTTGATCATTGCTGTTATCTGTCTAATGATTTATTGATAGTTGCTGTTATCTGTCTATCGATAAATTGTTTATAGTTGTTATCTACTCAATGATGGAACGAGTGTTGCTGTTATGGTTTTGTACTTTCTTGCTTAAAGTATCCTCTGTGGTGTTTGACATTCTGTTTGCATATTAATTAGTTCTGTGGATTTTTAGTTTGGTTCATTGCTGATAAATGTTTTAAAATCTCTCTTCAGGAGAAACAAAGACTTTTGATTTCTCCAACTTCAAAAACATGGAAGAAGATGACAATGTTGCAGATTCTCAACGAGTTAGTGGTGAAACCAAGACTGTCACCAAGCCATCCAAGAAAAGAAAGAAGAAGAAAACTGAAGACCCTGAAGGTAAAGTCACCTTTGTGTTTGTCCACCAGTTCTACTATCTCTAAAGGGAGCTGTGGCAAGTTGAAAGGTTTCACAAATACAGGGAAAAACATGGGAGATGTCATCACCAATGCTTCTCTGACCCCTTCCCAAGAACATCTTCACATTACAATTCCCTTTTCCATCAAAATAGAAAGATTGAGAAAACTATGTAGTAATTATGCATATATATTACTTAGTAGAGCCATTGCTGAAATTATACATTTTTATATGTTACGTAGAGTTAACATTGACCTGTCTCTGTTGGGTGTTGGACTTAGGAAGAGCCATAAGGAAATAGCTTGAACTGACACAATACGATGCAGATGGTCAGTTCGAGTGTGGCAAGTTTGTGTATACTATACAGCAGAGTCATTACTGAAAATTATACAGTTTAATGTGTTAAGTAGTTTGAAAATTGATCTGTGTCTGTGTGTTGTATCAGGAATAACCATAGTGAACTAGTTTGAAGCAATGCTTCAGGTCACAGTGGGATCATGTAAATGTTTCAGATTGTATCTGGCAGTAAGAAGCTGGGTATTGTATAGGAATGAGACAAAGTTAACATCACCAGACAAATTCACATTTTGTCACATTTTACAAGATGTTATTTAAAACTGCCTTCTGCAATTGCTACCGGACATGTCATCTCTTTATTTATCGATTTATTTTTCTTAATCTATTTCTTAATCGATTTCTTTATCTTAATCTATCTTACTATTTACATACTTCTGAAATTGTTTTGGACTATTGCATTTTAGTTTTTAGTATCGTGTAGTACGGGTGTTTTTCTTCTTTTTTATATTGTTGCTTTTGGTTGTTACATTTTTTTGCCTTATTGGTTCTATATATTTAATATTTGGTTTTTGTTACTACTTGTTTTTAGGTTTTACATTTGTAAAGCGCTTTGAGCAGCTTTGCTGATTATGCGCTATATAAATATTACTTATGATTATTATTATTGTTTCTACAGATTCTTATGTTGCACCGAGAAGCAGAAAAGCTGATAATAACAACCAAGAAGATGACAACGATGATGAACCGATAGAGATCGATGAGGATGCATTGCCTTCACCTACAGATACCGAGCTCACGTCTGCTATCATCCCTGAGAATGAGCAAACAAAGAAGGATGCATTGGAGAGTTTACAAAATCCTTTTGCTTCTACCAAAGTGCTCTTTGCAAAGGCAGAAGAGAGAAAGAGCAGTGGGGAGGAGGATGAATTTGACATGGAATCAATCCTAGGAAAACCGACTCGATCTGGTCGTCAACCGAAACAACGAGAGGTATTCACCATTCAGGACACTCTTTCACAACCAAGGGTTATTCGTCCAAGTGCCGAGAAGGATAATGCCCACCACACCAAAGGTAAAACAGGAAAGCGCAAGAAAAAGATGAAGCATAAAAAATCGAAAAAGTGTCATCCATACAGACATACCATCCCTGGCATTGGAACCTCTGGTGCTGTTCCGGTGGCTTCCACGAGTGAGATTTCCCAAGAGACAACAGCATCGAGAGTTCCACCTTTACATCCAGAGCTATCAGAATGCTCTCCTCAAGGCCCCTTTGGTATGGACAGTTCTTTACAATTACCTTCCAGCATGCAGGACCAGCATCCTACCAACTCTCCATCCTATAGAACCGAACATTACCTTGTAACATACCCCGATGGAACCAAAACTTTAATTCAAATGCCCGTCTCGGTTGAAAATGACAAGTCTTTCGAATTTGTCTTGAACGTATTGCCGTCACCGTATCGTGAAGGGACCACTTTACAGTTAGGCGTCATTCCTAAGAACGGCAATTTTTCACCCCACACTCCTGTACAGCCATTAGCAGGTGGCATGAATATTCCAGTGTCCACACCTGGTCAAGGGATACCTGTCACTCAGGTTATGACACCTGGGTCAACCATGGGTAACCTTGCAATGGGATCACTTAGTCAACTTAGATTAGGGACAAGTCCTCTTGTGTCTGTTCCAGGCCCAAGTGCTTCATTCAGCCCGGGCTTAGCAGCTAGCAGTAGTCGATACGATTGGTCCTGGAGCTTACCACAAAGCAATCCATTAAGAAAGACAGGCATGTCAGCCTTGTCTCCATCTAACTTTGTGTCTCATAGCAGAGCATCACCGGGGGTGACGACTGCTTCAGGTAATAAGTACTCAGGAATCCCCTCTGTTTTACTCACCTCAGATAGCAGAGCTTTGCCTCGGAGTTCTGCCTTAAATAAGCCTTCTGGTCAGCTGTTATCAGGAGAAATTACTCCAAACTTAAGTCTGACCACTTCTTTATACCAGACCTCAACGACTGATTCTATTAGGACTTCGGGTCAACTGTCAGCAGAGTCTGTCGGTCAACCTTCGGATGGAAGTGCTTCTCAATTTAGTAAGATGTCGTCATCACGTCAGTTCTCTCCTGGAAACTCTCTCCCGTCATTCAGGTCGGGGTTTGATCGGATTACAAGTAACTTTGAGGAAGAAAGCAGTAGACCTCCCATCCAAATTCTCTCTTCCCAAAGCCAGCCAAGTCAAGATCGGCTGTTTGTCTCTCAGAACGTTATCGACGCAAAAGAAGTTGCGTCATCTTCCTTCAATTTGACAGATTCAAATTCTCATGAGATCTCTATCCGAATGCAAAACAATCCGAGCAAAGGAATACACCAGCCAGAAAGGTTTGTAGAGATTCTCTCCAGTAACGGACAACTTGTTGTTGGTGATAATCAGGTAACAGATAACTCCAACATTGAAACCGAGGTTGTTTATGTCAGCGGTTTGGTGGACCCATTACCTGCCGGTTCTGAAATATCGGACCCCATTATTGCTCAGCATGTGGACGTATCAAGCTCAGTGCAACATGATGACTCTCAAGCGACAGAAAGTGAGGCTTTTGTCCCTGTTTAATATATCTCTTACAACACATTAAAATTTGGTAAGCTAAATCTAAAGTGAGAGAGAGAGAGCACAATAAGGATGGTTGAGAAGGTAAAATCCCTTTACAGAGAACAACAGTTCATCATCCATACAAATCCATCTCCTGAGGTCGGAGCTATTTCGATATGCTATTTTCTCCCAACCCATAGCCTCGGGACAGTGCGTGTTTGGTTTCGATTTAAGATCTAAGAGGTCTATCTACTTTAAAATCGAATATTCTATTTTAATTGTAAATCTGCTCTCTGTGTTAAGAAAGCAATCAAGTGTTTGACATTAATTTAGGGATTCCTCAGAGATGAGTTAAGGCTCACAGAGTGTTTTCTATATTTGTTTTAGTGGTTTATTCTATTACCAGTCGAAGAGAGGTATGATGCTAGTCAGTCCCCACACAGTGTTGAAGAAATAAAAGAGTCCTTTATCCATCCTGTTTAGTGCTAATAAGTCAGGACGACAAAATATTAGCAATTAGCCGAGTAAAATTTAGTTGGAATGAGCCAGCCAATATCAGTAAGTTGTTACAGTATCATATTAGTTATTGGGTGTGTTAATAGAAGTGGCAATTTTATTTTCTCTCAGTTTATGGCGTGGATGCTTGTCCTTAAACCAGTGACACTAAAGAGTAAGAGGAATGATATGCAGAATATATCAATCAATCAGAATACACGGATATAACTTCCAGGTCTGACCGTTAATGACCGATATGAATAATGACGGCCATGCTTGTTTGAGATAGGTGGGATGGGGTGATATGTTGAAAGGATATTTTGGTGGCTGAGAGACGATTTTTCTGAATCTTTAGGGAAAACCACATCCTCTTAGCAATTTCTATGGTGAAGTTTTGAACTTTCCCAGTCTTTCCAGATATTTTGTAAATGCTTCTGGCAACAGCAGAATTGATGTAATCGGGGCAAATTAGCTGAAATTGTCTTTGCTTTTCTAAATCATCTATCCACTCCGGTCAAGAATGTTTCTATGAAAAAGAAATGTGTTGATAAAATTCAGTTCAGAGAACTTTCACAGCTATTAAAGCAAACATTCCAAATACATCAGGTTTGTATAGGATTAATCAATAAGCCGATTGTAAAGTGGACCTTTTGCAAAGCATTTGCCCAGGTGACATCACAGACCCCCTAATGTGATCTACCTTCCTGGAGTAGTTGAATGTTTAGCCAATCAAATAGGTTACATTCAATGAACCATTATACCTCGAGTCAGGGCCAAGATATTGAGATGGGGTTTTCAACTAACAGTGTGGAATATTTTTCTCTTCAATATAAGTGTCGCATTGTCTATTACCAGAAAATTATCTTAAAAGATTAATTAATAAAAAATATTTGTGTTTATGGAAAGAAAAGACAACTTTGCACCTGATGCTGATAAAGAAGTGCCATGTACACAAATCAAGCACACACGTACCGGTGTTTCAAGGGAAACCTAATATGTCCTTCCTCAATCCTCGATATAGGTTTTGAAGTGTTCACTATGATGTTATCATTGAAAATGAAGACAGCTTTTATAAAAAGCCACTTGATAATATTCCTCAGAAAGATGTTCTAAGTTGAAAATAGAATTTAATTCACCATAGATCGTTGTAAATATATAAGGGAACTTGACGAGTAAGAAGTCAACAAATATATCTCAGGGAATAACACATATCCCCTGTATTTATCATTTAAATGTGTTTTCTTCTAATGATTTGAGAAGTCGAGAAATGCTTCTAGCCTAATGACTTTTTTTTCTTTTTAGATTGTTTAAATAATATTAATTTATTATGACACCGTGGAAGTTTCCATTTGTACAACAGCTTATCAAAATTCATTTGATGTTTCTTGATAGAAATTTTATTTATTATGATAAATAATTTGATACGCAAGTACTAGGTTTTCTCTTTTCCGTAAAGATTTCAAGGTATGAAAGAGCACATGATATGATCGTGCAACGATATTAGATATAGCGGAAAAAAATGTTCAATGTATAACCCATTTGTTCTGATATGGGTAGTCTCATCAGTATTAATATGAAATATTAAAAAAAGACAGAACTTAAGGAAATGTCGAAGAGTACGAATGTCTTCTCTCTCAGTTTGAGTCCATTCCAGTGGAATCTTTTCGATGGTGATGGCGCGTGTGTGACGCCTCGTTTTGGGAAATACGATACTCGCATAACGGTAATGTGGGTGAACTTCAGTATGTGGATGCACCATATGAACAGATTTGGAAGGTCAACAGAGGTCAAAGTCGGAAAAACCTGTAGCCTAAACATGAGAACTCGAGAACCAAAGCGTTAATTAAATCAATACGTATTATGTGGATCATGCACAGTATTAGGTACGAGAGACCTATTGTTTTCTAAAAAAAAGTTTGCCCGAAAAGTACACCGTTTTTTGAAGTTCATACTGGGTATGTAGATCACTCTGAGTGAGTGTAAAAAAAGATATTGAAATTGGTGGAGGTCGAAGGTCAATACCTGAAAACATTCTAAATATTAAGGTTCGTAAGTTAATATTAGTTATACGTGCATACATGGTATATGGATGCACCTTATTGAGTATTCTAACCTATTTGTTTTTCTGTGGAAGGTCGTTTTCGTTCCTCTTAAACCCTCTCAGTTTTGTCAAAGAACTTTTAACTTTATGTTCGACGCCACGGCTTTTCCAGGAAGCATCTGAGCGGCTAAAGTAATTATAAATGAATGAGAGAAAATCTGTTTATCCTTTAGGTCTACTTTTCCCCGATTTGGACCAACGAAATGCTGCCGCTTTGTTGGGGCTGCATGATATAGTCCAATTAAATTGAATTCCTCTCAGAAATTTATCTCTGTACTTAAAGATCGCTTCAAGAAGAAAAGCAACTATCTGTTAACGCTGCAGCCAAAGACCCCAGGGTCCGCACAAGTGCTTCTAATACATTTCAGAGAACTGTAATTCCTCTTTCTGATCTGTTATTGTGTGGTTTAAAGACGCTTACGAGAGAACAAGGAATACCTTAAAATTCTTCAGCTTCCCCAACTCTTGCCCCATGTTTTTTTTTGTGCTTTAACCTCGCTTAGAGAGGGCAATGTAAATATGTGAACTGCACAACAGCTTCCGCCCCCCCCCCCCCCTCCACCGGACCCCGAGAGACACTCCATACAGTTTTAGAGTAAATCCTCTTCCTGTCATGTAGGTTTTTATCTAAAATGTTGCCGCTTTGGGGGACTTTTCCCCTCTCCTCTCAGCCAATAACTGTGCAGTCACAACATCTCAGCACAGTTAGATTAGCCTACATATAATTTTGATACTTTCCTTTAAGTTTTCCATATACTCTTCCACTGTGAATTACGATTTCTGGCATGATCGGCATCCCAACGCTTTCACTAAATGCTCGGAAAACTTGGAGAAAATAGAAAAAGGGAATCCCTTTTGGTTACGTAGTCGACAGTCTGGGATGAAATAGTCGACTTCTGACGCAGGAGCAAATATTTCCTTACTTAATTTTGCTAGGTTAGGTCCCCCCCCCCCCCCTTCTTTCCAATGACATAACTCAGTCAACACCCATTTTGTCGAACTGAACTATAAGACGAATGATCTGATTTATAAAATCAAATATAGTGTGGTTGAACACATATGATCTTTTCGCCAACCAAATCATATAAAAATTAAAAATCAAATATAGCCATACACGGAAAACTCGCCCTGCTATAGACTTTTACCCATACCTATACCTAAAATGGTCAATAACAAGAAAACACGGCCTGCAATAAGTGCGCACATAGGATTTAATTTCCGATGTTTTTTTTTCTTATTTTGTTTTTATCTTACTATGAAATCGGTAGACACTACGTATACTAATTCTCTAGTAATAACGAAAAGTTTAACATATCCAAGTCAAAGTTAAAGTCACAACACTATTGACAGATTTGGTTACGGTGCTTGTTACTGGTTAAACGTATTCAATAACCTAGCTCGTGTGAGCGGCCTATAACAAAGAACCCACAAAATGGGTCGAACAGGATAGTTCATTTTGACAAAGCATTGGCCTTTAATCGTTCAGTCTCGCGCTTGATGTGAATAAAATAATGCAGTCATTCAACGTGAATAATTAATATAACAATGCATACTTTCAACACAAAACAGAATCCAAAGTCATTCGTACTTTCTAGCATTCAGCAATAATGAAGGTGTTACTCTATTCACAATATCAAAGTACCCACGAAAACTTATCAAACAGCTACAGGGTTGAACAAGCAGCCACGGTCACGTCAGTGAATAGTGGCGTAGTATATAGATGGTAGCCTGTACGTTATACTGATGCTGAAGTAAAAAAGCAAGGAAACTATAATTTATCTAAAATTAACTGTTTAGTTTTAACTACAGGTTTCTCCATCGAGAAACATAACAGAAAAAGAGCATGGCTCATTATGTTTGGTTAATTCACTTTAGCATCAGCGGAGCCGTGATTGTAGTTGAGAATCTTTGAAAACGCACCAAATTCGTACGTTTTGTTTAAATGCTTACTGTCTAGTTTTGTTCAAACTTAGGCTATGACCAGCAGGGAACTTCGGTTTATCTCAGTGATAAAATGTTCTGCTGTTTCTCGGAATGAACGCCCGACAGGATTGAATTATATTACTTTCTACCCATTAATAACATGATTGGGCCACTGGTAACTATCACAATCATGGCAACAGCCCTCGCTAATGGTGGAAAGCACCTTTAGCTCGATGAAATGAAAGTTTATCAAGTTATTATATGGTCATTGTGCCTCTAAATTGCAATATACTTCAACTATTCTACGACAGATGTGAATTATAAATTCGTATGCGTTCAATCCAGGGACGTAGCTAAGACCTGATGCTTGGGGGAGGGGGGGGGGGGTGTAGTGGCTGAAAATCCAACTGGATGGGTTTGAAGCCAGAAAATTACGACTGCTGCCTTGTACCCCCCCCCCCTCCCATCCCTAAACCACCCCGCGCTACTCGTCATCGATACGGTCAGTGTCAGTCAGACACTGATCTTTGGCGACTGCACTTTTGTTCCGATCTTTTCTCGATACATATGTACCGGGCCACTGGCACTCACTTCACAAACTTATTAGCCCCCCTCCACCCCGCCCCACCCCAAACCAAATATTTTTGTGAAAATTCGGGCAATATGCTGATAACGTTTCGGGCACCTACTGAAAGAAATATAATTTGCAATGTGTTTTTCAATGGTTAAACTGATATTATTATTGCCATTAATATTGGAACGACTTCCCCAATAATTCTAACCAATATTAAAGGGTAATAACACGGAAAATGATTGTTATTGGCATGCGATGAAATGCACATTAACATGTGGAACGCGCGCGAAAAAAAATGGTTATATGTTTATCGGGCAAGTCGTTAGGGGCCAGATCAAATTGAGCTCCTACGCCTATAGCGGTAGTTCTAAAAGGCATTTTATTTTTAATATTCAAAATCATACACAGTTTTGTATGGTGCAGAATAAGAATTGCGAGATACAATTTCTCAAAGTGGCAAGGAAAACGTGGTAAATATGACTGATTAAAGGGCAATTTGGCCGATATTTTTCAATTTTTAGTACATTCACAATCATAGGCACATATGAATAGGCCTAGATAAACTAGAATGAAACAGTCGGAAATTCCGACTGTTGCACTCCAATTTCCCAACTATCGTCAGTTTTGCCAAGTTTGAGGTGTAAGACACCCATACAGCCTCCCCCCCCCCCTCTCTAGAGACGTCCCTGGTTCAATCTCCCATTCATGTACTTTTCGCTGCCCAATTTGATTTGTTAGGGGTTTTAAAAGTAACAAAGTCCAATATTTCAGGTAACTGAACTTACAATGAGTTAAAATTCAATTTCTCATGTGCAACAGCTTTACTATAATCTTTACTAAGGTAGAGTTCAAGAATGTTCAGTTGAACCCCCATGCTGATTTAAATAATCCTTCAATAATGTGAGTTCTTTCACAGTGTTATCATATAAACCAGTTTGATAAAAAAACACTATTGCAACAAAGTTGCAATAATTGCAAACTGCATACTTTTATTTTTTATAACATAATACACAACATGTGTTCGAATTAATCAAATAAAAGCGCATGACAATAAAAATGAATGTTTTATGACTTTTTAAATATTTATCTACATTTGTAAATTCAACTTTTCATCACACAAGTTTTGAAAACATGCACTACCATATAATGATGTTGCTTTTATCAGTTACAGCACAAAAAAAGTAAAACTCATTATTAGACTTTGGTTAGCTTATTTGTAAATTTGTATTTAAGTGTTTGTCTAACTTGGTAGCATCACATAAAATGATCAATGATATTCTAAATAATGTAGGCATTTCTGTAAAAGCATGTTTGCCACTTCCGCCATCTTTTATGAAAAATGTATAATATTAAATTATCTACATATGTAGTGTATTAAAAGCAGTACCAGCGTATACATTTCTAATTGTTTTAGGCATTACCTCTTTCAAGTAATTAATCAGTTTAGTCAAATGAACTTCGTAACCAACTAATTCAAATATCTTAAAACATGTTAAGAAAATGCAATGTCTACAAATCAAACAAATAATTAATGCAAATGTTGAAACATTTAACCAAATATAAAATATATAATCCTATATATATATATATATACACACACATATATATATATATATAAGAATAATAATAAAAATAATAATGATAATGATAATAAATCTACTTATAGACAAATTTAGACTAATGGTGAAAATAGTTACTTCTTGCAGAAAGCAAATGTACTTGAATTAATACGTTTCTTGAATTTAGCTAGTCTGTCAAGTGGTAGACTCAGAAGGAAAAAGTAGTGGGAGTTGACTCGGATCTCTCCATTCATCCATAAATGCACCAATTCACCAATCCAAACATACATATAGCTATATACATATACAAACACACATACATAGTTTGACATTTTCAATTTACAAAAAGAAGAACATTCTTGCTTATTTCATTCCCGTTAAAGCATCTACTTCTCCCTGACAATTGCGACATCCACCATAATACAGTTCTCCCGTTTCATTGAAATGAAACTTTTCGCCGTGTTTTGCTCTTCCCTCGCGCTCTGACAATCTACATATAGAATGGCATTTGTATATTCTGTCTTGTCCTTTAATTTGTTTCATCGTGTAGCCTAGTCGTCTCCAAGAATGATATCTGTTGTATTTTTCTTCATTGCTACCAATTTCCTGAATTGTCTTTGAAAGCGATTCCAATGACGAGAAGTCTTGAATGAAAATGAACGAATTCGGTGGAGCAACTTTTTCGTATTCTTCTCGAGTTGCGCCGTACACAACCGGTACTTGGTTGTATATTGTTAATGCGTCCCAAAACTTTTCTGTTATATATTGCGAGCAGCAACTATTTTCTAAGGCCAGAACAAATTTATATTCGGAAGATGTTTGCAAATATTCATCTCCACGAAGTTCAAAATCACCACAAGCCCCAAACATAGAGATATCCAAATACTTTTTCAAGGAAAGAACAAACTCAAGTCTTTTATATTGTCTGGAACTAAGAGAGCAATGTGAACTCGTCCACATTATTAATTTAGTCTTAATACTGAACCAATTCACATCTTCTTCCTTCGGCGAATCAAATTTTTGGAACCACCCATACGGAGTTGGGATGTCTGATTCAGTGTGATAGATAAACGATAAATTAAACGTCACCCCTCGTATGTCTTCGGGTGGTCGTAGAGACACACATGTCAGCGGGGACTCATTAGTATGTAGCACCCACAACTGAGACATGTTCCGTTTGTTATGGAAATCTTTCCACTGAGTTCTTGTAATGAAGTTAGTAGCCCCAGTAGAAAACACAACTATATCGGCTTCTGCCACTTCAGCAATAACATTATTAACGTAAAACAGCGTTCCTTCGCAATGGCACCTTAGAGGATAGTCGATTATAGGTTGATGACGTCCACGTCCAACAATTACGACATGCACACTAGAGTAGTTTTTTCTTGCCCTGAAAAGAGTATGTAAAGTTTTGTTGACAGTCTTTGCTGGCTTGTAGTTGTTACCAACTTTTCCCCGCAAGTGCGATGTTACGTATGTTTTCAGAATCCAAACGAAAAGAATTGCCAAACCAGCAGATTTGCTGAGCCATTTTTTCAAGCGCATTGTGAGTCCGCAAGTAATTATAAGAGTTTAAGAGGTGATATTACAAATTCGAATAACACACAGAAACGAAATATTTCTCTACTCGTAAGATATTACAACTGGAACGATCATGAGTGTTGTCGTATTTGCACAGCTACATTACATGGTTTGGCTTTCTCTATAATGTACGGAATCCCAGAAAATCGACCGATAGATGATGGCGCTCGTTACATTTTATTATTTTTGTTTTCATTTTAGGCGTTCAAAGGACAAATGGGGCCAGTGCGTGTGTTAATGGTGTCGTATCATTGACTTACACACTACAGTCGTAACTTTCAAGGCCTACCAAAGCATAGATAGAAGTTTTCAACTGGAATGGTGTGAGGCCAGGAGGAGCGTCACGTAAACGCCTCCGTACATAGGTGGCATCACTGCTGGAGTAATTGTCCTGTTTGTGTGTATTGTTTTATTGTTCCCTGGGGGTCTGCGGCGTTCTAATCTAATATTATTATTATTATTATTACGCCGTTATTTATATAGCGCATAATCCACAAGCTCTATGCGCTTTACAATTAACCCTGGTCATTGGTAACTTGTCACACATACACACCAAAGTGTGCACAATTCAAACAATCTCTCCTGGGGCACAACAGTGCACCACAGCCACGTGTCCCCTGGGGGACTTCCCATAAGGTGCAGCCACAAACCGGCGCACGCAACTACAAGTCACCTCGCAAGTCCCCATTGATACCTTTTATATATGAAGTGAATTGTTGTAGTTTCACATGCTATTTTATACCTTTTGTTTCCGTCTCCCTTTCAGCTATTCAGCTCTCGTGACAATAGTCTGGTTCCTTCGGTAGCTATGTGGATTGTCCCCGATGTTGTGAAACAACTGGACAGTAAGATAGATGTTATTTATGTCAAAAGGCGGCCGTTGAAAGAGGGTCAGCGTTACCGCGACCCCTAAATTCTTTTAAGAATTTACGTTTCCACTTGTACGAGGGTAGAATGAATTACAATAAAGAACAGTTATATGGTGGTGACGGACATCTCAAGCTAAATCTTCCATATTTTCATAATTCTGTTGCGAAGTTATTATGGAAAATAAAACTGCCTATAACCTAAGACATCGAATTGAAAGGAGCACGCATAGTAGAAGGAAGCTTATACCACTACATTTCATTTCATTTCATTTATTTATTTTTGTTCTATGACAACATAAGTATGACATATGACATAGAAGGAGATAAGAAACAAAACTTGTGAAAGGAAGTGTACTAAAAAAACCTGTAGGGCTTGTCGGGTAGTGACACTCCCTGAAAAAATACAGAACTTTATAAATAGAAAAGAGAAACAAAAAAACGAAACAAACAGAACCACCCTTCCTCTCCCTTCCCTCACCCCCTTCCCTCACCCCCCAGTTTCATTTCACAGTTCTAGTACATGTTGATGAAGTACTTTTGTAAGTTTTTTCTAAAAGCAACTAAAGAAGGCATCGCCTTTAAAGTGAAAGGTATAGGGGATTCCAGAAGTGCGATGGCCCGATGATGTAACCTTTTTTTTAAAGAAATTGTTTTGACATTGTCTTGGGTGCAGGTAATCAGCTTGCCAGGTATTTTGAGCGTAAATGCTTGAGTTTTGTGTAAAGAAGGCATTCAGAGTATCTGGTAGCATTTCATGTAATGAACGATAAACAGAACTGAGGACATTGAGAGTAAACAGATCAGTAAGCTTCAGTAAATTCAAAAACTTAAATAACACGTTTGTGTGATCCCTTCTGTGAGAGAGAATAATATGTCTGATCGCTCTTTTCTGTAAAATAGTTAGCTTGTTTAACAAATGATTGATCTGTGCCAGACCAAATGATACAACAATAAGTCAAATATGGTAGTACTATAATGTTTGATAAAGAGAGACCTTAAAACGTTTCTAGGAAGGGTGTGTTTAAGTTTTGACAAGATGCCTACGCCTTTTGCAACAAGAGAGGAAATATGGCTACGCAACAGAACATACTTGGAGAGCGTATATACAACATACATTGTAGGCAAGTCAGCTGGGAGTGTTACAATCTGTTCCTACACAATAAGCAGCAATGGAGGTCGAAATTAAATCTGAGGGCTGTAGCTGTTGATATGGCTGAAAATGTGGAATTTATGGAGCATGAAGTAGAGACTGTTAAGGAAGCCATTAAAATTAAGTGAAAAAGGATGATTTGGAGACCTGCGGTGAAACGTTATTGGGATGGAGAAGGTAACCCATAGTAACATGAAAGATTTGGAACAAAGATCCCGAAGAAACAATCGTATTTTTCTTAAGGTCTCCCGGAAGGCAGTGAAGGCATTTCTTCAAAATGACATTTTGAACACTCTCATGGGATTAGAAGGTGATGTTACACTTGAAAGAGCTCATTGGTCCCGCAGCGGACCCCCACGCTAAAATAACCGGACACCGCGTCCTATCCTTTGCCGCTTTGGTTTATTTGCTGACAGGTACAACATTCTAAAGATTGCTCCTTCGACGTTGTAAGGGAAGGTTTTTAAAGGTAAGAGAATTTTCATTAGTTATGACGTGAGTGTGTCTGTCCGAGATAGTCGAAATGAACTCCGTAAACAGCTCCCCGAAGTAACAGGACAGAGCAGTGTGAAGTATACATATACATCCCCTTCTCTTTCCCTGTGAACCTCATTATAGAAAAAGAAGATAAAACTCGACAAAAATTTGAATGGTAAATCGACTGGATTGTTCGTTATTATGATTGATACGTATGTTTTGTCTTGGTTCCAGTCAGGACGGTTTATAATTTGCGGTACTAATTTAGAATCAGTACCATCCGACAGGCTAAAAGATCGCGCTCTTTTTGATGGGGTGAGCGTTGTTAAATGGGGCTTGGATATTTTGGGGGACTAAAAGAGTTTGGAGGGGTTTTAATGAAAATAGTACATTAGCTTCAGCGCCAATGTCCCTTCATTTAACATCCCCACACCTTCATACGTTCTTATTATCTTAATTCCAGCGAGATAATGTCACCCTTGATAGTTATTTCTGTTAATCCATATCCTGCTTACTATCTCTCTCCCACATTCATGTAAACACTCCCTATCTCCACCTCCCGTTCTTCTATCTCCTAACACTATTCCCTACTTCCTACCCCTAATTCCTAACCCCTAACCCTACTTCCTAACTCTACTTCCTAACTCTACTTCCTAACCCCTAACCCTATCCCCTACTTCCTAACCCTACTTCCTAACCCCTAACCCTAGTCCCTACTTCCTAACCCTACTTCCTAACCCCTAACCCTATCCATACTTCCTAACCCTACTTCCTAACCCCTAACCCTATTCCCTACTTCCAAACCCTACTTCCTAACCCCACCCCTACCCCAATCCCAGCCCCTCCCCTGACCCTCTTCCCACCTTCCTATCCCTCTTCACGTACATATATGGATTAAACTATACCCCTTTAATTCATTCAAGCGAATCATTCACGCGACGCACCTATTCACTGTCTGTTATTCTATTGAACGGAGCACACACGTTCAACCGGATTATACAGTTGTTATTCTGCCGATTCGAAGTAAGCTTTCACATTCATATGGTACGGATTCTAAAGTCAGGCCTAATTTGCTACCGGCACACATAATTCAAGTGGCGTCGCTATTCTTATGAACAACAAACTCAAGTTTAAAGTATGCAAGGATTGTATCACCCGAAAGGAAATTAAACAGCTCTAGATCTAGTATTAGGTTATCTTACATTGTTGTTTATGGTCCAAGCATAGATATCCCTTCATTTTTAGATAATGTTAAGCGTATTATTGACGATTCTATGAGTGTGCATGTCATTGTTGTTGGTGATTGGAATGTAGTGTTGAATCCTGGCTTGGATACCCTAAATTACCTCTACGTCAACAATCATGGAGCAAGACAGGTTTTAAAGCATTTGTTGAATGAATTTAACTTATTTGATTTTTGGCGGGTCCTACATCCAACAGATATCAAGGTGTCAAAAAACACCTCAAAAACAAAGTCGTTAAAACTTCTTTTCTAAATTATTTTGGACATTTGAATATAGCTTTGTCATCCAAAATGTCGCACGGATATTTGTCAGACCACCCTATGATTAATACAATTTTTAAACTGAGCTTTGTAGCAACTGATAGGGGATACTGGAAATTTAATAATTCTTTTTTGAGAGATAATTCGTATAGGAGGATGATAAAGCAGGTTTCAGAAGATACCATATATAGAATACCATATAAGACATGTTTGATTATTGCCAGAACTACACAAGAAAAGTGATTGATGCAATAATGTCCCCTTTTGGGGGCTCATGTATTACAGTACCATACACTTGTCCAAGCAAATCTTATTCGATTCTTCATAAAACCAGGCATTTAACTTAAATCGTTTGATGTTGTTTCACTTAAGCAGAGTAACGGAACAGTAAATAGTTTTATGGTGGTAACAACAATCACCGAATTGAATTGTAAGTGCAATGTCGATGGAAATTGTCAATGTCTTTAGAGTTAGCTGACGCAGGAGCAAATATTTCCTTACTTAATTTTGCTAGGTTAGGTCCCCCCCCCCCCCTTCTTTCCAATGACATAACTCAGTCAACACCCATTTTGTCGAACTGAACTATAAGACGAATGATCCTTTATAAAAACAAATATAGTGTGGTTGAACACATATGATCTTTTCGCCAACCAAATCATATAAAAATTAAAAAATCAAATATAGCCATACACGGAAAACTCGCCCTGCTATAGACTTTTACCCATACCTATACCTAAAATGGTCAATAACAAGAAAACACGGCCTGCAATAAGTGCGCACATAGGACTTTTTTCCGAAGTTTTCTTTTTCTTATTTTGTTTTTATCTTACTATGAAATCGGTAGACACTACGTATACTAATTCTCTAGTAATAACGACAAGTTTAACATATCCAAGTCAAAGTAAAAGTCACAACTTAAAAACAAAATTTTCACTACAACAAAAAAGCAAGAAAAGGGACACACCCTAACTCTAGTACGCTAACATACGGAAAACTACCATCGATTTGTTGAATCACCAATTCATTAACAGCTGATTGTTCTGGGTGCATTAGATTGTTAGGCCTTTTATTACTACGCAATTTTTAAACAGGCGGAAATAAGTGGCATTGTCATATAGGGGTAACGTTAAAATATCATCCACGACAGAGCCAGTACTAAAATCTCACAACTTGAACCTTGTATAATCATGACGGAAAGTGGGTGTATAGCGGTAGCCTATTCATAACTACTTTATAGGAAAGCACTTGTTTCTTTTTATTTACACTATTGACATTTGTTTACACTATTGACAGATTTGGTTACGGTGCTGGTTAAACGTATTCAATGACCTAGCTCGTGTGACCGGCCTATAACAAAGAACCCACAAAATGGCTTTGCACGGCTCGAACAGGAAAGTTCATTTTGACAAAGCATTGGCATTTAATCGTTCAGTCTCGCGCTTGATGTGAATTAAATAATGCAGTCATTCAGCGTGAATAATTATATAACAATGCACACTTTCAACACAAAACAAAATCTAATAATTTCTAACATTCAGCAATAATGAAGGTGTTACTCTATTCACAATTTCAAAGTACTCACGAAAACTTATCAAACAGCTACAGGGTTGTACAAGCAGCCACGGTCACGTCAGTGTATAGTGGCGTAGTATATAGATGGTAGCCTGTACGTTATACTGATGCTGAAGTGTAAAAGCAAGGAAAATATAATTTATCTAAAATTAACTGTTTAGTTTTAACTACAGGTTTCTCCATCGAGAAACATAACAGAAAAAGAGCATGGCTCATTATGTTTGGTTAATTCACTATAGCATCAGCGGAGCCGTGATTGTAGTTGAGAATCTTTGAAAACGCACCAAATTCGTACGTTTTGTTTAAATGCTTACTGTCTAGTTTTGTTCAAACTTAGGCTATGACCAGCAGGGAACTTCGGTTTATCTCAGTGATAAAATGTTCTGCTGTTTCTCGGAATGAACGCCAGACAGGATTGAATTATATTACTTTCTACCCATTAATAACATGATTGGGCCACTGGTAACTATCACAATCATTGCAACAGCCCTCGCTAATGGTGGAAAGCACCTTTAGCTCGATGAAATGAAAGTTAATCAAGTTATTATATGGTCATTGTGCCTCTAAATTGCAATATACTTCAACTATTCTACGACAGATGTGAATTATAAATTCGTATGCGTTCAATCCAGGGACGTAGCTAAGACCTGATGCTTGGGGGAGGGGGGATGGTGTAGTGGCTGCATATCCAACTGGATGGGTTTGAAGCCAGAAAATTACGACTGCTGCCTTGTACCCCCCCTCCCCTCCCATCCCTAAACCACCCCGCGCTACTCGTCATCGATACGGTCAGTGTCAGTCAGACACCCCATCTTTGGCGACTGCACTTTTGTTCCGATCTTTTCTCGATACATATGTACCGGGCCACTGGCACTCACTTCACAAACTTATTAGCCCCCCTCCACCCGCCCCACCCCTAACCAAATATTTTTGTGAAAATTCGGGCAATATGCTGATAACTTTTCGGGCACCTACTGAAAGAAATATAATTTGTAATGTGTTTTTCAATGGTTAAACTGATATTATTATTGCCGTTAATATTGGAACGACTTCCCCAATAATTCTAACCAATATTAAAGGGTAATAACACGGAAAATGATTGTAGATATATGTTATTGGCATGCGATAAAATGCACATTAACATGTGGAACGCGCGCGAAAAAATTGGTTATATGTTTATCGGGCAAGTCGTTAGGGGGGCCAGATCAAATTGGGCTCCTACGCCTATAGCGGTAGTTCTAAAAGGCATTTTTTTTAATATTCAAAATCATACAAAGTTTTGTATGGTGCAGAATAAGAATTGCGAGATACAATTTCTCAAAGTGGCAAGGAAAACGTGGTAAATATGACTGATTAAAGGGCAATTTTGACCGATATTTTTCAATTTTTAGGTCATTCACAATCATAGGCATATATGAATAGGCCTAGATAAACTAGAATGAAACAGTCGGAAATTCCGACTGTTGCACTCCAATTTGCCAACTATCGTCAGTTTTGCCAAGTTTGAGGTGTAAGACACCCATACAGCCTCCCCCCCCCCCCTCTCGCCCCTGGTTCAATCTCCCATTCATGTACTTTTCGCTGCCCAATTTGATTTGTTAGGGGTTTTAAAAGTAACAAAGTCCAATATTTCAGGTAGCTGAACTTAAAATAAGTTAAAATTCAATTTCTCATGTGCAACAGCTTTACTATAATCTTTACTTAGGTAGAGTTCAAGAATGTTCAGTTGAACCCCCATGCTGATTTAAATAATCCTTCAATAATGTGAGTTCTTTCACAGTGTTATCATATAAACCAGTTTGATCAAAAAACACTATTGCAACAAAGTTGCAATAATTGCAAACTGCATACTTTTAGTTTTTCTAACATAATACACAAAATGTGTTCGAATTAATCAAATAAAAGCGCCTGACAATAAAAATGAATGTTTTATGACATTTTAAATATTTATCTACATTTGTAAATTCAACTATTCATCACACAAGTTTTGAAAACATGCACTACCATATAATGATGTTGCTTTTATCAGTTACAGCACAAAAAAAAGTAAAACTCATTATTAGACATTGGTTAGCTCATTTGTAAATTTGTATTTAAGTGTTTGTCTAACTTGGTAGCATCACATAAAATGATCAATGATATTCTAAATAATGCAGGCATTTCTGGAAAAGCATGTTTGCCACTTCCGCCATCTTTTATAAAAAAATGTAAAATATTAAATTATCTACATATGTAGTGGATTAAAAGCAGTACCAGCGTATACATTTCTAATTGTTTTAGGCATTACCTCTTTCAAGTAATTAATCAGTTTAGTCAAATGAACTTCGTAACCAACTAATTCAAATATCTTAAAACATGTTAAGGAAATGCAATGTCTACAAATCAACCAAATAATTAATGCAAATGTTAAAACATTTAACCAAATATAAACAATATATATAATCCTATATATATATATATATATTCTTGCAGAAAGCAAACGTACTTGAATTAATACGTTTCTTGAATTTAGCTAGTCTATCAAGTGGTAGACTCAGAAGGAAAAGGTAGTGGGAGTTGACTCGGATCTCTCCATTCATCCATAAATGTACCAATTCACCAATCCAAACATATAGCTATATACATATACAAACACACATACATAGTTTGACATTTTCAATTTACAAAAAGAAGAACATTCTTGCTTATTTCATTCCCGTTAAAGCATCTACTTCTCCCTGTCAATTGCGACATCCACCAAAAAACAGTTCTCTCGTTTCATTGAAATGAAACTTTTCGCCGTGTTTTGCTCTTCTCTCGTGCTCTGACAATCTACATATAGAATGGCATCTGTATATTCTGTCTTTTCCTTTATGTTGTTTCATCGTGTAGCCTAGTCGTCTCCAAGAATGATATCTGTTGTATTTTTCTTCATCGCTACCAATTTCCTGAATTGTCTTTGAAAGCATTTCCAATGACGAGAAGTCTTGAATGAAAATGAACGAATTCGGTGGAGCAACTTTTTCGTATTCTTCATAATCACAAGTTCATAATCACCACAAGCCCCAAACATAGAGATATCCAAATACTTTTTCAAGGAAAGAACAAGGTCAAGTCTTTTATATTGTCTGGAACTAAGAGAGCAATGCGAACTCGTCCACATTATTAATTTAGTCTTAATACTGAACCAATTCACATCTTCATCCTTCGGCGAATCAAATTTTTGGAACCACCCATACGGAGTTGGGATGTCTGATTCAGTGTGATAGATAAACGATAAATTAAACGTCACCCCTCGTATGTCTTCGGGTGGTCGTAGAGACACACATGTCAGCGGGGACTCATTAGTATGTAGCACCCAAAACTGAGACATGTTCCGTTTGTTATGGAAATCTTTCCACTGAGTTCTTGTAATGAAGTTAGTAGCCCCAGTAGAAAACACAACTATATCGGCTTCTGCCACTTCAGCAATAACATTATTAACGTAAAACAGCGTTCCTTCGCAATGGCACCTTAGAGGATAGTCGATTATAGGTTGATGACGTCCACGTCCAACAATTACGACATGCACACTAGAGTAGTTTTTTCTTGCCATGAAAAGAGTACGTAAAGTTTTGTTGACAGTCTTTGCTGGCTTGTAGTTGTTACCAACTTTTCCCCGCAAGTGCGATGTTACGTATGTTTTCAGAATCCAAACGAAAAGAATTGCCAAACCAGCAGATATGCTGAGCCATTTTTTCAAGCGCATTGTGAGTCCGCAAGTAATTATAAGAGTTTAAGAGGTGATACTACAAATTCGAATAACACACAGAAACGAAATATTCGGGCCAGTTCGTGTGTTAATGGTGTCATTGACTTACACACTACAGTCGTCACTTTCAAGGCCTACCAAAGCATCGATAGAAGTTTCAACTGGAATGGTGTGAGGCCCGGAGGAGCGTCACGTAAACGCCTCCGTACATAGGTGGCACCACTGCTGGAGTAGTTGTCCTGTTTGTGTGTATTGTTTTATTGTTCCCTGGGGGTATGTCTTATCTAATATTATTATTATTATTACGCCGTTATTTATATAGCGCATAATCCACAAGCTCTATGCGCTTTACAATTAACCCTGGTCATTGGTAACTTGTCACACATACACACCAAAGTGTGCACAATTCAAACAATCTCTCCTGGGGCACAACAGTGCACCACAACCACGTGTCCCCTGGGGAACTTCCCATAAGGTGCATCCACAAACCGGCGCACGCAACTATATTTACAAGTCACCTCGCAAGTCCCCATTTATACACCTTTTATATACAAAGTGAATTGTTGTAGTTTCACATGCTTTTTTATACCTTTTGTTTCCGTCTCCCTTTCAGCTGTCCAGCTCTCGAGACAATAGTCTGGTTCCTCCGTAGCTATGTGGAATGTTCGAGCCACGTGAAGATCTAAGGTTTCGAATCAGTATTTGAATTAAGTTAGGGCACTTGCAAATTTGGTTGCCAAGAGTGTTCTGTTTTTGGTGTTTGCCATGAGAGCCAATGCAACGTGTAGCAATTGATATCTACACATGTCAATCATCACCGAAATCGGGATTTGGAATATGTTAATGAGCTAAATCGATGATATGTCGATTTAAATAGGTATATGTCAATTTGAGTTGCTGAAAACTGGTATAAGTCCAAGGAAATGGACTTATACCGATTTAATTCGACATATCATCGATTTAAACTGGTATATGTCGATTTAAATTGACATATACCGATTAATTTTCCTAATCATCGATTTAAATCGGTATATGTCGATTTAAACTGATATAAGTCTTATTAAATCGGTATATGTCGATTTAAATTGACATATACCGATTTAATTCGACATATCATCGATTTAAACTGGTATATGTCGATTTAAATTGACATATACCGATTTATTTTACTAATCATCGATTTAAATTGGTATATGTCGATTAAAATCGATGATATGTCGAATTAAACTGGTATATGTCGATTTAAATCGATGATATGTAGAATTGAACTGGTATATGTCGATTTAAATCGGTAGAAGTCAATTTAAGCTGCTGGAAACTGGTATAAGTCGAAGGAAATTGGTATATGTCGATTTAAATCGGTATAATAGTCGATTCCCCACGATTTGAGACTGATGGCCCGCCATATACCTACGCGTGTATCGGTATGGTTACCTACTGAATCATACAGACATTCCAGAGTGGTTTCTTCAAAAGCCATGTATTTGGAAATTTCAGTATAAATTAAAGAAAGGTTAGTAGCTATTAGTTAGTTCAGCAGATCCCTTATTAACTATAGTGTTCACTACACAGTTGATCACGATGCCATGATATGTGTTATATGCGCTATTCGTTCTGAATATATTTATAGTCTTAACTATAGAATTGAAACATTGATTACCAATGACTCATTAGTTACGCAGATTCAAATGTATATGCATTCAGAGAGTTGTATCATCATCACGTGATTTTTGTTCTTTCATTATTAGGTATACAATTATAACTCTATTTAAGTGGTACATGGTGTAACAGAATCAAAGACTACTATGTTCTTTTTTTATCCAAACTAGTGTCACACAGTATGCGCCCATTAAACACAATTGTATTTTTAACACTTTTCAACAACATTTCGTCAGATGTCGGGTGATGTTATGTTTAACTTTGTTAGGATGTTTCATGTTCAGTCGCTTTCAAAAGAAGAAACCAAAAGTTTCATCAACATTTAAACCAAGTTATTTTAATTTTATCTAATTGTTTTCTCTCTTTTTAAGTAATTTTCGGAACACCCCATTATATTATTATGAAGTGATAACCACATACGTTTGATAATTTCAGTTAAGACGATGTAATGCCATGTAATGACATATGATTTGATTTTCTTGTAGAGTCGTAAAGATTAATAGTCGTTGCATACTATTCATGAAGTAGGAATTACGTTGTAAAAACACCCGTCTTCTTATTGGGGTGGGGGAGGGGGTTGCATTGCATAGCGCGGAAATTGACATTAATGTACTGTTTAGAAGTCATTTAAGGCCTAGATACAACATAGTTCAACAAGGTATTGCAGCAAAATATGACTTACTATTACTTCGAAAATGTCATAGTTCGAAAAGCCCTTAAATTTATCATTATTCCATTAGGTCTAGTCTACCTCTTTGTAGTTTAGCCATACCTAAACTACCTAACCTCTGGCATATAGGCAGAATTGCACTGTTTTTTGACTTACTGACCTTCGATTTCTGACCGTTGAAACTGTGACGTCATTAGTAACGGAGACACTACATCCTATACCAAGGCATACTACCACCAAGTTTGAATCCCATATGCACCACGAGTAAGGAGGAGTTCGCGACACGCATTTCTAAGTGCTCACTATACACACTTTCGGACATGCTTCATCATCTGACTCAATCATTATGGAACCCCAACATCTATCTATTCCTACATCACCATGGTGGATCTCCTATTGCCCGTAATCCCACAATATATGCAGTCCCATGACATTTGCTGTTATGATAACCCATGAGCATTAATAGTTCTCCTGGAAAGTTATACCTATAACGATTGTCCCCGATGTTGTGAAACAACTGGACAGTAAGATAAATGGTATTTATGTCAAGAGGCGGCCGTTGAAAGAGGGTCAGCGTTACCGCGACTCCTAAATTCTTTTAAGAATTTACGTTTCTACTTGTCCGGGGGTAGAATGAATTACAATAAAGAACAGTTATATGGTGGTGACGGACATCTCAAGCTAAATCTTCCATATTTTCATAATTCTGTTGCGAAGTTATTATGGAAAATAAAACTGCCTATAACCTAAGACATTGAATTGAAAGGAGCACGCATAGTAGAAGGAAGCTTATACTACTACATTTCATTCATTTATTTTTGTTCTATGACAACATAAGTATGACATATGACATAGAAGGAGATAAGAAAAAAACTTGTGAAAGGAAGTGTACTAAAAAAAACCTGTAGGGCTTGTCGGGTAGTGACACTCCTTGAAAATAACAGAACTTTACCAATAGAAAAGAGAAACAAAAAACAAAACAAACAGAAACCACCCTTCCTCTCCCTTCCCTCACCCCCCTTCCCTCACCCCCTTCCCTCACCCCTCCCCGCCCAGTTTCATTTCACAGTTCTAGTACATGTTGATGAAGTACTTTTGTAAGTTTTTTCTAAAAGCAACTAAAGAAGGCATCGCCTTTAAAGTGAAAGGTAGGGGATTCCAAAGTGCGATGGCCCGATGATGTAACCTATTTTTAAAGAAATTGTTGTGACATTGTCTTGGGTGCAGGTAATCAGCTTGCCAGGTATTTTGAGCGTGAATGCTTGAGTTTTGTGTAAAGAAGGCATTCAGAGTATCTGGTAGCATTTCATGTAATGAACGATAAACAGAACTGAGGACATTGAGAGTAAAAAGATCAGTAAGCATCAGTAAATTCAAAAACTTAAATAACACGTTTGTGTGATCCCTTGTGTGAGAGAGAGTAATATGTCTGATCGCTCTTTTCTGTAAAATAGTTAGCTTGTTTAACAAATGATTACTTGTGCCAGACCAAATGATACAACAATAAGTCAAATATGGTAGTACTATAGTGTTTGATAAAGAGAGACCTTAAAACGTTTCTGGAAGGGTGTGTTTAAGTTTTGACAAGATGCCTACGCCTTTTGCAACAAGAGAGGAAATATGGCTACGCAACAGAACATACTTGGAGAACGTATATACAACACACATTGTAGGCAAGTCAGCTGGGAGTGTTACAATCTGTTCCTACACAATAAGCAGCAATGGAGGTCGAAATTAAATCTGAGGGCTGTAGCTGTTGATATGGCTGAAAATGTGGAATTTATGGAGCATGAAGTAGAGACTGTTAAGGAAGCCATTAAAAAAAAGTGAAAAAGGATGATTTGGAGACCTGCGGTGAAACGTTATTGGGATGGAGAAGGTAACCCATAGTAACATGAAAGATTTGGAACAAAGATCCCGAAGAACAATCTTATTTTTCTTAAGGTCTCCCGGAAGGCAGTGAAGGCATTTCTTCAAAATGACATTTTGAACACTCTCATGGGATTAGAAGGTGATGTTACACTTGAAAGAGCTCATTGGTCCCGCAGCGGACCCCCACGCTAAAATAACCGGACACCGCGTCCTATCCTTTGCCGCTTTGGTTTATTTGCTGACAGGTACAACATTCTAAAGATTGCTCCTTCGACGTTGTAAGGGAAGGTTTTTAAAGGTAAGAGAATTTTCATTAGCTATGACTTGAGTGTGTCTGTCCGAGATAGTCGAAATGAACTCCGTAAACAGCTCCCCGAAGTAACAGGACAGAGCAGTGTGAAGTATACATATACATCCCCTTGTCTTTCCCTGTGAACCTCATTATAGTAAAGGAAGATGGAAATAGACAAAAATTGAATGGTAAATCGACTGGACTGTTCGCTATTATGATTGATACGTATGTTTTGTCTTGGTTCCAGTCAGGACCGTTTATAAACTGCTACCGGCACACATAATTCAAGTGGCGTCGCTATTCTTATGAACAATAAACTCAAGTTTAAAGCATGCAAGGAATTTAAGACCCGACAAGAAATTAAACAGCTCTATATCTAGTATTAGGGTATCTTACATTTTTTGTTTATTGTTGTGTATGGTTCAAACATAGACACCCCTTCATTTTTTGATGATGCTAAGCGGATTATTGACGTTTCTATGAGTGCGCATGTCATTGTTGTTGGTGATTGGAATGTAGTGTTGAATACTGGGATTGGATTCCCTAAATTACCTCTACGTCAACAATCATGGAGCAAGACAGGTTGTAAAGCAGTTAATGAATGAATTTAACTTATTTGATGTTTGGCGGGTCCTACATCCAACATATATCAAGTTTACGTGGTGTAAAAAAGCACATCCGAAATAAAGTCGTTCAAAATTCTTTTTAATTTATTTTGGACATTTTAATATAGTTTTGTCATCCAAAATGTCGCACGGTTATTTGTCAGACCACTCTATGATTAATACAATTTTTAAACTGAGCTTTGTAGCAACTGATAGGGGATACTGGAAATTTAATAATTCATTTTTGAGAGATACTTCGTGTAGGAGGATGATAAAGCAGGTTTTAGAAGATACCATTACTGATTATGTGTGTTTTATGTGTCTTTTTATGATCTTAAGAATATTAGTAAACTTGAAAACATATTCAGTTCGTGATAAAGTTCAGTTAGTTTTTGAACCCTCCTCATGAATAATCCCTGAGGATTATTCATGAGGATCTCTTATTCCTCTTTTATTAGAAAGACTTAGAATAAGAGAGAATTGTTTCATCAACCAACACACTGTTATGCCTCACTTACAAAGGTCGAACAGATATTATCATAGAAAAACTATATTTTGTGTCTTGTTTTGCAAAACAGTGTAAGAAAAACATATCCAATGCCACGAGGTACAAATTCTAAGCTATACATCCAAGCAGAGGATTATTGCAAGCTCAAGGTTAAGATATTGGGATATATTCTTCATTCTAAAGACATGTGTACATCTATAACGGCGACATCAGTGCATGTGTTACTTATATATTTATATACTTATATCTTCAGTTAATCATTTTATTCATTAGCCTACACCAAAATGCCCACTTAAAATTAAAAATTGTTCTAGTACACCAAATTTTAGTGTTACATGCATGAATCACTCCATATGAGAGAACGTTTACTGTTCACACCGTTGACAACAGCCACTAAATCTAGGTTCCACAACCTACTGATAAAGGCATTGTCATGCCGTTGATAACGTTTTTCTAATGATTGTTGCACTGCCAAGGGTTATATTCTGTATTTGGTTAACCTTCTTATGTGTCAGAAGCTTGTTACAAACTGTCAGAAGCTTGTTACAAACTGTTAAGCTGGCAAGCATTTAAAACTCGTTCTTTTGCTTTCACATAATGAACCTTCAGAGTACGATAATGACGTGTAAACGTCTTTTGAAGCAGTGTGGTCGAATATTTGCTAGGCTTTTCAAACTTTCTTGTCAACGTTTTGAAAATATCTGTCTACGTCATTTTCATCGAACTGAAGAAGTAGTCTTATGTTCTGTGAGAAGTCGAAAGACGATGAAAATTTTCCTTTGTAACTTTTCGTTTCCAGCGCTTTCAGAGCTATTTCATGTTCATATTCCTTTAGTGTAACTTCTTTTTCTATCTTAAACTTTTCACTTTAACGTTTTTCTCTTTGTTTCCCAATTCTAGTTCACTAATCTTCAATTTGATTGATTTTGTTTTTTGAATTTTTCCCTTTCACCACAATATTTAACAACTATACGATTCAACTGAGGTTTCTTAGCAGCAGGGGGTACTATAATGATTAGGTGCTAAGCTCAATCTAGAAGGTTATCATTCGGATATTTGGACATTTGGATAACCCATCTACATCCTCAACATTTAGTTCAATACGTGATACGAATGCTTCAGCCGTTGTAAAAGCCATATCGAAATATACATACAACGCTATTACATACGCATAGAAACACTTAAAAGACAAGAGACACTAATTTAATGCACATTTTACTATTCTGGTAGTTTTGGAAAATATGTAAGTTTATCCAATTGGACAGGCCCCAAATAATATATGTTACGAAGTCCAGATACTATGAATTGGAGACGAATACAATAAAGTAGATAAGAGAGGTAGTCTTTCAAAAAGAATCTAAGCAGTGTCTCTTGGTGAAAACAAACAACTAAACACTTTGGATAAAACACAATATGTTCTTAGGAAATATATGTAAGATCTAATGAACAAACTTACGGCAAACGTGTATAATTGGGTTTCAGAGCAACAAACATTTCTTGAATTTAGCTAGTCTAATAAGTATATTCAAAATAGAGAGGTTGTGGGAGTTGACTCTGATTTATCCATCCATCCATTAATAAACATACAAACACACATAAAAAGGTTGACATTCTAAATGTACAAAAACAAAACGAAATATTATTGCTTATTCTATTCCCGTTAAAGCATCTACTTCTCCCTGACAATTGCGACATCCACCATAATATAGTTCTCCCGTTTCATTGAAATGAAACTTTTCGCCGCGTTTTGCTCTTCCCTCGTGCTCTGACAATCTACATATAGAATGGCATCTGTATATTCTGTCTTTTCCTTTATGTTGTTTCTCCGTGTAGCCTAGTCGTCTCCAAGAATGATATCTGTTGTATTTTTCTTCATTGCTACCAATTTCCTGAATTGTCTTTGAAAGCGATTCCAATGACGAGAAGTCTTGAATGAAAATGAACGAATTCGGTGGAGCAACTTTTTCGTATTCTTCTCGAGTTGCGCCGTACACAACCGGTACTTGGTTGTATATTGTTAATGCGTCCCAAAACTTTTCTGTTATATATTGCGAGCAGCAACTATTTTCTAAGGCCAGAACAAATTTATATTCGGAAGATGTTTGCAAATATTCATCTCCACGAAGTTCATAATCACCACAAGCCCCAAACATAGAGATATCCAGATACCTTTTAAATGATAGGACAAAGTCTCTTCGTTTATATTGTCCGGAACTAAGAGAGCAATGTGAACTCGTCCACATTATTAACTTAGTCTTAATACTGAACCAATTCACATCTTCATCCTTCGGCGAATTAAATTTTTGGAACCACCCATACGGAGTTGGGATGTCTGATTCAGTGTGATAGATAAACGATAAATTAAACGTCACCCCTCGTATGTCTTCGGGTGGTCGTAGAGACACACATGTCTGCGGGGACTCATTAGTATGTAGCACCCACAGCTGAGACAAGTTCCGTTTGTTATGAAAATCTTGCCACTGATTTATTGTCATGAAGCGTGTCGTCCCCGTAGTATATACAACCATGTCGGCTTCTACCACATCAGCAGTATTATTACTTACCTCATACAGCGTTCCATTACAATTGCACCATAGAGGATAGTCGATTGAAATTTGATAACGTCCACGTCCAACAATTACAACATGCACATCAGGTTTTCTTTTTGCCCTGAAAAGAGTATGCAAAGTGTTCTTAACAGTCTTTGCTGGCGTATAATTGTTACCAACTTTTTCCCACAAGTATGATGTTTCATATGTTCTCATAATCAAAAAATAAATAATTGCCAAGCCAGCAGATATGCCGTGCCATGTTTGCAAACGCATGGTGTGTCCGCAGATAACTATAAGAGTGTTAAGAGGTAATACTACAAATGCGAAAAACACACACTTGAACGAAATTTTTAACAGCTCATAAAATATCACAACGAAATTCACAAAGAGTCGTCAATAGTGGTACGAACATTTTTACAAATGCACTGATCTAGACGATAGGGGTGGCCAACGTTTACGATGTACGGATCTACTATATAACACACTACTGCATTTTCCAAGCAGAATTAGTGTTAATTATGGATGCTTTTAACCACCGCACTGCTTTAATATTGATCCAGATTTGTATAATTACGATACGTTGTTTTCTAAGAACCCATTCGTAAAATTTCAAATTATTTTACTTTTCGGTTATAAGGACATAGCCGAACAAAGTCAATGTTTCGTAAAATAGCGAACATTTCTTATCGCAATTGATCAATCATGAGTGATGTCGTTAATGCACAGGTACAAAACATGGTTTGGCTTCCTCCAAAGTTTTCGGAATCCCAGAAAAATTACCATTTACCATACATGATGGCGCTCATTACATTGACGTTTAAAGCTCAAACGGGCTAGCGCGTGTGTTTAAGGTGTAGTACCACAATTATACCTTCCACAGACTTACACACTACACTCGTCACTTTCAAGCCCTGGCAGAGCAGGGATATCATTTTTCAACTGGCATATCATACCTAGCAGAGGTATTGCTATGTCACGGCACTTGCTAATGATTATATCATGACCGTTTAGATTTTTGAAATACTGAATCCAAACCCCTTTTTTCTGCTCGTTCGGAGTAATATCAAAATGTAACCAAATAATTTAAACAAATAAATGGTTGACATCACCATCAATCCTCCTTACTTTCACATCACCTGTACCTCACATTATTCTATTTTACATAAAGACAGAAAAAGCAATGATAGTAGCTGAGTTTTAGTTGGAATTCCGGAAGTCAAGGCGCAAGCTGCGCTAAGAGGTCATTCAGTTTTTATAGCGGATGCGGTGTAACCATATATTATGCTTCGGTAAAATTCTGTTAAACTACAGATAATGTGCCGTAAACGATTTTTAAAGGTAATCTCTTGTGAAAATAAACTGATTTATTACTGCTTTTAAATTCTGAAAGGTTTCTTATGACACCGTTGTAGTTCAACAGTTCCATTGCAAATCGAGTAGGCATCGCATATGGTTACCATTTCTTAAACAAAGGAATTCAAGCTAGACCATGGGCACGCAAATTCATCGCCTTGACCAACTGCTCTACCTTTCTATAACAAAGTCCTTAAAACAGTAGGTCACTTACCGTATGTTGCAGTGACATTCTTTATATTTTCAGTGATTAGAACAACCGCATTCATTCGGCAACCTCGCCTACGGTCGTATGTTAGAATGATAGCTTAAATGTACATGTACACTTTGTACCTACGTACGTGCACAATGTTCGTGGTGTCTGCATTATAGTACAGTACGGTTTTCCCCAAACAAAGTACTGTCGCCCTAGTCAGCATAACCATACGATAATGGTCGCAGAATATTGCTGTCTGGTTTACAAAACATGCATCATATAATAGTTTAGTTTAACTGAAAGCAATTCTGACTCATACTAAAGTATTTCGATACTTATGTAATTATAAGCAAAGACGATACGAAAACTAAGTACTAGGTCACGTGATCTTTGTAAGCAACTGTTGTATATCAATTAGCTATTTGATGGCGATCTGTCATAACAGAAACGGGCAAGTCCTATAAAACTAATGATTCAATCGTCACAGATTTAAATGGTTATAAGGCTTACAAAATATCCAACTTAAAAATGATTGACCAATTAAGCAATCACATTCGCTTTGACCAAGTAAGACCGTTGAGATTAAGAAAGAAAAACATGAAATTTCGTGGGTTTGATGATATTCTTTATTGACAAACGACGTCATTTTCTTGTGATTTCTGTGGTAATGCACTCTCTTGTGCAATTATAGCAACAATTACTTTGGGTGACCACTGACAGTTTCTGTTCATTGATAAAGCTATATATCCAGCAACTTTTGTTTAGTTTTCTTGTCGGACTGAGGTTTGAAAATAAAGAAAAGTACAAATGCAATGTTCATGTTCTAATTAATAAGTCATAATGCAAACAGTTAAAAAAACGAAACAATATTGAATTAAAATTAATAATATTGTGACATGTGATTTGTAAAAGACTACAGTGCATTGGAATTATTACACTAACAGAAAATCGTTGCTGAGCATGTGCATTTATTGTTTAATAATTGTAACTGTCCGTTCTGTCAAATACCAGAACGTTATGGACTTAAAGTACCATTCCACCCGAAACTAACATGCACCGGTTGGTCGTAGAATAACAGTTGAATGCTGTTTCAATTACATAACGGTGCTTGCAAAGGATCTGTCTTTACGATTATTTAACCTTTGTACAATTACACATCATTGCCGTTTTGTATCAATAATAGCACCTCCGTACAATATTTACGTTGCATGTTCATAAAAGGTGTAACAAATTCATGTTGTTTATGGTCTCATTGATAAACTGATTTTACTGCTGACTCATGGCACAATGGAGGAATAGGTTTGGAGGATCATTTGGCTCCGATTTGTACAAAATCATTGAGTCCGAATGTGGTTCAGCTTGTAGTTTTATGTTTAAATTATGAAACATTTTCGGAAGTTCGTCATAGTAGGTATCGCACCATTTTAGGTCCTTTCTGAAACTGTCCACGCACCGAGTCTCATTTACAAGATACAACATATGGTCTAAACAGGGTCATTATGAAACTCCTTTGGAGGGCTACCACAAAGATTTTGTAAAGCGCCGATAGCGCTGTAACACATCTTAGGATTATCGTATCATGAAGGAGAAATATGGCTTATTATCCAAAATCATCCCGTTTGCGACCTCATTATTGCAGTAATCGACTGGCTGTACCGAGACACGATTTATCCTAAGCCAACCTACACCATTCCACAAAGACTAAACACACACACACACACACATTGTAAACTGGTAGGTCTCGCATTGTGCCCCATATTAATTATTTTAGAACATTTGAAAAGCAAGAGATTCAAATTGTACTTTAGAAAGCAATAACAGCAGCGGTGCTCACATCGTTTTCAACTTCCTTTATTTATTAGAGATCATAATACTGTCCTTCGACGTCATTTTCATCGCACTGGGACTCAGATGGATTGTTCTTTACAATGAGGTCTCCTCCCTGAAATCAGATAAGATCGAGTAGTAAAGATGTATTAGTACAGTTCAGGCCATACCCAAATTATTTTTCTTAATTGTTGCTTAATTTACGACACACAATGAATCTAGTGTTTAAAGAAACTGGGCCCCCCACTCACTTTTTATAATATACATTCCGGCATTACCTTTAATACATACTTCTTACTACTTTCCATCACTTTCTTGATATCTCTAATCGACGGACGTTCATTGCAACTGTGTGTTAGACACATTCTCATGATTGAGGACCTGAAAGTAAACAAGAGAAATTAACCCAGCATTTGTATTATAAAACATGAACACAATATTTCCCAAACTTTGCATTTTGCTTTCCAGATGGCTCCGAACGAAAACACAAACTTGACATTGTATGTCTTAGAAGAAGGTCCCTTTAAATACTGTGCATATACTTACATTTGTAGATTCTTTCCAGCTACCAATGAATGCGTTATATTGTCATAAGTACATAAAAAAATACTTAAAAGAACGAGATCAGTCTTACAGTTCACGTGGGAGATGAGATGTCTGGAGAATTACAGTCAACTGCCGGAACATTTCATTTTCGTGTAAGGTAACGATTTCCTTCAACGTTTCGGAGCCTATAATTTGGAAAACATGATTGTCAAAATGTCGAATCTAAAAAAAAGGAATTATTTCTTTATCATAATGTTTGTAACATAACTAGTTACCATCATTTAAAAGTTCATCCTCTGACTATTATGAAACTGAATTTCTAATAACTTAGGCTAAACTGTGATGTATCACTGTTACACTCGTGAAGATTATTAATATATTTTTAATTAATTAGGACGCGGCTGTGTAATGGATACAGCTGCGACGGAGAAGATAAGAAGGTGCGATACATAACAGCAACAGTAATGGGGTAGGTTGGGGATGGGGTGGGGTGGTTAGTGAAGCAAGCATGCTGGGAGGAGGGTAATCGGTCTCGTGGTGGCATTTCGCCATTAATTATACTGTACTGATGTCACCTTCCTACACTTCAGTCCTATCGGCCTTTGACGTATTCTAGCTGTTATCATCTATAAAACACTCCATATATATCATCAGTTATGAAGCTCGGACTGACACAGTTGCAATGACAAAAGGTTTTCTTGTGCCTTCCACCGTTAGGCAAAATGAAAACTGAATAATCACCTTTAAAGAATAATTCATAATACAATACCAATAAATATTTCCCAGAAAGTTATGCCAACCGCCCAAACGTCGCTACACTCTGTGTAATTCAAAGATGACTTGCATTCTGGCGCTAATGACCAACTTGTGTTATCGTCCTGTGGATAATAGAAAAAAAAATCAACATTGAAATAAGCATGATGTATATCAACGACAAGGAAATTTTTTAAAGAATTAAGAGGAAGAAAAGGCTATCATTTTAATTACCGATTTTATACGCAGTACCAAAAACGATTCCGCATCTTTCAAGGAACAAAAATGTTGTAACTTGCAAGTGCCAGACATGTCTACTAGTACTTGTTGAATGCATAAACCCGGATGACAGCACTACGGAGAAAGCAAATAAGTACAGTCTGCTAAATGATTCTGAAAACCAGCTTGTGCAATGGCGTTTGTATATGAAACAAAAGTCTTCCTTAATGTTATAGCCTTCATGGAGCTTAACTCTTTTTTCCTTTGCGTGGTAAATTACTTTCTAATATTGCCTTCTAATGTTATGAAGCGACAAATGACAATAGTTAAATATTTTCTGATTGTATTAGGTATACGCTTTCACCCAGAGCAAAGAGTACAGTCAACATACTTATTTGTTGTTTGGTCCGGAAATGAGCCGTGTCAATAATGAAAGTATCATGGAAAATGTTAATTATAAACTATCCCAGACATTTCTAATTCTAGAACCAGAAAAGAACGAAAGAATGCAACTGATTGTATTATATGTTCGAATATTCGTAATATTTAGGTGTAAGGAATCGGAAGATATCTATGATAGGCAATTTTCTATTACGGAAACATTCGTTTGCAAATCTTAATAATTTGTAATCAAGTTAATGACATTTATGAGCTAGAATGTTTCAATCAAAGAACCAAGCAGTATTCAAATGCATAGGCACTGCATATTCTCACAGTCGGAATAAATAGAAGTATCACTAATAGTAAATTATAAATACCTCCATTAATGTATATGATGTAAGTATAAACTTCTTTCTAATGACCTACCGCTTGAAAAGCAAGGAATTCCATACCACTGACAATACCCAATCCGTATTGTAAAGTTTCTACAACACTGGTCTCGTGCATGACAGCGCCAATGTTAGCGTAATCGGACATTAGGTGCAAATTCAAGCTTTTCATCTCAAAACACTCTTCAATCATATAGGTTAAACCTGTTTTGAGGAACGAAAGAGTACATTTGCTTCTGAGAGTATCAGTCTGAGGAATATTGTTGTTATAAGCATTCATCTTGAAACATAATGAGATCATCGCCACTGAGAATGACGTGATCTCGTTATATAAAATCATATATATTACATCATATAAAATATAGAATACGATCAAATAAATCAGCCAGGTTTGAGAACAATGATATGAAACTGGGTGTACTTTATCATAGATAAGAAGTTTACCTTTTAAGTAGAAAATACACATTTCCGTTTATAATTAAACCTTTTCTTTTTGTTATTTAAATATTACCCTTTTGTTGCAAAATAAATATAGACAACCCTAATAAATAGGAATTGAAAAGTAGCTATTATAGAGAACTTGATTCCAAGTGGACATTAATGTGGTATAATTATTGCTTAGCAACAACATAAACTTATATTTGCCTCTTTTTTTATTTGAACATTTTGTATGTTGTTTTAACAATTTCGATGGCATCCAGACAAACATTGAGGAAACAAGTCTTTATAAAAAATGGCTTACATAATTTCTCGTAATCGGAGATTAATTATTCCGTTATTCCAAACGTTGTTTGGATGCATGTTTTACCATATATTGGCTAAAAATATCAATTTTGCAAAGGCGTATGTAAGAGGTCAACGTTGGTTAATCTTAATCTCATATCTTCGTAATTTATGATACAAATAACGAATAATCTCTTGACATTGCAACTGATATTATTTCATGTTCAAACAACTAAACTATCGGATTGTTGCCCATAAAGTAGAAATATATATATATATCATGCCTTTTATGTCTGAGAATAGAGTTTAGGACGACAGTATGTCAAGATATATTATGCAAAATGTGTTTAATTAAAGCATATTGAATTTAGGAAATACCTTCGTGTTGACAGTATCCTAACGTCTTTAAAACGTTGATGTGGTTGAGCAATTTTATCTTCGTATCAATGATGTTGTGCCACAACGATTTCGTTTCTTTGGGCGTGGCACCTACAGATGAGCAAAAATTATTGAGATCACGTAGGAGTATAATTTGTGAAAAGTATAATTAATAATAAGTTTTATAATGACAATACGATAAACTAAAAGCAGCCAAATATAAGATACATTATTTTCTTATTTCCAGTCAAAAGTGTCCAAACATTATTTATATGATGTACTGGCTATGATAGTTAAACAGACAATTCGTTGCAATCGTGACGAAAAAACCAACCATCAACGTAGGAGATGGTTACATTCAATCTTTCGCCTTCAGAGCATGACAGCGTTCCAGTCCATTTACAAATTCCAGGCAATGAATCTATTTGTTTGATGAAAGAAATGTTTTGCCATCCGTATACTTTAGAACTTTCTCCTTCGTACGGATTTACAATATCTGTTTCCTCATATTCTGTGAAACAAAAACGGTAAATGAGTAACTATAAAACTATGAAATATCCATGAAGTTTAACGACGATTTCGACTCAAACACAGCTCATGAAATACACTGGGTTTTTAACTAGGGGTGTTTATGGAGGTAAATACCTATGAAATACTTCATACTTATGAAATGAAGATGTTAAAGGTCAATATCTATGTTAAGGTTTATATCATTGTACACTTTGTTCACCGATCTTTGACGATGTAACTACATTGAACGTACAATTGCTGTGTTTGTTATTCAACAATGATTTGTTTCTATGCATGTTTTGTACATGTTGTTTTGCAAAAGCACAGTGACGGGTATAGAGTTTCGCTTCATAGCATCATAGAGAATTACCTGTGAGTGCTCCATCGAAACTGTCGTTGTCTTCGGGTGGTGAAAGCTGCAAGACAGATACGTGTCTATGGGCAAGTAAAACATGATCTGACGTATTACACCAGACCGTCTTTGAATTCTTCAACGTAGCCAAATAACAGAATGGTTCACGTCAATGCTTACTTAGAACTGAGTACGCATGGTTGAAGCTCCTAGGTGTACACAAACTATTTATTGATGTGTGGTAATTGTTTAAACACATCAGCAAAGAATGATTTCCTGTTGATTATTCAAAATGATTTTAATTGTATCATTTGTTCGACTGAAAGACCAATAGAGAATTTAGCTATAACGGATTAGCTCTATAGAAAGAGTCGAATCTATTTCTGTGATGTTAAATATCAAATGCATGTAACCATCCGTACGAGAGTCTGAAAATTAAAGTCTTATTTTACACAATATTTATCGCATATTTATAATGTCAACGAAACGTGATTCAGGATAATATTATTAATCTTAATATATTGAACACTATATAACATATGGTGAGATTGTGAACTAAAGTAATTTCACATTTTATAGTTCTTTATTCTAACGAACAAAAATAAATTACAAGATAACTGAACAAAAATATTTATTTTATATTTACAACACACACAAGTAATCATTTGTTAAACAAGCTAACTATTTTACAGAATAGAGCGATTAGACATATTACTCTCTCTCACCCAAGAGATCACACAAACGTGTTATTTAAGTCTATGAATTTACTGAAGCTTACTGATCTGTTCAGTCTCAATGTCCTCAATTTTGTTTATCGTTCATTACATGAAATGCTACCAGATACTCTGAATGCCTTCTTTACACAAAACTCAAACATCCACGCTCACAATACTAGGCAAGCTGATTACCTCCACCCAAGACAATGTCACAACATTTTTTTTTAAATAGCTTACATCATCGGGCCATCGCACTTTGGAATCCCTACCATTCACTTTAAAGGCGATGCTTTCTTTAGTTGCATTTAGAAAAAGCTTACAAAAGCACTTCATCAACATGTACTAGAACTGCGAAGTGAAACTGGGGAGGGGTGTCAGGGAAGGGGGTGAGGGAAGGGAGAGGAAGGGGTAGTTCTTTTTGTTTTGTGTTATTGGTTCTATTTTCTATTGTAAAGTTCTGTATTTTCAGGGAGTGTCACTACACGACAATCCCTACAGGGTTTTTTAGTACACTTCACAAGTTTAGTTTCTTATCTCCTTCTATGTCATATGTCAAACTTATGTTGTGATAGAACAAAAATAAATAAATGAAATAAATGAAACAGGTGAAAGTGGACAATGTCAAAGTAGAGCTGATTGCATTGAAAACATTGCGTATGATCGTTATATGAAATGCTGAAAACAACGATACCTCTGTATTTGAGTAATGGAATGTTGTAAAGCTGTTCCGAAAAGAAGAAGAAAAGGGAAGAAAAATCTTTGTGTCAACATGCATACGGAATTGACTGCATATTGAATGATGCAAGCTTCATGGGAATGCCCCAATACTCTTCATTTAATTAAAACTTCGATTTAATTTAATTTTTAAAATCAACGAATCGTAACAAAAAAGAGAATGTTAAAATATAATAGTGAGGACATTATTACTGACAATAAAAAGCACAATATATTACTATAATAAGTTATTAAATCACAAAGAGTAGAACATGCAGTTGAAAGATAAATTAATGATTGAGGAGACTATTGACAAAGTTTATCAAGAAAAAGTGTGGAATGGAAGTCCCCGGAGAGCAAGCAAAACAGGCGAAAGAAAAAAATGGAGTAAACACTGACAAACTAATTTCAAAACAAATGACAACACCACTCCATCCAAGCCATCGCTACGATAAAGGTTACAATGAATTAGAATAGTTAGACGGGATAAAAGATAAGAAACGTTAGGAATACTTAGATAACAAAGGAGCTTTGTTACAAGTTGTAAACTTAGCAATGGTATGTACAGACTTGAGACTGTCACTCAAAGAATTCCAGGTCGTAGGACCTTTGAAACAGATACAATGCTGAATGGAATTCCAATAGTTTACATGAATGCTGAGAGAGTTGTAGAATCTGTGTGGTGGTTAGGTATACGAAATAACGATTGGAGAAAATGGAGTTTTAATCACGTAGGTAGAGTCTCATTGCAAACTAGAACAAGTTTGAAGTTTGATGATTGCTGTTGTCATAAATATTGAGGATTACTGCAACAAAGAGGGAATAGCTAATTTCTGTGATGGAAGGCACTGTCCCCTGTTTTTGTTGAAGAATATGAAGTTTCTGCAGACGCGAAGGATTGTTGTTGGCCCAGGCAGAATTACAGTAAGGTAGGATAATGTGTCAGTTATCATTATAATGGAGAATGCTGTTTGGTAGGTGAACCTCAGTCGGTTGAAAATACTGATTCCTTTAGAAACATTGCTGCACACAATCTACCCAGTGCTTTCAAGTTAAATATCATGATGTAAACCCCTAGGAATTTAGCAAGATGAAAAAATGTGATATGATTGTTGTAGATACAGAAAATATAACTCAGGTACGAATCCAGTGGTAATTGTGATGAATTTTCATTGTAATAAATATATTCTGAAGTTGATAATTTCATTTAAATAACCACATTCACTAACGATAGCAGTGTAGGATTTCTGTTCTGTATCAATAAAACAGTGTGTACAATAATATCTTAGCTATGTACCTATAACAAATTTGCCTCTTACACTTAACGGATATGACCAAAACAAATGTTACCAAAAGACATGATCTGTATCAGATAAAATCGGTGAAGCCTTAATATCTTACCAAAATAGTCAGTACATACAGGAGATGACAAGGATTTGCAGTTACTCTTCGACATTGAATATCCCATTATCATCAGTATGCTGAAGATTGTCTGCTATTGTATGAATAGTTTCACAAATTTCATACAATGTCGGATTTGCATTGCAAAGCATTAAACATTCAAACCCAATGTTATCATGCTTAACACAATAGCTTTACCTCTATCATTTATCCGGTAATTCTCTGTATGGTGTCTGCAGATAGTGAGCATAAATTAATGCATTTGAAATGCATTAAGTTTATTCAGCTTTAATTTGCACAAAGTTTGGCTACACTGAATATCTGTTTATGAAGACATGCCTCGGCGGACATAATTCAGATAGATTCACAGTATTAATAACAGATTAAAGCTTAAAGGATCTATGTATTAATATATTCAACCAATTGGAATATGAACTGGGCTTTTGTCAATAATAACATTAAGATTGATGACTCATTGAAATCAGCCATAAACAACAAAAATGTATAGTTCTAGTCTGTCCTTAACGTACTTTCATTGAATGGCTAGTAAATAGATACCTACCTCTCCACTGAAGGCAACCAAAGGTTACCGCACATATAATAAATGCGGAGATTATGACACCTGCACCCAAACATGCAAGAATTAAAATATCAGACTCATCTATAAGCGGTGCATCCGTGGTGGAAGAGAACTCCCTCAGTGGAGTTGACGTTACTGCAAATATATCAAAATGAAACATTAAAAAGGCAGAGGACGGACACATGACTAGTCAAGAATGTTTTGGTGCAGACCCACCAAATAGCCTGTGCGTTATACCTGTTACACTAGTTTTCTGTCGCAAAATGATGGATTGAAACAGTGATTACCGATACATTGTTGCCTTCGTCTATTATTTGATACATCCCCTTAGATCTCAGTTAAATAATTATGCTGAGAGATAAGTTAACTTATCATAGAACTATGTTATATGCTATGATTATGATTACATCAAAACAGAGGTCGCGAGTTGACAAGGAGTGTCACTCTCGTCATTTGGTGGTGCACTAACAAGGATAGTTTAAAGGAAAATTCGTGTTTGACGGATAAATGATGAGCATATCACACGCATCTCGATATCTGGATTACGCGATTTAGGAACTGTATGCAAAACAAACTTCCTCGTTCATCAGTAAATATAAATTAGCACTACCCTTTTAAGGTTCCAGTAACATTGCAGCCGATAAACTCTTACCGTTGATAGAATCTTCTTCGGATATGTTTGGATGCATTTTGGTGACTATTTTGCAGCAGGTCGCGGATATATACTGAGCTCTGAACCAAAGTTTTCAATTGATCTTTTGGCTGTGTTTGATCGGAGTTGCTGCTCTCGTCCTCTTTCACGTGTACGATGTTATCCACTTTCCATGTGAGATTGACAGGACAGTGTTTACTTGGCTGCAAAAGCAATGTACAAACTAAGGAATTGATTCAATCAGAACAAGAGGAGATGGACAGTCATTTTGTGTTTCAAACTGCAGGACTGCCGGACTTAGAAGAGAAAACGTCTATAGGACGGGATGCTCACTAGGTACATTGTATATGGTAAAAGTTTGTTGAAGTGAACAATTTTCGCTTTTACAGCGGTATTCCGAGACTTAATTATATTCCTTTACATCAACATACCATCCAATTATGAGATTGACAAAATTATTGTCCTAAAAAATGGTGTATCAAATACTTTTCGTGTTAAGTTTAATGGACAGGACTTACTGGAGCAGTGAATTTCACATAGACAAATATGTTAGATCTTTGGAGAAAAAAGGTAAAATATAAACTTACTCAGTACTCAGAAGGACTGGATTTAGAGTCATGAAATGAGCAGTACATATCACACAAAGTCCGTGGCAAAGATCCGCAAGCTATAATGTATACTTGCGTCATATATGACAATCAAATCTCAATGTTATCGCTGATGCATCATGCAAATCTCATTCTTCACATACGGAATGAAGAGCGATATATAACGTTTATGAACTTGCATAGGGAATGACCTAAGTTTCTAATGTTTGACAGTTCATTGACTTTCCCAATATTAGTTTCGGAATGCTGCACAATATGTATTTTGCTCAAACAGTTAACATAATTATCCAGCATATATCCATTTGGACACTTTTGTCTGACATTTTAGTAATGTTTAAAAGTTTACAACTCATTAAGCTCTTGATGGATATACAAGTTCAGGAAACTGATAGTAATAAGTAAAAGCTTAAAGTAATTACAAATGATTATAAATAACTTTACGATTTGCAGTGATCCAGTTGTATGTAAGTGTAAGCTATTTCTCACAATTTAGCTTAATGTTTAATCTTAATGCATTGTCCTTTTAATATGGATCAAGGAAATATAGAACATTCCACTGAAGCCTATTATGCTTCCTGCAGTTAATGACTTTTAATTCAAGTATCATAACACTCATATAATTTCTTTGAAGGTCTTTAATACCCGAATGTTTGATGAATTACATTATGAATTTTGTCCCTTGCAATTGAAAATATGAAGCTTATATGAGGAACAAAATACGTGATCACTTAATGATTGCTAGAAAAGAAGACAAATAAAACTTGAAGTAAGAAAGGACATACTCAACACAATATGTGTTGTTCATTTAATACAACACCCGAGGACTCCAGGTATTATTACATAAATATAAATATAAAATGATGCAAGTGTAGGCCTAGAGTGTGGATGGAGATTTGTAGTGCGGTGCAAATGGGGCATTTGCCTCAGGCTGCTTAACAATTAGACTGCGGATGTTGAGGTTTATGCACAACTTTGAACAACTGGTCCCTGTCCATACCACACGGACTGACACACTCCGGGCACTTATCGTTATCTCAAATAGGATGGCTGTTTGGGGCAATTGCTTCATAAAACAGCACTTATACATGCACGTAATGTACGTTTATATTACGATTCACTGTTTACAATTTTGTTCTAATGGGGAAGTACCATTTGCGGTAAGGGTGTCTAGGATAACGTTTTACAGACACAGTGTACCATTTGATATCCTTCGCGAACAATGGAATCTCCCCTAGGGCATATATATTTAATTCTAAAAGTGAAAATTTATTCCTTTCCCTAAGCTGGTGTGTCTTTACACTGTCGGGAGATGTTATTCACTCATAATTGTTTTGGAGGATTAGAGCAATTTCGAACAGAACAAACTTCCGACATTAACTTAAGGGTAGTATCAGTAGCCTACCATGGACTATTAGCCAAGTTTAAACATTACGCTGGTGACGATTACACCTATTATTACAGTCTTAGCCCTAAGTCCTACCCATACCCCCCCCCCCTCCGTTCAGTCTCTTCTTCTTTTCAATACAAAAACAGACATATTATTCCTTATTTTCTTTAATATCGAAAGCAGTCAGCCTGATATAAAAATGATCTGCCTCTTTTTCTATACCGCTTCAGTCTAAGTGTTTGCTATTCTTGCTGTAAACGTGTTTGACTACTGTTGATTTGACATATCGTTAAGCTTATTCAAAAACAAATATTAATCACTGTATAGTCAAACTTTAACGTAAAAGGGTGGATCCGACTACGAAAGCTCTACCTAGTTGTAGCATAGTGGAAATATGAAAAAGTTTACAACTGTGTACTAAGTCTATGGTCTACTTTTTATACTATCGGTCTATATCGGTCTAAATTAGTCTAACAAAAGCAGTTATTGTGATCCGATAGCAGTCGTAGTTATGACCATCATAAACACCGCGTATATGTTTTGTGAAGGCGGTGATGCTCAGCTGCTTCTGTTATCTGGAAGATAAGTAGTGTGCTGAAAGTGTCCTGTGCTAGTTCATGCTGAAAGTCTGTGGTACTTGACCCAACTCATAACTCACCAAAAGTTCTTCAACTGTCTACATTTGCTTTCAAAAATATTTATCTTTTGACATAAGTAGACATTCAGCCACTGACGTAGGGAAATCAAATGACGAACACAAGAGTGCTATGTTAGCGAGACTTCCTGTTTTGATGCATTCGTCGCAAACTCTGTACTTAATTGTATTCTTTTGCCAACAACTCAGTCCTTCCGACACAGAGTTAAACGTGATAATTGTGGTTCCATGAATGCCTAGAATCGACATAAATTTATGCTTATAAACTTGCAGAGTTTGTTTTGACGTTTTCATTAATTATTTGAAGGGGCAAAACAGGAATAGCTGCTCTGATCACATGTAAAAGTGACAAGCATTCATCTGAAAAGAAGTATGTTTTTATTAATATGAGGAATATTCACCTTTTTTAAAGATCCATCGCCATAATTTCATATTTCCCCCTCTTTCCCTTATGCAGTAAAAATAAAACTGTGAAAACCAATGTCTGATGGTTTGTTCTATATTTCAAACCAATACTATACAATACAATGCAAACTGACATAATATTCCTAGTTGGATTATATGCTCCTTGATGTTTATTTAACAAACCAGTTTTATGATTGTGACCTTAAATTGAACGTGGAAATAAACACGTCCTTGTTGCAAGAATACGCAAAAACAATGTAAAGGAGATTGACATAACATACTGTAGGTATTTTTAAATATTGACAAGTAAACAAGCGGTAAATCGGTAGTTCAGTGACTTAAAATAAACCCAATTAAGAGCAAGACAAGAAAGAGTATGCTATTTGAATCTTTTTCAGTTTCCTTTCAAATCGTGGACCTTGATCGGTACGGAAATTTTCTGGAATGTTAATGAATATAACCTTTAAAGGAAACATTTTGCAATTGTTCTGTCCTTTGATCAAGTATTGCATGCAGATTTACATTCTTGCTGAAATGATCCATAATAACAAACTTATATCTACTGCTACGATAAGTTAAAGGTAGCCTGTTATGTCTGAAGAAGATGATATTTAGATTGAATATTCGTATCGTGATGATCCAGGTAATTTGTCACGATTAGAGCTTTGTGAACGATCATGTCTACTGCGATATGAGCAATCGCGAGATTCTGATCTGTTCCTCTCACGATATTGATGATCTAGTCGGTCTTCCATATTTTTGACCTGGTTAGTAATTGTGTTTACTCGGACAGACACTTTCTGCAACGACTCCTGAATATGTTGTATAGACCTTGGAATAACACTATGGCAACTAAATAACTGTTAATAAGTCTTCCGTCATATTTTATTTTTATTTTACTATGTTGTAATCAGCTTTTACAGGCGCATTTCAACAAAGCTATCCCAAAATCTAAATGCCGGGCCAGATAGTCTTCCATTGAGTGTAGAAGCAGGTTATATATTTCCTTTGGCGTTGGGTGGTCAATACCGTTTATTAATTATAATCTACGACACCATTACTGGTAGTTTTACAATTGTAAAATGTCATCATTATCGTCACAGCTAAACGAAGAGAGCATATCAACTTTAAACGACATAGAAGGTGACGTAACGTTTATGTTAAAGCGATCCATACATAAATAACTAACTACATCAAATTTAACCCTATTTATTCACGAGATTTGTGAGTAATTTATATTAGATAAAAATATTTATTGCAAAATTACGTAACAATCAAAATACATTTTATCGAAAACAGAATATACAATACACATTAATCGCAAATTTACAAACATTTCCCAAATTTTATGAATATGGTATGAACGTTCTATATATATATATAAGATAATGTCAACATTTTCCAGATGAACAATTATTATACAAAATGTTGTTGAACATTCTCGCAACAAAATCCACCAGAAGTTTATAATATTGTGGGCTTCTCTTGTCCAATATTCGGCGTCTGTAGTTTGGTTTGTTATTTACAGAAAAATTAATTCTTTTTTTCACTTTTCATTGGAATATTTCAGTTCCAAGATTTCCACAAAAAAGTCGTAGTATAGCTTCAGGGAATGTGATCGCCAGATATCCGAAATACAGAGTTCCAAATTTTTTTGGTAGACTTACGGCTATGACGTAATGGTAGAAATGAAAGTCATAGATTTTAACACCTTTTAGTATGTAGTTTTTCCATAGACTTATATGAACCTTTTTCTTTGAAACCTATATTAAATATAGCGTCAGAGGCAAAGCATGGTCCGGCCATAAAAGGTACCGAAATTACATAAGGTACACATACATCAAGACTTATGAAATAAAATGTAAACACTTATTTTGCATTTCATTTGCATACAGTAATATTTTACACTAGTCTACTACAATATTATACGTTAAAGTAATGACATCACTTGACAACACCATTTTTAAAAAGTTTCCAATACTTTTAATTCGTGTTTCGTTTCGTGGAAACATTCGAGGGACTGCGTTCGTTCATAACGCTAATATATATTGGTACCTATGAGGATCAATTAGTATATGAAATATAAATGTAACGGTATTTCGTTGGCTGTCACGTGACGTATTGTGTCCATACCTAACCGTTGTCAAGAAAAGTATCCATCTTCTTTAAAACTGAAAAATTAAGAAATGCAAAAAAAGAAGAAGAGATAGGTGAAAGTCTGTAATTATTAACAGTACTGTTAGCTACTCTCTTGAATGGTAGTTCAATTGCAGACGCGTTAACAGGAATTTACAAACATATTCCAGCTCTAATGAAATGAAAGGTTTATTTCGAGGAGATTAGTACCAACAGCTTTTCGATCATGATCAGTCGAGTGAGTGGAACTTTTTGCATTCAACAAAGGACGAGGCTTGGAAACAATGTAATTAACATATTAATTAAATATTCTTTCTGGTAACAAAATTGACTTTATCATACCTTTATGTTGTTCATAAACGTTTTCCGAGCTTCCAAGTCCATCTACACAGATATAAGAAAAACTGTCATTGTCCGTTTACATTAATGTTCAAAGGAAAGGATCCACACGTGTATTTACCCCCCCCCCCCCACCAAAAAAATGCAGAAAAACTCAGTGAGTCATTGCATTGTTAATGTGCACATTTCGGTATATTTTTTTAATCTGGTCATGTCAACATGATGGTCAATGTGTAAAGGAACGAATGACACACAAACAGTTTTTATTATTACCATAGGTTACGTAATTTAATAAAGGTACCATACACTGAAACATAGTGTCGTTAGCACAAATCAATTAATTTAAACTTACCAGACCGGACGAATCTAGTATAAGTTTCATTTCACCCTTATTCATCTATTGTGGTATCAAAAGAAGGAAAGAAAGTAAATTTGACTATGTTTATAGCTTTGGTTGTAAATTAAAACAACTATACGCTTATGTTAACACTGTAAACATATAGCAGCTGGTCGTTTGATTCGTTAAAAGAATTTTATTGTAATGACAATCATGTTACGTGTAAACATAAATCAGTACTTCATTCATTTGAAAGGGAGAAGTTTAGTGTTAATTTTTTTCAAACGTAAAATACTATTTATACAGCAAACGATTTGGTAACAGTTTTGTCAACTTTTTATAACGAAAATCAACCTCGCACTGAGGTCACAGAACGTATCTTGAAAAACACATATTACCTTATACGATTTTATAATGTGATTAAGTAGTTTGTCCTTCATGTCAACTCCGATCTTTGAATGGAAACAGAAAATTGAAACGTAGTGTTTATTGATATAAGTTGTACAACTCGATTGAATACTTGAATGAAACAAAAGCCACCAATAACGTTAAGGAGAAAAAGGTGTGTTGTGTCCATTAGTGGTAAACCATATTCACCTTTTAGCAATTTTTGCACTATCCAAATTCATTTTGTGGTTTGTGTATTTTTTTAGTTCGTAATTGATTAAGGACTTTCATAACTTAACGTTACAACCTTTCAACCTTTTCTTGCGTCTAATGAGCCCGAAGAACTGCCACATGGAAAGTAGTGGTATTTGACGACATTGATTATAGGCCTATCCCGGGAAATCGAACATACGAATCTTCATCAAGAGCAAAATTGTATTTAAAGAGAAAGAAAAGCTTGATTGTGATTGGCTTCTTGCAATTTTGCTAAGAGAATGTTAAGTACCTGTGCTTGATGTACCATCGTCATGATCACACGGTTACAGTCTCTGTGTTAGGGGGACTGGGCTTGAGAGTGTATACGTTTGTGTGATTTCCATGCTAGAGCTAAATCTTATATAAATTTTCCTAAAACGAAGCTTGATTAGGAATCATAATAGATTGGTGACAGACGTTAGCATATTAAATATTCATTGACAAGTGACTAAGGTTTAACAAGTTAGTAACACATGGTTCAAACTCGTGAAAGTACTCGAATCAGGAAAGTATAATTTAATTTAGGAAACCAACAATTTATCGACTTACCAATTCTTCAAGTGAAAGTGAAGCCACGTAGCGAATCCAATTTTCTTTGTTCCACTATGGGAAGCAACAATCATTATATTAAAACGAAATGCTTTTCAACTCTATATATGCGAAATTTTACGACCCTCTCCGAACTATCGCTTCTACCCACACCTTTGACCAAGCCATAGCTACATACGATCATGTTATTTGTTTAATGTGCTCAGCTAATTGGGTGGGGTATGGCATTATTACTCCTTTGAGCTGTGATGTGTAGCAATAGTAGAACATCGATAGGTGCATTTAAGAAACCGTGAAAAGCTAATTTTACAGGGAAGACTAATATAGCTCATAAAAATCTTCTGTATTAAATAATCAGGTGCCTTAAAAACAATATGTCATAAAAAGGTTTAAGAATAGAGATAAACACATGGTAGCAAAATTATCAGACGCAACGGCGCTTCCGTAAACTCAGTGAAAAACTGTTGATCTTATTTCGTTTTCATATATATTTTGATGCATATACATCATATGCAAAATTCTGTTGAAAGTAAAATTCCAATGCCGTTAAAGACACAGGGATTCATGAAAATGAACAGAAGCTACTTACCGCATCAGTTCGAATGTAACCATTGAGCAGTTGTTCAAATACGTGTTCTGACATCTGAAATTAGAATAAACCTTTACTAGCCTTTTACTATGTCCAAATCAAGCTTTTGAGTACATTGACTATTTGTGGTGGTCTACATTATGCCATCAATGATCTATAAAAGGATTTCTGAGTTGTATTGAATGAAACAGGGATGTCTTCCCTGGAAACATAGTATACAGGATGATGTAGCTTGAAGAAACGTTAGAACGGTATATAGAGATCGCCGTCAGCCAAGGGCACAGCAATTGGAATACTAGTATCTGGTTTAGTTGCCAGAAAGCAATTGCACTTGTTATTGTTACAACATTTATATCATGGAAGGTTCATCTCGTATTATAATGGAAATATTTATAAGAAACGTTGGTTAAAGTCCATTCGTCGAGCACCGGAAATCCTATATATATATTTGCCTGTATATGAAGTGGTACATTAAAACTTTATAACTTATAAAGTTATAAGGAACTTACGAGATTTTCTTTCAGTATTGTCTTTAGTTCTGGGTTGACAATTTCACGAACTTTTACCTGCAGAACAAGATCAATTCATTATTTTTTAGTATTTGTGAACAGTGAGCTATTTTCGAGATAGTCAAAAGGAGATAAAACGACAGAATGGTTCAAATAACTCGTTATCCAAAGTTACAAGAGAACAAATGTTGGTTGGGTTTTGAACGTTCATTGTCATTACAGTTTAGATTCTGTCGCCCCAATGGAAGCAAATTTCAATATTGGATTCGACTTATGTCATCAATTTAAATATAGGATAAAATCTCTCTTTGTTTAAAGAGTGGCTTTCACTGCTGCTGTGTGATATGCTTTTTTCAAGGAAATATACAGTATGTTGCCAACTCATTTATGAATATATATTAATGAATATAATGATTTCATTGTTCAAGCTAGTGATATGATGTACACATCTTTAACGATTGAAAAGGAAGAAACGTTTTCACATACTTTCTTTTCTTTAATAAGATTTTGAATTTCAACTGAATAGATTCCATCCGTAATCTGCAATATGGAGAAATATCGATATTTAGTGGAATGGTTAGTAGTGGTGGTACACAGCAAAGATTATCGCATGAGGAATTTCAAACGGGCAAAAGCATGCACATGTGGTTTTGAAATAATGCTCAAAATTTGTATAACAATTGAGTATATATTATGAGAAGTACTGCAATAGATAGCATTTAAATATTTTAATATTGTACGGTTTATATTAAAATAAAGTTTTTTTTTCACTTACCGTTTCTCAATTTAAAGACACAATAGGTTATTATTATGTCAATGTCAGTTTCAGCTTAAGTAGTTCATGGTACTTTATCAAGTGTGGACAATAATGATCGTGGACATGTATAGAAGTATATTATCTCGATGGAAAGACCCGTGATTAAATATATTACGAAGTGTTAGACACAGCAGACTGTTTTAAACATTAGCTCTGGTATATTTAACTAAGACATTTAAAATCACCATTCTTGCGCTTTTCAAAAGCACGTTATGCACAGTTTCTTTTGCATTACATTCATGTCATTAAAATAGCGCAGAAGACAAAATATTAAACTTATCGACAGCCACCATTCCTTGTTTGCCAGTTGTATCCTGTTCGAGCTCTATTAAGAGCTCCTTCAGGCTTATAAACGAGAACTAAAATATTGAGCTTGTATTAAGCAGCTCGCGTATTATGAGACCAGACTCAGGAAAAAAAACGAACATGTAGCATTCAATGAAGTTTACTAACTTACGAAATTTTCTTTCAAACTCATATGTAACAGTTCCAAAAATGAGTTTGTAGAGAGCTGTAACAGAAGAAAAGTAAACAGGTTCCATTGAGAATATGAGCATCACGTTCCTGGCTTGGGACATATTGTTGAATATGAATGTCTGGAAGATTCCGGTACAACTATGTCGAGTTATATCCCTCTTCCCAATTAAAGAATCATTCGATTAGAAGGGAGGGAGAGAGAGGACGGATAATCAACAACTTCAAAAATTACGCGGTCTTGCTGTAGTTGTAAATAGAACATTTAGCTTTTAATAAGTTCAGTTGAATATAAAGCGGCAGTTGTTAAAATTAATTGTTGTTACTCACCCAGCTTTCTTTTTCAAATGAAACAATTGTCTTATGGTAGTCAGTCTTTTGTATCTGAAGCGCAACAAAATAGAGTTTGAACAGATGCGTGACAATTACGATAATGTTTTTGCACATCATCGCCTTGACGTCATTTATTGTATTGTATATAATGATTATGACCAGAAGGGTTTAAATATTCATTTTTCCACATTCATGTGCAGCAGCTAATCTACTTACCATTTCACCCTCAATGCTCCCTACTATTATATCTGAAAACACTTCACTTGGGATCTGAAAGGGGGAAGAAAAAAGTAGTGTATGTAAACTAAATTGTTATCTCGGGGCAACTTAACATCACATTTATGAATGAATGTTCGTAGGCTGAGTTGAGATGGGTGTATAGACAAGTCAAAACATGACGACTCTGCAGTAAATTACTTTCAAAGAACAGCGAAACCAAACATCAAAGACCTTTCAGGTTGCCAGGTCTTGTCTTCCAATGAAACGTAGAACTAGAACGATAATCCTAAAAGAAACGAATAAAAACTAAAATAGCCGATCACCAAGTTAAGAAGCATCACTCACAATCACACAATTACAAAGCTAAAACTTACTGTCTTTTTGTTAAAACTGAAGACCACAACTTGTAAAAATATCCTTGTCACGTCCTGAATTGGAAAATAATATTTGAAATGAAATGTATCTCGTTAAACACATTGATAATAATCAATTGTTATTTCTTTATGGCTAAATTATGCTTGACTGAAACATTCTTGATAAAAATATTCAAGTTTGTATTCTTTTCTCTTGTAAGTGTGGATGGAAAAATGGATTTAGCAGCTTCTTGGTAAAAAGGGTCTTGTTTAAATATTTATGCTACTTTGCAGCTTACTATGCAGTTCATTGGTGCAGCCACAACAGGCAATAGAGTTCTTTGTATGATTAAGAGGAAAACGAAAACTGACATGGAATGTCTGAACAAAGACATTGGTGTTCCATTGTAGGAATAGTTAGATTTCCTCAGGAATATACCGTTGGGACTTGAAATATATGCTTGCCTTAAGACTAGAATGGCTTCAAAGTTTCAACGATGTTGTTAGGTTACGCCACTTACTGGGGATATTACATGATAGGGGCAGAGATATAAATAAATGAAATCATATCCACGTGTCGTTTGTGTTGGAGAAAAATACTTTCAATGGTTACGAGGCATTAGAAAGTTTTTGTAAGGCTTGCAACATCCTTTGATGGTTCTGTGTTATGCACTTTTTCCATAGAATCCTTGATGTTTCCCTGTTTATCCTATTTTTTACTAAACTAAAATTAAGTAACTGCAGCTTTCGAAAACATAACTTCTTGCTCTTACAGTAATACCATTAAACAAAATAATTAAAAGGACACAGCAGTGTATGGTAACATCTTGCTCATGTAAAATTAACAACAGTTCATCGCCAACTTTGACACAAGACGAATACATCTTAAACTATATACCTTTACCTTGTTGTTTTGCAACGATTCTATAAGTTTCTCCCTCCATTCATCTTCCGTTGTCTGGTGTATAAGAATAACATATATAATTATATAAATAATAACAGTAGGATATTTTGTCATTATGTTGAACGGTTACAGTAATAACATTACAAAAGTATTCATTAAAAAGGACACAACAGTGTATGATAAGTACTACTGTAGAGAGTGTGTTGTCAAGTGGCTAAAGCAATGGAATGTCTATCTAAGGATTACATGTTCGAATCCTGACCAGATCATTACATTGTGTCCTTGAGCAAGGCACTTAATCTCTTCTGCTACTCTTAACCGAGGTGTATAAATGGGGTCTGTGGGTACACTCCATAATTGTGGTACACTGTAGTGCCCCGAGAGGGATTGCTTGATGCTATATTTTAATGAACAATTAATTTTCAGGGTTTTAAAGCAAGTGTCAGTCTGGGTAAAAATGATATGCCCATATAATTCAAGAGTAATAGAGGTGACTATGTATTAATTATTCGTTTAAAAAACGAGTGGGACAACTTTTTCAAAGTGATGTTCACATGCAAGATTTCGAAAGGCGAAAATGAAACAATAAACTATGACTCCACCCGCAATAAGACCAATCAGAGTCTCTACGTTATTTGATCAATTAATGTAGACAGTTGACAGCATTAGACTTATATTATGAAGTGGACATGATTATATCACCTCTTGACATATCGCCATCATATTAATTGTATCTTTAAGAGACTTATATAATATTTATATATATATATATATGTTGATACTAGATGAGACTAGTGGAACACTAGTAGTTGTTACTCGGAGTTTCACGCGTTATAGCGATCTTCAGACAACTCAGAGTTGTCTGAAGATCGCTATAACGCGTGAAACTCCGAGTAACAACTACTAGTGTTCCACTAGTCTCATCTAGTATCAACATATATTACGCTCTGTCCAATGGACATAGAGCACTCTGCGCCAAGATAGACGCCAACCTACTCTCTCTCTCTCTCTCTCTCTATATATATATATATACACACATTTGTACATACCAATACTTTGCTCACTAGTTGCTGTAGTAAGGTGTACACATTTTGCCGTTCAGGCTCCTGTTTTGAAAAGTAACAAGACTTTCCATAAATATTTAACAGAGACCTGAATCAGCATATGAGTACATTGAAAATCAGGTACCGTGGATTTGACATAAAAAAGTTCGGTTGCAAGGTCTCTGCAAAAGTATAAATTTCCACGATACTTGAAGAACCAACCTTTTTATAACATTCATGAATTGACTGTAACAGATACGGGTACGGAACCTGTAAACAACCAAGGAAGATAAAGAAAGTTAGGCATTGCTCGAAAAAAGGAACGATGAACCTTGAATCACATCAATCAATTTTGGAATTAGTGATATCCTGTTACAAAGAAAATGTGCATTTCTAAAAACAAAAAAATCATAAATGAATACTTGTATTCTTTTCGCTTGAGATATTCTAATAAATGTTGTAGGTCGCACAGCAAAAAATCAATATTATCTCTAGTGACAATCTGACATAAATAATATGCTCTAAACGACATTTGTTTCTCTGAATTTTAGTTCATTACGTCCGCAAAGTGAAATATCTTAGTTAAAACTTTATTTAACTGCTACTCAAGATAGGACAAAACAAATCGACGGCCCTGCCTTTATGCACTTCAGCATACAACAGTGAATCAGTGATGTAATAATTACCTTCTCGCCGTCGCCATCAAAGCTAATGTTTTTGAAAACGATGTCATTTGATATCTAGTTTGAAGAAAAAAGCAAACAGGAGACAGTAAAGTATACTAAGAAGGTTAACATATGCAGGTCAGTTAGCAGAAAAAAATCACTAGGGACCGTTTTAAAAAATACTGCAATGCTGTAAGATGTATGATAGATACAAGCATTAAAACGACTGCTTCATTCAATTTCTTGCAAGCAACAACTGTTATCATATTGAAGAACATAAATAAAGTTTCATTCTTGCTGATGATGATTGATAATGATTATGATGTACTTACAGCCCCTAATATGTAGTAATGTAATAAATGATCCGTTGTTTTCTTGTGTTTGTACTGTGGCAAAATAAAAGCAATTAAGTTAGAACATATATATGATCCTAATTAAAGATATAAAGACGTACTTACATTATGCATACGTTTAATTTGTTATCATGTGCAAGTATATACATTAAATTACCAATATCTTGTTATTCTTACAAAAGCTTTGTTTTTGTTTACTCAGTATACTCAGGCAAGGAAATTTAAATAACTTTGAAATCCTACCTAATTTGCGCCTAACATTTATTTAAGGGTATACTCAAGGAGGGTAGTGTTTAAATATACGCCAGATAAAACTTCATAAAGATTAGGATTGCACTTAAGAGACGGACAGGATTGTGTTTGCCGTACAACCCAAATAATTTCCTTACCTTGTCTTCTATCTTTGTATATTTTATTATTTCATCACGTATACGTTGAAATTGGACCTTCAAAGAAAAAAATCATATTGTATGTAAAAGTGGAAAATAAGCTACAAATTGTTTTAGGAGCCGAGGTATGCAAGCAAAGTAAGGCTTTTGGCATACGAGAACGCTGGAATGAACTTTTCTGATAAGGTGGTAGTCCTAAATTATTCAAGAATGTGTAGAGATCGAGAAAAGAGACTCACCTGTTCTTTATTCAGAAGAGGGCTTGTAATTAAAGTGTATTGCTGAAGTGTGATCTGTTGTAAAGGAGGAATATGTAATATTAAAAAAAAAACACTTGGTGATGTTTAAGTGCAAAATTGCGATGAATGATATTAACCAACGGTACAAAAGGTTCAAAAACTAATATCTGTCAGTAAAAAATGGTTAATTAATAAATAAAAAAATCGGATTCATTGTGTGTTGATCATAAATCAGAGTGACATAATTGAAGCTTCAGTAGAGTCGTTATTTGTGCGATATCATGTCATTAAAGGATTAGTTTATGTGAAAGCCAATTTAGATGTTTATAATGCAATATGATGGAACCAGGTATTAATCGATACATTAACACATACACGCAAACGGACTTTGATTGTGGTATTTGTTATATAACAGTTAATGTTACCTGCTCAGTCGAAAACATTTCTCCCGTTATCTCCAAATATTCGTCAACTGAAAGCTACATAAAGAAACATTTAACAACTTAATTAAGAAATATATACAACAGTATGCGTCATTATATGTAGGGTCATTAAAGTCATTGCTTTATTCGTAATGTTAAGTGAAAGAAAAATATCTCATACAAGAGACTGACCTGATTAACTTCAACTATTGTTCGTAGTATTTCAACACCCTGGAAATAGATAATGTTAAACAGAACAAATATTTATGTTTACTCTAATTAATCTACTTAACGTTGTGATTCTTGTTTTGCATATTTTATGAAAGACTTTCAAAACATATCAAGTGCTCCACCAAATCGTCTCTTACAACTATAAGAGACCATTTACAAACAATTTAATGTGACAGACACAAATACCAAATGCATCTCAAGAACCAAAGTATACCTCTTATCTAATTGAATGCTACTAAATAACTACTATATATCTCTACGATCGGAATAAAGAGAAATTAAAGAGAATAACGGTGAACAGATGTGGCATTATGAACATACGTTAGCCTTCGGTTCAATGGCCGCAAAGAGTGTCATCATACAATGCAGTGTCTACAAATGTAAGGTGAAGAATTGGGTTAGATAACACAATAAGGTTATATAATACAATTAGGTTAGATAATACAATAAGGTTTAACTTAGATAATACAATTAGGTAAAGATAATACAATTATTAACCTATTTGGCCACAGCAAGAACAGCAAGAAATGTTATGTAAGGAGAATCTTTTGATATATATAAAAGGATAAAATGCAAAGTCGAGGAAGGAGGGGGGATTAATTTTTTGACAATATTATTTTATTTCAACTTCCTGAACTCCCATTGTGTAACGTTTGATCCAGAAATTGAAGTACCAGATGAGAAAACTTACAAATAGTTCAGGTTTCAAGAAAAAACAATTGAATTAATTGTTAATGCCTTTATCACATCCGTCTAGTCATAGTGATCATGGATTTTTGAATGGTGTCGTCGTTGGATCGTTGAAGCCGACTTCTATGTAGGGATCATTGATGTCCACCCCACTCTGAGACATGCTTAGGCTATCAATTCTAAAATTAGATCAACAATAAGGTTGATATACTTTGTTTCTTTGTGGGATTGAAAAGTGAGGAAGGGGTGCACAGTTGCTAACCCTTGGAAACGCGCCTGTTTGTATCTATCCATTTGTTTTCTATCGCTACCGTAGTACAATGAGTTTTCTTAATGGTTCATATGTACTTACTTTGTAATCTGCTTGCATCTGTGTTACAAGCGACTGGAGATGATCAAATGGGTCCCCCTTTAAATTGAAAGAAACATAAATTTAGCACATCATTATAGACTTAGCAATAGAGCTGAAAGGTTCTAATAAGTTATAAAGCGCTGTGCAAAGTACTTTTGCCGCCCCTCTCTACCACAAAAAAAGGAAGATAAGTCATCGATCTTTCATATTTTTTAAATCTAGAATTTAAAAGTAAACTGCATCAAGATTCCCTTTGCATAAACCAGTTTCTGAGAGGAATACGATTCTGGCCATTTTGACGGAGAGTTTGATTAATTTGCATTACTATGACACTTTTCATTCAACCTTCCTTTAACTGAAATAAAAGCCCACAGAAGACTGTATTACCTATTGAAATGTTAAGGAGGCGTGATATATTGTGATCTTATTGGAAGAACTCTTTGATCAACCGAAGAATGCATTCATGTAATGTATGTCTTGGATTTCGTGGATCTACTTGTGATCCCTGCACAAAAAATCATATAAAAAATCACTGCATATACTCCTCCATGATCTGACTTATGGACGGTTCCAGTTCAATAAAATCAAAAGAGAGCACATACCTTTGAATTACTTTGAAATGAACTCACTATCGTCTGCAGATCTTGAACCGTAGCCTTGAATGAAGAAGAAAATTAGACGAAATCATTACAGAATGAATACCTATTTACAGTTTTATTTAAAAAATAGAAAAAGAGTTATTTTCAATTCCATTTTACACAGATCCATATTTTCATGATATCTTCACTAGTCGCAATTTCAAGCAACAGAATAAACGTGTCTTCAAGTAACATAGTAACAAAGTAAGGTTTAAGGTAAGAAAACTTTTTTATGTCATCGAACTCATATTTTGAGAAAAAAAACATACGTTGTATAGTAACTACTTTTCTTACCGTGTCATCCTTGCACTTGGTACAAAATTTCGAGAAAGAGTTTTCAAGTTTGATCTGCAAAGGTAGAATAAAGTAGCATATTACCTTGACATGGTCGTTACAATTATAGGTAAAAAATAATATATTGTCTAATTAGTCAATATAATTGTATAACATTTCAAAATTACAAACATTCCTCTGTAATCACTCGGCTGTTTAAACTTGAAACATTTACTGTGGCTAAAGCACCTGTGTGATATAGCCTTTTTACTTGGTGATATATTCTGAGATCTTTCAAACCGCAATGTTGTTGGCCATGTATTGAAATACATAAATAGCTATTCTACTTGCATGAACACGGTTTAATACTATTTTTTTGTTAATATTATTGAAATTAATAAAAACTAAAGTTACAATCCTTAGAACAAAATTTGGGAGATTAGGAGGTTGCTTAAAGGAAAATGTTAATCAATGAAAAGGCCAACGATATGCAACATTTATGTTAATTTTTCTCTATTCACAGAGTACCTTTAAGTACCTTTCTCAGCGTTACACCTGAGTCCGTGAAATGTTTTTTTTTTAACGATAGTTGATTAAAAATGTAAAAGGGATAACTAAGCAAGCACTCTTGGTTTTCTACACCTGGCACTTTCTCTTCAATATGCTGAAGAATCTTTACCTGCATCTCTGTCGACATCTTTGGTGTTACATTTGAATCGGTAAAATCTTGGTTCTTCTGTCGTTGGATGATTAAATATGTAAAAGAGATAGATAAGCAAGTACTTTAGGTTTCCTCCCGGTTTGTTGACAGGTTGCTCACAGTAATCTGTCATCATTTGAGTTGTTTTAGAAAAGGTTCAAATAAATAGTAAAATTTAATTGCTGTGAGGATATAACACCGAATGAGAAATTTTGAGCGAATGGCACAGAGAACAAACGTTTTCAATACAATACCGTTGGGAACTACATGGTTTAAGTGACGAATCAAGCGACTTCATGAAGTATCATGTGACTTTGTGCCTTTACATAAAAATGTAATTATTACATAAAACAGATCAACCTCATATAAAAAAATGCTAAGACAAATCTGATCTTTTAAGTAAATGTATTCCTTCCCCGTTATTGCGAGTTTATTTTTCAAACTTGGCATTCCATTTTACATATCGAACACTTATTATGAAAACACGTTTACATACATTTGTTGGTATCATTGAGACCGTTTCCCCTGCATCCTCTTTATCGGGACCATTTGATGTTCTTTTTTTCTTTTTATTTCGCTGTACTGAGAATTTGAATATGAAGATTATATTAAATATTCCTTTATCATTTAAATTGTATGGTGGGAATACACAAATCTTAAAAAAAAAAACATTTTATTACCACAAATTGTTTTTGTGTCTCTGCATGCTAATGTTGTTTCTAATTAACTACCTATTTTCGTTACTCTTTATCTCAGCCTTATTTTTTGCAGTCATTGGTTACATTAATTTTCACTTGTTTATTCTTTAAAGATAAAATACGAGAACAAAAAATTGCTTTGTGCGATTATGTTCTTCCCAAATAGAAATATTTCACTGGGCAGCGACATTAAATTTATCTCATAGTGTCTTTCATTTTCGTTGCTACAATTTTGAAAATATTAACGCTCTCATAAGTGATTGGCCAAGCAGTGTTATCAACTCCTATGATGCTTTAATTAATCTACACAAATCGTAGCCATCGAAATCGAAAACCTTGCACACTCTGTATACTTGGCAGTAATGAAAATCACCATACATTTATAAAGACAAACAGCAACACCGACTGCAACAAAAACGGTAATAGCAATAATAATTATTATTGCTACCACGAGCCCTGCGTTGTTCGATTGTTCTAGTGGACACACTTCCTCACCTGGAAACGAAATATAAACATATATACGTTATGTATTAATTTGTACTTATATAAGTACCAGATGAAAAAATCTTGCTGGTTCCTAGTTTTGCCATTACCGTTATCAAATGCATTCAATATCTTGCTTCAGTGATATGTTACTACCTATCACTATATTATCATTATATTATATTATATATTGATAGGCTACCCAGTTATGAAATTACATTTTCGGCTGAGCAACATGATATTCATATTCACCCATTAAAAATGATTCATGTGCAAGGGAAGACTATAGCAGGTTTTTTTTTGCTTTATACAAAATTATTACTGTTGTGAAAACACACACACTTCACGTACGTTAATTTGATGAATAATTTAAAAACAAAACTGAGAGAAATGGAAAAGTGACTGTAAGTATGAGAACATCTTAACTATGTCAACCAAACAATATGCATTGCTGAACAATTCATTTTCAATAAGATATTTTCTCATAGTTAACTAACTTCATTGAACTCAATATGGACATAGGGGATAAACAAACTCTCGCGACTTTTCAATCGAATGAAAAGTAATACTGCTAATACTAAATTAAGACATTATGATAATACAATCATGTTTAATACTTTGAATTATGGTACCGGTCTTTCATCGAGAAAATTGCTTTTTGTAGCGAGAAAGTTAAATGAAGAAAAACATACTTAGTACGAGGTCTACTCTTGATGGTTTAATTCGTCTTCCGGAAACGTGTGGCACAGCCGGGCACATGAAAGCAACCTTACCACACCCCTTTATTTCGTATTCAACTGACAACAAAGTACAGAAGGTGCCATTTCCTTGCTCTAGGTGCGTTTCTATTTTCTCGTTGAACAAACTGACGGCAGTATTTGAACCAGGCCCGACTTCTACTGTCAAGTCAACGGGTGGTCTCGCTCCTGATATGGAACAGCTTATTGTTCCGGATAAAGAAGAATATTTGATGCACTGTTCGACCTTTTCACATCCTTTGATAACTGTCACAGGGTTTCGTGGCATGACTGTAGATGAATATCATATATAATTGGAACACGTTTGATGTATAAATGATTCATGAAATAGTTACATTTTCTTTTTGTTGTTTCTTCACTAAAATATTAATTTCTCTACAGATATTCATTAGTTTTTATCTCTGTCCCTTTGTATCAACCAGAGTGACCATTAGTATAGCGTAACGTGCAGCATTTGAAGTGTTGTTAGGTACTTCCCTAATAATAATCAAAGGCTACTGCATTTCCAGATTATTTTCCATTGACAATACTATTCAAGTGATACACAAACATACCATAGACGATTGATGAATACTAGCATTCAATGACACAAAACTTGAAAAGAACTTACCTAACACTTTTAAATGTACAGTATGCTTTGAAGCGTCAGTTTCATCACTAGAAATGCATTCAAAGGAACGTTCGTCTTCATATGTGAAACCATTAAATTCCACCCTCCCATCAGGCAACACATTGCAGTTGAATTTTGCCGCACAAGGAAGATGTTCGTCGTTAGGCCACGCTTCCATTACTATTTCCTTAGTTCCATTTATTGACGCGGTTTGAAGCCTGCCAGTGGGTTTATCATTCATTGGGCACTTGATTTGAAAACGTTCATTGTCGTTAACGTATTTAACTTCTGATGTTATTCTCGAAACTGGAAGGTTCCCTTCGACCAAACATGATGCATTTGTTACTTTAGCTACTGCATGACCAGATGCGCTACATGTAAGGAACTGCAATGTGAAAGCCCTTTTGGGATGTTTGAAAGTTACAATGGTTGTGTACAGTTGGGTAGTGTCGTTAAATTGTTTCACTTCATTGCTGAGAAGAGTAGTACCGTTATCATTCATTAATTTCAACTCTATTTCAGGATTTGTATCCTTTGCAATGCACAAGACAGTGTTTTCATCTGTTTCTTGATATTGTTTGCAAAATGATGGTGACGACATGCAGTCGGTTATTGCTAAATCTTTTAAAATAACTGTGAAACAAAAAGAGAGGAAGAAATTGATTGAATACTGAGGGTTACCGGCAGAGGGAATGGGTAATTGACATCTTTACCAGGTTTTGCGTTTGTTTTGGTATGAGAGTAAAGTAGTTCAACTAGTGTAGTGGGGATATAGTTCAATATTTCTATGAACTTAAACTTAAGACAATGTACGGGTATAAGTTCAAATACTAATAATTGTGTAATTACTCACACATTTATTTTTCATAGTTACAATAAATCATTATTTAATCCCTTTCACGCTATAATGTGTGGTAAGAAGATCGATGATGGGTATATTCGGGAGGTAAAAATTATTAACAGCTTCAACAGCAAATATAAAATACCCAGTTTTTACCTTTCCGTCAATAAAAAGATTGCAGTAAAATATATTCATGCAGGCCATTTTCATGTGAAAGTTGCTTACCCAAGACAATAACCATGATCTCAGATCTGGAGTTGCTTCCATCTGAATGCAGGATTGATACCGTGTAGCTCCTCTCGTGACTTAAATTAACTTCGTTGATAACCATTGATCCATCATCCAATATGTCATACTCTCCTGATGAATAGCCAGTCCCACTTTTCCTGGTGCCATCAATCCGTAAGAAGGAAAGGTCGGTTTCCGTGAAGTACCACCTTACGGTGTGAAAATTTCTGTCGTACTTGCAAGTAATCACTGCTTTCTGGTAACGTTCAACATAGTACTTTTCTTCACATTCAGCTTTTGGGAGGTTTACATCTTCTGTGCAGGTATGAAGATCAACATGAAGTGTAGGAAAAGTACTTTACAATCTAACGTCAACATCAATCTTAGTTCTAGTGCTTGTCAGCCTAGGTACCAAGCCCATCGTGATTATTGCTAGCAACATTTACTAATATTATCCACACATCCATAACGTCATGTTATTTTACAGAAGGGGCAGTGAACGTTAAATAACGATGAATGCGCCGTCTTTGTTCATAAATGTTGTACTGACATTTCTATCTCCATGAACAATTCCCTATATTTTGCGAAAAAAACTATTTTCCTTACATAGTTATAGGAGAATAATAAGAAACGTTCGATTGATTTTCGTAACAGTCCTGAGATGCGGTGACTGCATATGGCTTAATATCTTGGTTAACCATTACCAACTTACCGTTTTCCGAAGGGGAGAGGGATAACACATGGAGACATATTTGCCGTATTTGAGAGTTATGTCAACTGAAACAAGGCGCACTGACATATATTTCCTCAAAAAACTTACCACTGACTATCAGGAAAGGCAGCAATGTTAATGTAAGAATGAGTTCTATGTACTTCACTTGTAGAGTCATCGCTATAATCGAATGGCGGTTCTATGAAAGGAAGGTCTATGGAGAAGATTACAAATAACGATTACGAAATGATATTACTGATATAGATCATAAAATTCACTGTTATGCAACGGTATCATAAGGTTTTTATCATTTCTGTAGAAATGTATAGAGTACTAGCCACTGGAAAGTTGTATTAGCGTGGGCCTGGATCGACAGCCATTAGAAACAGAAATAAACCCTCGAACTTTAGCTGAAACAACGATAGAAAGTTGCTTCTTAAATTTAATTAAAGAAACGCATTGAAAATGCCACTTTACGGCCGTTCATGAATTAGGAAGAGTTTTTTCGTTTTCAAAGAAACACTATCATGGTCATAGAAAATCTTTGACAGAAATTGTTACCACAATATCATTCTACACCTATATACCATGCTGCGTAATATCGACCAATGAATATCTGCCACAATGGTCAAACAATTCAGACTTAAAATACATACCGATATAGACCAGTCATTTAACAACACTTTCAGATTAACGGACCAACGTGATTAACTATAGCCGTGGTGTTAATCAACCTTATGAGAAACTGGTAGTAAAGGTAGTGTGAATGTTAAAGCAAACATTACTAGTCAGTCGATGTATAAGCCAAACAGAAAGACTACGTGGTATGTCGGACTGTGTGAGATATATCACGAAATTGTTCAATAACTCAGTACAGAGTCCAAGTTGAAGTCATTGATGGTTTTATCTATGATCGATGCTTACGAAAACTGATAAACTGATAACTACGAGACAGTGGTAAACAACTTAATAGCTGCATTTTGTGTTTGCAATGGTTGTTTACCGTTTCATACAATCTAGAAAATGTAATGTAAAGTGAAACCACAGTTCACTTGACTTTTGAGTTGCTGATTTTTGAAACACATCAGCGCAGTCAGATTAACAGTACCTTTGAAAATATACTGCACTGTACCATAGATTAAAATGATACGTTTAAAGTAAACTGAAAAGCTACATTCAATCTATCATTATTTCTTTCATCGTCACCCTTTCAAGGTTTGCATAGCGTTTATAGCTTTCACCAATATCAATCCTAAGGGAATATTGTCCTAAGAGCATGGTTTTTGTTCACTTACCCGATGACGGTTCTATTATTTGTTTTTGATTTGGCTGAGTATTTCATCAAAAATAATTTTATGCGGTATTTGTATCATTTGTAACGAAACTCAGGTACGAAGACAACATTGGCATATCTTTAGACATCAACTAATGAGCACACGGAGTGATCGTAATATTACCCGACGTACATGCTAAGCGTTGATCATCATATATACACCTTCTTTATTATAAATGTTGCACTAAAATTTCGCCCTCATCCATTTTTCATCAACCCTTGGAGTAATACGGGTGTAGGAAACGGGGGGGGGGGGGGGTAGGTGCACACGGGGTACAATTCTATGGTATGGATTAAGACTGTGGAAACATCGATACAAACAAGATCGTTTCTGGACTCTTGTTAGGTAGATTGTTGAAATTGATCCTTTGATCATTAATTATATTATATTCCTGATAGTGCTTTATATTTTTCCTTTAACAGTGACATGGTTAAACGATTGTTTCGTGGTGTAATGTTACCTTATGTTGAAAACATAGCTAAAAGTTGCCAATTAAATCGTCAAAGTTACAATGACACATCGTCTATGCAAAACTTATCATTGTGTGAACTAGTCTCATAAAGGAGTTTCGATCATTCCAGGAAATACTTAACTTAAAGAGGTAATGCGATAGCCTATACATTACATTTTTGACGCATTAAATATGAAGTACAGTCATATTTTCTACTGTTTGAGAACAAACGGCACAAGGTTTTTCTGAAATGTGGTATGCATTGATTTAAAGGTCATATTTAAACACTAAACTCGAATAAATTGGAATTAAATACGCTACCATTAGTTACGTTTTCAACCTCTAACTGAACAACGTAATCCCGTCACTCAATTTAACAGCATTAACAGATAGCCTATATATCATGAACATATGTGAACCAGCTGTAGTCTTGTATTTAACTTATCAAAACACTTTGCATTCTTTAAATGAATAGAAACTCACACCCTAACTTACCATCGCAGAGCTTTTAATCATCACGTACTTTGGGCTTACGGAAAGAATGCATAGTTGATAACTGAGCGACTCGTTTGCAAAGACTTAAACATCTATTGAATCATGTATGTGCAGGAGCAGACCTATATACTACTAGTGGTGATGTCTAACGTGAGTGTTTGTTATTGTAATCATTTAAGATTCGTGATATTCAAGGAATAGATTGCCTTAGTCTGCCCTTTATTGGTAAATAAGCCACCGAAACTCTACATTTTGGGGATGACAGACGAGGCGCGACCAAGAACGCCTATAACGAAAATAACGGACAGCAGGTTGTTGAAGAATTTTGAATAAATGTCTGCCTTGCAGGCCAGAGTTGATAAAGTTGTTTACGAGGTGGAACAGTTTTGAATAGTTGCAATCACTAGTGCATACGTATTGTCTGAAGAAACTGATAGAGGTATGATTACATCCATGTTAAAAAAGTATATCGAACGACTTAGATTTATAGTAGAGTCATAGAAACTCTAAATAATCCTGTAGAAATAAAGACTAATTGTTCGGTAAAGAACTGTTAAAGTTGGACACGGTCTTTAACTAAGACACAGATATGCACGTCATTTGTGAATTAGGTGTTACAAAATATACGACATGAAACATTGTCTTAGTGTCCTCAGTGCGTAAACAACCGAAGACCAGTTCTGCGACTTAGGTTGTCAGCTGCGTCTCACGTGATCGAGATCGTGATTTCACAATTAATGGATTTTAACACAAATTAACAAAATCTTTTCAACTACATATAATTTGCTTCTGTGGGATTACCATATTAATTAACTTTCTTCTTTAAACTGTCCTTGAATTTAACGAAATAATAGTCATGTTTTAAATGTGTATGCCTTATATTGTCATGCTCTAATCTTTTAATTAAAAAATCGATATACTTACATATTTAACATTGTTTTAACAATCCATAAAGTATTTGCCAAATTTGTTATTACTGTATGTACTTATCAGACTAGTGTTGTCATATACACCATCAACTTTTATGATGTTTAAGTCTTATTTATCTCCAGCGTTGCATCAGCGTCCCTTTTGATTTCATTCCTATCTGACAATACACAGTAGATGTTGTTAATTGTTGTATAGTGAGGGACATCATCTATACTCGGTTTGATTTTGGAATCTGTTAGGTTTAATGTGTGAGTTTTTGTTTATCCTAAGGTTTAAGAAGGGGATGGGGTACTTGGGTTGGTCATCAGTAAGGATTTTAAATAATGCTATGTAATACACGTGAAGCCAGACATAACACAGGGGTTTACTAGAATGCTCTCTCAGCTCATGTTCGAAGTAGTCCAGCGTGCTGACCTATGACAAATATATTCTCTCTTTGTTTATTTGTATTTCGCCTTTTCGTAAACCATATTTCTTCGGCATGTCATACAATATGTAATTTACCGTTACATATATATGTATAATATTCAATAAAGAGAACAATATATGTCTTTGCGTGACAAGTCACGCCTACATAATTCAGTTAATGTTTGCTTACTCATAATTACAAAAGCGATGCGACAACTATTAGAAGTCACCTCAGATAAGACTATGTGTTAACTAAGAACTAAGAATTAAGACTAAGAACTAAGACTAAGAACTATGTGTTAGAAAACATACTTTAGAGGTGTCTTAAAAAATCGATTCTGACTGTTCATTTAAATTGCTGATCTGCTAGGTAGGAAGGAAGCTTAATATGTTGCATTTTAAATTCTCATCTCAAAGGTCAAAAGAGTGACACTAAAAACAATACACATATACACTCAAATGCAAAAATTATAATATAAACAATGTAATATAAACATTTAAATTGCTGATTTTCTAGGTAGGAAGGAAGCTTAATATATGTTGCATTCTAAATTCTCATCTCAAAAGGTCAAAAGAGTGACATTAAAAACAATACACATATACACTCACATGCAACATATAATATAAACAATCTTTTATAGTTGGGAATGTGATAATCAATCACGCTGGATGTTTTTATTGCTGTTACTGTAGTGGCCGTTTCATATACGATAAATACAGAGGCACCACCCCCCCCCCCCCCGTCACACAGACACACACACATGCACTGTTATAAAGAATATAACAACAAAGTCCCAGTGTATGATACATAGATACATAGCAGTCGACTTTTTTTACGTTGTGTCAAACTTGAAAAAGTAAAGCACCTTTTAGCATCTGAGGAACATCGATTATTCCAACCATTCTCAGAGGAACACCCTACCCCTAATACCCCTCCCCTGGACGACCTAAACTATTACCCCCAACCCTTCCGCCGTATCGAAAAGGTAGTTGCGCCGCTAGATAGATACTGTATGTAACGTCCATCTAGAGCAACGTCTGAAAGTCTATTTCTTATTTATTCTGTACTGTGATCCAACAAATTGCCATCAACGAAATCCACTCAAATCACCGAAAGTTATTATTATTCGACCTTTTAAATGAAGAAAAGAAAGATTTTTAATATCTTTTTTAATGCTTTAAAAGAAAAACATTCGGTAAACAACGTTTCTGATATCGCGTCATTTCATAAGAAAAAAGTAATAACATGGTGAAAATGCAGCATCATTTCAGCCAAGCTCGTCATATTCGTCGTATATGTCAGTTCCATTGCATTCTTTGTCGAATGGGCTTATCTCCATTGTCAGAAAACGTTCTTCCTAGAAGAGGAAAATGAAAAATGTTTTTGGTAAAATAGCACTAAAGGAAACTTGATTGAATACTATACATTAAAGTTTCTTGTTTTTGTCTCAATTTATTCGTATGATATGCTATCATAATAACTGTAGATTTCAGACACGATCAATTTGAATCATTAGGTTTTAACCTGTATTTAAACAAATGATCCGTCAATTTTGATGCTTGGCTAATATTAGAAAAAGTGCCGAGCTTGTATTTAGCACCATGAAGTGAAACAATCTCTTCCTTATTAAACGTCAACAAAGATGTAGTAAAGTGAAAAAGAACCTATAAATATGAAACATTGGTCAACCTTTTCTTGGCACAGTAACTACTGTGTCTTATTGACCTCTTTTGTAATGAACATCAAGAAATTATTTTGGTCCTTAAAATGGAATGTGATTACCTTTATAACACAGCTTTGCCTGTTTTCCATCACTTTCTTAATTTCTCTTACTGAAGGACGGTCGTCAGGTCGATAGGTTAGGCACAGTTTCATGATTGAGGAGCTGCAAAAGCGAGAAAAGTAAAACCGTTTTTCATTAAGAGTCGATGCAGATCGGTCGTGTTTTTTTTTGATGAAAAAACACAATAAATTGTGCATATTGTTATAATTAATCTTTTTTGCGAACGGTTAGTGTAATTTAATCAATATACCTTAAGTAATAACAATTCTTTCAAATTTCTAGAAGAAAGGACAGCTTACTATTGAAAATTGAGATAAATACTAAAAAAATACAAAAAAAAACATGCATCGGACAGCAAGAAAGAAGTGAATGATTAGAATGTTCAAATCTGATACATGAAACATAATTTGTAGTAAATGTTGATGATATTTATATGAATATCGAGCAGACGTTGTTGACAACAAAATATATCACAAACGAAATAGTAAACGTCTTATGAATGTAAAATCACATTATTGCCAGAATGAATAAAAAGTAATAATCTTACAGCTTCTGCGAAATATCAGACTGCTGGTGATGAAAGCTGAGCTGCTTCTGCATTTCAAATTCATGTGAAGCAACAATTTCTTGTAGTTTATCTGATCCTATTTGAAGAAAAAGACCTTGTATTCAGAACAGTTATAACTTACTCTCTTAAAGAGATATTTTGAAATATCCTATTTACTGTAAAATTACTGCTGATAATTTTTCTTTCCTTAAATCTTTTTATATAGTGTACATTCAGTTGCGATAATTTCGTAAGGTGTTTGTCTCTTTCAAACTGCATTGTCTATATTAATTTTCAACCATAATATAGAGCAAAGAGACAAAACTGCATTGTCTATATTAATTTTCAACCGTAATATAGAGCAAAGAGACAAATCTGTAAAGAAAGGTTGCAAGAAGCTGCACTTTGTTTCTCACGAGCAGCGTTGTAACGGTTAACTTGGGGTAAAGTTTCTTTACATGCTATAGGAATATCTAGTAACAATTATTAAGAAATCCTAGCATGATTTAATTTACTATTCCAGAATAATTGAATGCCAGACTTAACTTGAAATACAAACATTTGTTTACGGATGATATCTTTTAGTTTTTTCTTTTAGTTTAGAAAAAAATGTTGAAATTGTACCTAGAAATATTTCCCAGAATGTTATTCCAATAGCCCATATGTCACTGAACATTGTGTATGTGTCTGAACTCTTGCTCTCTGGGGCCAATGACCACAATGAGTCCTCGTCCTGTGGATGCAAACAAAACTGTCTAATGACTTTAAGAAATATTGAAAGAAACTAACCATTCTATATATTACGTACATTGTTGCCATAAGTTTTTAATTGGCTGAAAAACGGTGAGAACTGAATGGTCGTAAACTTACCCTTTTTATATTCATTTTCAGAAATGTTTCCGCATCTTTTGAGCAGCAGAAGTTATGTAACTTGCAAGTGTCAGACATATCAACGAGAACGTGCTTGATGCATAAACCTGGATGACAACACTTTGGAGAGAAAAAAAGGTATGCAAGTTCTTTATTATAGGACAAATGTATTATTCATATACACCAAAGTTTGATAGTAACACACGATAAATTTATTCAAATTACGGTTAGGCGGGAAAATATCACCCATTACTCCAAATTGTTACTGTTGGCTAACATTAGTATCAAAAGGAAGGGAAGGCACGCGTTCCTTTGACTAGTCCGTTTGTGTTGTTTAGTCTTATACTAGATTTTCAATTTCCAAAGATTTGAAAAAGTGACTGCATCAATTGTTGTAAGATGCTATGTCAAGAAAGAGTTAGTGATTAAATGGTTACTTTTGTGAAAATCTGTTTATGTTTTTGAAGTTATAATTCACGCGCAATCAAAACCAATTTTCTTGTCAATATTTCCTGTTATTATGTAACTTTCCTCCAAATAATCACCTTGACCAAAGGTTTTTTCAGTGACGAAACGAAAATTTAACGAGTATAAATTTGTGATAAGTACAGTTTTACCTATACGTCTAGATTTGAGCTTTTCAAGCATGCGGCAAGAAATTATTGTCGGGGTCATAAGCTCGTTATTGGATCTACATGATTCGCAAATGAAACACTATCAGAGTTTAGTCGCACATGATAAGAAACGGTTAAATACAGTTAAATGCACAAAGTTCTAGTTCCAGCCATTGTCGTTCTTACCCCTTGATACGTTAGAAATTCCATGCCATTTACAATACCTAGTCCATATCGCAAACTATCGTCCAGGTTGGCTTGATGCATTACTTCGCCAAAGTTGGCATAATCTGATACAAGGTGCAAGCTTAAACTTGTCATTTCGAAGTACTCTTGTATAATGTAGAGTACACCTGCATTGAAAAAGCAAATATTGCATTTAGATGCACAAAAACTCACTATTACAGCATATGTATATCTAAAGTCATAAACATATATGTGCTTATTTATACTGTGTAAGAAATTTTAACTATTGTTTTTTTAACATTTTAATTGTTGCTTAATGGTTTGCACACATATTAAACCCGAAGAACCCAATACTATTTGCAAGTTTATAGCTACTATGTATAGCTACAGCGTTTGCTCTGTGACTGTGACAGACTTCGGCTTTAAAAGACGGAAGTTTGGTTAAGTGACAGAGTGCCTTACTTTCTCACCGAGTCATGTGTTTTTTCTTTGTAAAGAACATTGGTAACAAAATATATCTAGGGTTTGATCAAAAAAAAAATTATAATGATGCACCTTCTCGTTTTGGTGAAAATGGAATATTTGTTAAGTCACACAAAGCTTCGCGCCAAACAGGAGTTATAGAAAATAAGTTCAGCACCTGTAAACATAATTACCTTCGTGCTTACAATATCCGAGCGTATTCACGATGTTCTGGTTTTTGGCCAGTTTAAGTTTAGTATTGCTGCAACTATGCCATAGACGCTTGGCCTCTGCCGGAGCATCCGCTGAAGTAATTAAAAGATCAGAAATATTATACATCGACTAATGATAGAACTTCCTGGAACCGACGTATTCACAAGAGGTAGTAAGCTGCCGAATCAATAAATGACTATACCCACCTACACACACATTTGGATTTTATTAGGCTCTTTACTCTGTTATCGATTGTATTTGTTCTAGTACTGTTATAAAGTTTGTTGAGCAGTAAATATGGACCTGTCGAATTGCAAAAGATGCTTTGCTACCTGTAAATAAATTTACCCTACCCTCAACATAAGATATAGCTACATTCAGTCGTTCACTATCGATACGGGATAGCTTTCCAGCCCATCTGCAGATTCCAGGCACAGAGTCAATACTTGTTAAGAAACAAATATTATCACGAGAGTATATTCCCTCGTTTTCTCCTTCGTAAGGGTTCACAACATCGTCGTATTCTGTAAAGAAAATGATAATTATAACTGATATTGTACCTATTCCTAATGACCACAAAAAGCAAGTTATACCATTTACATAATTGTTATTTTTTCAGGATATTAAGTATAATATCGTTGCTACTGCAATAGTTGTTTTCATCTAAAGGATCAAGTAGTTCTGGCGTAACGAAGTTTTTCACCTTGATTCAGTTGTTATTAATTTACTGTATGTAGACCAAGATATGGCCAGTGCTATCAAATAATTTACAGCGTTGTCTTGTAAGAAGAAAAAAACAATCAGTTACCTGTCAAAGAGCCGTAAAAACTGCTTTCTTCAGAAGTATTATCATTCGATTGCATTTGCAAGGTAGTAATATGGCTGCAAAGAAGATTCTTCCTGTATTAATTGTCTGATGAGTTCACAGGGTGAGCGTAAACACATGGAGGTAATACTGTCATAAAACTGCTAATTCTTCCTCGTGTTAGCATCACACATCGTGCATACCTTTCTCCATATTACCAGTCGATACATTCGTGGTAAAACACTATATAGACTACATGTATGGTATACTGGTTGAACAGACATGGATGAGTGAAATGAAATTATGCGGTTTTCCCATTGTAAATTCTACGCTATTGTTTTATAGGTACTTGTAATGTACTTGTGTTGAACGAGCACTGATTACAATTTTTTCGAGCATAAGTGCGCTGAGTACGTGCTCAAAAGTACTGGAGTACCGTTCATGTACTGGAACCGTGTATATTGACAGTTTAAATGAAAATATTGCATAAAGCTAACTTACCTCTGTAGCTGACCTACGTTACGTTGTAAAGCTGGTCATGATAAAACAAAATAGAGTTATATCTTAAGTTATTTCGCAAACGACAACTATACAGCATTTTTTGTCATTTGGAGATCCTTGTTTTATATTCTTTTATTTCCAAAGCCTTTATTTATCTACAGTTCTTTTCGGTTGCTAGTAAAATGTTCACACCTTCACACAATACAGGATAAACTTATTTGCTAATCACAGACTCAAAGCATTGTCAGATTCAATGAAATAATGAACAAATGAACTAAACTCAGTTAAAAGGCGGTGGAATTTAAATTAAACAGTCCAACACAAACCTAATTTGTCCCACTGCTGTGTAAGCGTCACATCAGATACGTAGGAAGGAGATAGGAATTTAGACAATGGTTCTCCTCTATTTCGAAGTTTAACTACTTGCAATAGGAACATTGGTGCTTTTTAGTAAGTCACTTTGTTTCAGCAAATGTCACAGTGATTGATATGACTAAAAATTTAAATAGCAGCTGTTACCATGATCAATGGCAATCGTTTAAGTAACATGGAAGAATGATGTTCTCTTGTAGGTGCTTACAATTACATTTCACGCATCCACAGGTGATGGCACACACGAGGAACACAAAGGCCAAGAAACCAGTACCCGAGTAAGCCATAACAATTATATTAGAATCAAAACTGGACGGCGCAACTGAAAATAAGATACGCATTAAATGTGTGTTAAATCGGCTGTCCAAATTAAGGTTAAGTAGTCAGAAATTATAGTCGAAACTGACATCGATTAAAGTAAAATTTCTTAAGAACATACTTTTACACTTGCATGACCAACTTGAGAGATTGCAATGGATGCTTACAATTGCAAGAAACATCAACAAACTTGAGGTGTGAGAATTGCTAAAATGCATGAAATAGGCAGCTGAAACAGAACATACCGTGTAAACTGACCTTTACAAATATCACCACCATTTGTCGACAATTTGAACGAAGTAATGCAACATACCATTCCAAAATTAGCATACACTAACTGTTATTCTAATTAACCTGCTACATTCGATGATGTACGAATTTTAGTCCATGGAAGGATTTGTCCATTGTTCGGATGGACAGCTTAAAACAATGCTTCAGTTTTGTATCGAACTTACCATGGATGTAAACAAGTTTCGAATTATTTCCAAGCAAGCAGGTGATGTTATCGTGATTACGTCTTATAAAAAGACTCAGCACTGAGCCAGACGTAAATATTTGTTCTTTTGTTGTATTAACTTGAAACAGTTTCTCTTCTACTCCTTGCAGTGTGTCAATACCGTTCACCTTCCATTTATATTTTATTATTGGGTCCACTAGATCGCTATAGCACTGGAAGTTGTAAGAGGTGAATTCCTTCAGAATAAGGAGCGAAGGACATTCTTTTTCCATACAAAGCACGGTAATGCTAGGATCTGTAAGATAAGGATACGTTACAAAAAAGTGATCTCTAACTAAGGGTACGCTTAGAAGAATTTTTTATATACCACGCCTTGCCAATGAAATTGGATCTTTACCGATCAAACGTAAATCGAAACTTATAAAGCTGTCAAAACCTTAATTACAGTATACATATGAATACCAGTCATCAATTCATACATACCTTTAATATTCAACGTGTAAGTAAACAATGTTTCTGTCCCATATAAACATTGGTACGTTCCTACATTATCTGATGAAAAGCGTTGGAAATGTAAGAAAGAATAAGTATCATTAATTTTTCCTTCTACATTTTCGACTCCTATGCCACCAGGGGAAAAGTCACTAGCGAACAATACTTCCTCATTAAACTTCCAGATGGGGCTGTCGGATTGGTTTCCGCCATAAATGCAATATATATAGGGAGAACTCCCACGAACTACTGTCTCGTTTATACGAACAGGCGTCACTGTACAGAAAAAAAAATAAATAGGAATCACGACTCTAACATTGTATTATATTTCAGTAAGATATAATACTATTCTTGGTAATTATGATCAAAGCGTGATATATTAAACGAAAATATTAAACGAAAACTTACTCTTATTGATTAATTAAGGGACATGACTCTTAATGGATGGGCAAATGTGGATATAGTAGTTTATGCATTATGGTCATTGCAGCCAACTTCCCCACCCCCAAATCAAATGGTGCATTCTGTGGTATATTTAGACTGCAATTTAGGTTTTTATTAGAAGCTCAAGACGGAAGTTTGTGCGAATAAATAATAATAGACTGATTAATGTAGGGACCTGAACCTTTATGATAGGAGGAGGGTACACCCGAAGTAGTGGTCCTTTCCCGGTAGAATGCAAACACCTCTCAACTGGATTGTGTGCCCAGACGGCGTTGGGGGCAATGGCCTAAGCCACCACTCCCACTATGCGAAATTTAATTATAGCACACCGAATGACATCGGAAATATGAACAACTTTTTTGTGATTTATTTTCTACTTGGCTCCGCACTGACCTGAAAGTTACAAAATGTTCCTTTTTTAATCGAGGAAAAACCGGATCAGAACTCAATTAGTAAGAAAAAACCGGAATGGATCGATAAACATACCCTGTCCGTTTAAAGAGGATATCTTATTGAACAGGAAGAAGGTAAAGTAAATTGCGATAACCTGAAAAGATTGAACAAAATAAGGGATAAATAGTGAATATTTAAAGATATGTGAAGTTCATCGTACTTTGCATCCATGTAAAGTGTTTTCCATACCAATTTTAACTGTACGCCATACAACAAAGCCTCGTTAAAAATACAAGGTGGAGTGCCATGCCACAGAACTTTCAAATTAAATGTGTATTAAGCCTCCTCGAGGGGGGAGGCTGTCAATGAAACTATGTAATTTTTTAATAAGTTAATAAACAGATTAAACAACATCTCAAGTACATTTTTAATTGCGACATTAAAACTTCCATGGGATTCATAAACTTCGTTAAAATATTACCGTAGCTACTTGAGTTCAAGGACAAAATCAAGTGCAAATGGTTTTGATTTCCTGCATGAAACTTTCACTGCTTTAACAAAAGAAATGTTTTATTCTGATACTTTCCGGGTTTGCCTTAGCTAAAGATCTGATTAACTTTGTAGTAACATATGTATACATTATTGTTCGTCATTAGATACAACAGTTTGGAATGAAAAACCCTTACATTTACTAGTAATTTTTTATTATTTCTACCTCCAAAAAGTAAGAAGAAATTGCTGTTAACTAGTATACGTACCATTTTCCACCAGCCAATCAGAGCTGCGTTTTTACACATGGAAGGTCCCTGAATAGTTTCCGAATGAAGGGTCAGTGCTGAATTGTGTGTTTGCTGTAAGTGAGATTGCCAGAGATGTTGACTCACGAGTGAAACACATTTAGTCTTCTTAAAATCAACACAGTCACATATTTCACATTGAGACATAAGTAACCATTCCCTTCTAATATAGTTTAACACACTAGTGCACTGAGAATTCCTTGTCAATAGAAGTGAAGGTTATATAAACGTACGACTACATACAATCTAAATTATTAGCACCTACCCTCAGGCATCCCTTGTAGTCAATGGAGATGTTAATTTTCTGTGAAAACGTATTCATTCCATATTAACCTTCATATGCTTCCCATCAATAATTAATCCGACCAGTGTTATATGTTTTCATCAGAAATGATAGGGTAATGAGTGCAATATAATCGCACTTCTTTCATCCGAAAGCTGTCCTTGTGTTTACTTTTATATGAAATACAAATACTTGGTAACGACAATTTTGTATCATATACATTGTCTTATCAAAATAATACTAGATTTTCTAGACATTCAATACATAACGCGGCAATTATATAACGAAATGCGTGTTGTATAGCAATCATATGACTTCCACTCTAACAATAAACAGACTACATTTTTTTTTATAACTAACTAATAACGTTTATATCGTGCCTTAAAACTTGATGTAGTCTTACCCGCAGAGAAACACTGGCTTGCACACATTCAGTATTACTGCATATAAATATCAGGCACAACCATGTTCATTGAATTCAACAGATGTCATGCAAAATTGCCACCGTCCGGGAGAAGTATTTCTTCCAGTTACTGATTTACTGAAGTTACGATATTAGTTCGTGAACGCTCTATAAAGTAATTTCATCGCTTGAAAGATACTTCATGTTGTCCTTGAAGACTAAAACTTGTGGTAGACAGCAAATATCGCGAACTTTGCATCAATTGCCATAGGAGGTAGTATGCGTACATTGAAGTTTGTAGTAATGATTCCTAGAACTGCTAAAGCTGAACATCTCGTCATCTGCCATAAAAGAAACTCTTGTCAATACTCAAAATAAATATAAATATATTAGTTTCCAAAACAATGACCCTTGTAATTGTAATCAGCTTGTTTCAGGATATACATTTTGACTTTCATGCTTTTGTTAACTTGACGTGCGTCTCACTAAAAGTTTCGTCATCTACTCGCCGTGTTGGTGATGTAGCACAAAGGCATGCGCTTAACTTGTAATGCCTGGCATTTAGATTCTGTTAATTAAGTTATCCAATCATTCAACAGTTCGACAGCTAGGAAGGCATGAGACAACTGTTGGACTAATGTTAGTGTTTGCTGATATGAGGCAAAGTAATAGAGATGTGATTTAAATGAGAATTATCAAAGCCCTGTGAATATCTACAGCAACGTAACAAAGTTATATAGAAACAGAAGCTCACGAACATTTTCCAGCAAAATTTTAATAGTTTTGTGACATTACCAACTTCAATGTGGGATAAACTTTTGCATCTCTAAAATGAGGAAAATATAATTTTTTTCTTCATGCAAACAAAAGTCCATAATCAGGGAGGTAAGGAAAGGGAATTAAGTGGTATATTTAAGCCTCTGTCAATAATTTGCAAAAAAATCAAGAAGCACGAAAGGGATATATTCCAAGGAAAGGTCATTAATTGCTCTTTATTTTTTAATAAGAAATATCTGAGAGTGTTGCAGTCTTTGCAGGCCTTGCCTATTACACCTTCAGCAATGTGACATAATACATTCTAAACGAATGAGAACTCCACTCTTCCGGAAATGTACAATGTCCTTAAAAATTGGTATTGGGAAACACATAGTTTGTCTGAAATGTAGCAGCTTCAGGGGTTTACCTGCATTGATCTTGCTCTGCCGGCTCGTAGGGCCCTGTACACTTTGTCAGAAATGGTTTGCCATCACACTCTCTCTCTCCACTCACCTCTCTCTCCACCTCTAACTCCTTATCTCCCTATCTCCCTATCTCTCGCTCAGAAATACCCTCCCTCGCCTCTGAAAACATCATATTTGGTATAATCTGTTTTTCGATAAAATAGAACGACGATGCCTTCTTTCAATGTAAAAATATAGTACAATATCATTACAACTATATCGTGATCAATTTAAAGGAAAGACCGTAAACAAAATACTTGGTGTTGGTGATTTTACCTCATCGTGAAAGTTCTTTTAGAACGTCTACAAGAACGCGAGGCGCTTTCTAATTTCAATATAGTAAGGTACATAAATTGTATGAGTGTTGTACAACTACATATTCGACATATTTTCTTTCTGATATATTTCTGTTATAAGGGTACATGTAAACACATTAATGCCTCTGGATCAACCCCGTGAATTGCTTATTTAGCCGGCAGATTATTGCGATCAGCGAATATCACACAGAGTAAAGATAACATAAAACTCATGCATACATTTACAGAATTTTCAAATTTATTTTCTCTTTAGCGAACAATGAGCGATATACAAAACGCACGGGATTCAAATATATAACATTGCAAATGATTATTAAAAATCAAAATTAAAAATCAAATGATTGATTAATATAGCAATTTCAGATACCTAATGTTCCAAACACTTTTGTAGTCGGAGTACATTTTACGAGTGCGATGTCGGAAAACGTATTTCTGGAAGATGGTGAATATTACTGGATAATTCGGTTATTTTCGTACATTATCGACCATTTGTACCAGCATACAATAACACGTCCTCTGATACTTGTTTAGTTGAAATGTTTTAGCTTAAAAAAATTCAGTTCTTCACAAACACAATAGGTCAGATGAAAAACTTATCACAAATTTAAGCTGGTTTAGAAACTTATCAAGGGCTAATGGTCTTCAAATCATCACTGATGGCCCCGTTGTTTGAATGAACCAATACTTTATTTTTGATACAGGATCAAACAGTAAGAGCTCAAAGTATCCCTTAAATGGGGAATTATAGCAAAATATAAGCAACCGAAACGTGCATGCAAGTCTTACATGCATTTTTCGCGATGGCATTAAAGATGAGAAAAAGCATTGTTTTATACAAGCATACCAAATACGATTATTTCGATAAACTGGTACAGCTGATATTTGACAAGTTGTCATTGTAATAATATTGTAGATGTATTTAACCTAATTACATTCCAATAATTCAGTCTTTAAAATTGCTGAAAACAATATTTAACCACCGATAATACGTTTTTTCTAGAGGTGACCAATGATTCTTAACTGCAGTATCCCTTTAAATGAATGCTTATTAGTTATTGCTACGTGCATATCAGCATCTGTAAACAATAATGTGGATATCATTGTACTTCAACCTTTGCGTAAATAAATTTACCAGATATGCGACTCATGCTGATACAGAGCAGACCAAACTTGTAACCAGATATTGCAGAGAAAAATGTGTGAGTCATTTCATTGTCATGTTAATTGTTCATGCTCAAACGTTATGATGTGTGGTGAATATTCTGTAGCGTGTTACCTTTAGAGCTATACTGTCACTTGATATTGATTATGTTATTTCCTTATCTTGCCAAACTGTCACAGCTGAGATGCCAGCTTTACAGCATTCTTATTGAACACATGATGAACATTAGTAACATACTCTTTGCATCAATTAAAGTCTCTTTTTACTACTATGCAATTAGCATGGAGACATCGGGCACACACGTAACACAAGAAGCTACACATGCATATTTTCTTTTATCAAAGGGGCCTCTGCGAATACTATATTTGTTTCTATATGTTAATAATGGATTATTGTTTGACATTTATCGATGGTAGTAACTTGCACCCATCTTTTCCAGGTAGTGTAACATGTCGAAATTTAATTGGACTCAAGATGCAACTTTACGACACAATGTGTCTCTTTTGCAACAATTTATTGAAATGCTGCCGATAAAATAACGTCATTTAACAGTCAGCTCTCATGATCAGTGAATGTAGGAGTTGTCAAATTTTACAAGCTTCAGTTAATATAAGCCAAATTAATCAGAAATTATATTAAAATGTAAAAATTAAAGAAAATCAGGAATTCACACATGGTCGGAAGTCATATAGTCGTTATCTTAGTTCGCAATACTTTTCTTGCCATCCAAGTTCATGCCTCTGTGGTTCAAAAGGATTGCATTTATTATCCTCTACCGTATCCAGCTGAATATAAAAGCAAACACAGAATAAAATGAAAAACCTAAGTCAAAACATATGGCAATTAGTGACGTGCGTGATAGTATGTAATATGTTTTTTTTCACGCGGTTTATTTAATTTATGGGTCAATTAAAGCAATATATGCTAAGCGAGTTCTAATGTTGGAGAACAAAATACATTTGTTGTTGTTATCTCGACGTCTCCTCTTTGGGAAATTAAAAGAATTGAATGTTTTGTTTTTAATCTGCTTACCCAACAAAGTCTAACAGTACACAAAACTGCACCATGCCCAGGGTGAACATTAATTTGTTTCCTAAGTTCACGATATTTGTTGTAATGTAAAAGTTAAACAGTGCTTCCTACTAGTAGTCTTAGAGTAATTCAGTCCTAGTAGAATTCATCATATTTACTGAAAGGTACAAAGTGTCTTATTGTTTACCATTACGACTTTAACATCTTCAATCGATGGACGATTCTCAGCCCGATGGGCAAGACACAGTTGCATGACTTCACAACTGAAAACAAAATTGAGGAAAGGAGTTAAAGTTAAAGTTAAGATAGGGCACGTGAAGAAAATTTAGGAAAATAACATAGTTTTCAGCTTGCTTACAGTCTTTCTGGTAGATGAGACTCTTGAAGCGACATTCTCAGTTGGCGATTCATTTCAAATTCATCCTGAACAACTATTGATTGGACAGTATCACAACCTAATTAAAGAAAGAAAAATATATGTTAATGCATGAATACGGTGTTGTAAGCTATATAGTTCTCATTAAAAGTTTTTATTTTTAAATTAGGTTCATACGTTGCCTGTGTATGTATTTAAAATGTACAGAATTATTTAATTGCTTAGTGTTCTATTTACTCATATTTATTAAGACCTAACACGATGCAAACGTTAATTGTACTGGAGAAAGGAACTGAAACGGTACCTCCATGAAATATTTCCCAGAATGCAATGCCAATCGCCCATACGTCACTCGATGTTTTATATTCACTAGATATCCTGCTTTCGGGAGGCAATAACCATGAACGTTCTTCGTCCTGTAAATATTAATTAATGTAAACTAACATGTAACGAAGTCAATTCATTTGTCAAATGCTTCTTCATTTTTAGTATTATTCACTTTATATTTTACCGGACATTTCTCTGCTGTAAAAACTTGCAGTTGCAATGGCGTGGCAAAAAAAGTAAATGGGACACCATAATAACATTTTAAAGTGTCACCTATACGTTAAACGTGATTGACTTTATCATTCATCGCGCTTTTGTATTGGATTGTGAAGCTGCAGGAGCAGGGCCGGATTTACCAATGGGCAACGTGGGCAGCTGCCCACGGGCCTCCACAACAAGGGGCCTCCACATAGTTCATGAAAAAATATATATATAAGGGGAAATTTGAAGGAAAAAAATTAAATGTAGACTGACAAATATCATCAATCAAAATCATATTGCGCGCGGCATCCGCCATGCATACGCTTGAAGTCATATTCAATTTTAATTGTATCTCTTTCTGAATGGTAGAAACAGCTAAGTGGTTGTTTTCCCGTTATTGCAAATCACACGTCGGCAGACAAACATGATTGGCCTAATATCCAAAGTCATCAATCTCAACGTCTATTTTCTTTAGAACTACGTTAATGGTTTTGGTTGAAACATTTCAGTACACCCTGACAGTGCGCCTGTCATCACCTCCCGCTAGGTTTCAGACAGGTATTGCTAATTGATTCTTTTCATGTGCAATGATGAAACAACTGTCTTCTCACCCCCTCTACACACACATACACAGGCCCGTGCGCGTCTGGGCAGTTGGCAATTGGCATTAACATGTTCGTCATGAATCATGTTAGTCCAGTCCAGCTCGTTCGTACTGAGAGTGAAAGAGGTTGTAGCAATTCCTTTTTACTTGTACTGAAAATTTTACAGGCAAACAGGCCTACATACCGTCATGAAAATTCTTCAGAAATCACAAAATTTACTTCAGAAATCACAAAATACTGCACCATTTCGCATCCAAGAACCCTTAATTATTGGAAAAAAATCCAATACCCCTCCCCTTACACACCTCCCCCAGGACGGCGATCACTGGAGGGGGGGCCTCCACCACTGAAGGTTGCCCACGGGCCTCCACATGTCTAAATCCGGCCCTGTGCAGGAGAGTATGCACGGAGAGGAAACTTATATTCTCGCAAGATATGCATTTGTATAACCTTTGCATCTTTAGAATGGATGACAGATAACGATGACAGTTCAACAATGTCGCATTTCAAAGACACATATTAAGTAATATTTCCACGGTAGAACAAAAAAAAGTACCCCAGATCAAAACAATATCTAGTTATATGGACTTAGAAACAGAGTATTGGAATAAGTTAACCATAGAGTTCTTACTTAACATTATCACATTGTGTACAGATCCACATAAAGTATTACTTTGTGGAACGTTTGCGGTATACTGTAATACAGTTTGACGTAAAACAATAGATAAAAAATATAAATAATGAACATATTGTTAATTACACTGGTAAATTCGTACTATGCGTGTCTCACCTTAGTATTATACACTGTCAGTACTGACTGTGCATCTTCTACAGGGCAGAAGTTGTACAACTTGCATCTACTATAGTTATCGACTAGAATCCATTTGATGCTCAAAAACGGATGACAACACTGTAACATAATAATAATATGTTTAAGGTTAAAAACAAGAAATGGTTTTACAGAGGCATGCAATCAGGTTCTTTTTACCTTATGAACATTGATTTTAAGTGCAACTTATCATGCACATATTTGAAATAAAATAACATATATTTCTCCCAAATGGTAATTAAACCAGTTCGCTTACTCTGTAAAAGTCGAAAAAGAGGGCAATCCATGGAGTTGCATACCTCATCTCCTTCATGACCCTTGACATTTTAGTCCAAATTGACCTTTCGCCTAAATTAACTTTGATCTCGACCCTCAAGAACCACATAAGTACTATTTTAAAATTATCTCATCACTCTCTACATATCGTGTGGTTAAATGACCATTTCCTACATGTTGACAAGCGGGAAATGGCACCTGCCGACTAAGATTGAACTTGATATGAATTCGGGTCTAGTAGTTCGCGACTCACTTTGTTTGCTCACTGACACACACTTACTCACATTTCTGATGTAGGGTGATTTACAATATCTCATTTCACTATAAACCACATGTAGGATAGCAGATAATAAATATGCATTTCCAAGTGCAGAATGCTAAAAAAAATGCTGTGATGCGATCATATGTAATTAGAACTGACCTAGTTTTAATGAATTATCAATCGTTAACAAGGGTTTGGGTCAAATATTTTAGAAAACATTAAACATTTGAAGCAGCATGGCTGCATAAGTACTTATTATTGTTTTAAAGTGGTGCATGTGTACTGTTGAAACAGCTCGCTTACCCCTTGTTGGGAAAGAAACCACATGCCATTCACAATATCTAGTCCGTACTTCAAAGTATCTTCCAGGGTTGTTCCATCAACTACAGCACCAAAGTTAGCATAATCTGATAGTAGGTGTACCTCTAAAGATGTCACACCTACGTTTTCTTGTATCAGATAGAGCATACCTGTATTGGTGTACCATAGGACATTTAACATTAATGACAAAACATCAATGAAGTAGAAATGTCCTTTTAACGATTACCATAAGGAATTGGTGTTTACAGCAATAGTGTCCAATTGGAATTCATATTATAATCACGTGTGTTTGAGATCGGGTTGAACTTGTCTTACATAAAGCAGTATGATCAAGAAAAAGGTAACTAATTTTAGGGTGTAATTTCACAAATTTGAAAAAGGGTTTCACCAGCAATTAGAGGTATACTTAGAACAGAAACTGTTTTTATTTTCATGTAATCGTGTTGAAAAGTTCGTTCACTATTATTAATCTAAAGTATACAATGTGGTTCTTAGTGAACTCTTGGCCTTATCTCTTATGACAGTCTCTTTCGAGATATTTTTTTCGAATCTCCTAGCTTCTCCTACCTTCACTCTTGCAGTAACCGAGAGTCTTTAAAAGGTTCGCGTGATCTGGCATGTTGATCTTAACATATGTACAGTGATGCCATAAATGTTTCAGTTCCGGTGAAGAAGCAACTGAAAAAAATAAATAGATAACAAACTTGAGGGCAACGACTCACGTTTAACACAAATGAATATTAATTACAGTGAATATGTGATGGAAATTACTCTTTTGCTAGCATTATATTTTCTTATTATACAGTTTGTGTTTGTCTTTGTATTGAGATACGAGAGGAGTGCGATTATGCAATATGGGAATTCATAACTAATGCGTTTTTTTTCTAAACGGTATATTCTTAGCATGGGATAGTGTTATCAATCTTTCCAATACAGCTCAATTAAAGTGCAAGACAGTGATATACACCATCTACAAACGATATTATTGTTTCTTGTTTTGTCCCTTCAACATCTCTTATTGTTTCAGTCCACCGACAGATTCCATTTCATCAGCTATCTTTTCAATGAAAGAAACATTTTGACGTGGGTATATTCCAGAGTTTACTCCATCATATGGGTTTTCAACGTCATCATAATCTGGGTAGAAACAGAAGGGAGATTATATCCATTGTGTAGCACAAATAAAACTGTTTTTTATCAAAAGAATATCAACCTGCCGCCGTGCTAAGTGTTCCTGAATGTTAAAGAGACTAACGTTAAAACACATCCATTATTTAGGAGCATTGTTTTAAAACATTTTACACAACAGTTGAATCTACGAAACGTTCCTCTGAAGACAACATGGGTGTTGTGTTTTTACTTTCTGTCAGCTGTGTTATGTTTAGACATATAGGAATTGCACTAGAAGCGAGGGAGAGAAACAGAGAGATGTAATTATAACGAATCATTATACTTCTTTACACCATTTGCTAACACATACCAATATTAAGTACATTTGACACAACAATTATTTGTGTAAGTAGTTGACCACTGAGATACAAGGAGCGGCTACCTTAGTAACATACCAAGTATATACCAAGTCAAACATGTGTTCAGAACTCTTTCCGGTAACCGTGTTTC